>NW_020837951.1:37527455-38072016 GCF_003676395.1 Aethalodelphis obliquidens | reverse complement strand
CACACACACACACACACACACACACACACACACACACACACACACACCTCCTTCAGCCCAACCCATTTTACATTGTTCTCATACAAGTGATGAATGTAGGTTGTCTCTCCATGGGAATCTTCTTGAACACTTTGATATCCCCAAATTTCTGCAGTTGGAATATTATCCAGCAGCATCAAGAAAATATTAATAAACTCTGATGGAAGCTGGTTGCACTCACTCCTTCGTGTAGTTTCCCTCCCTGTTTTTTTTTTTCAATAACATTCAATTAACAGCTAGCATTCAGTTAAGAACTGAAATTACTTCATTAAGTTAGCTAAATTATCTTCTTATGCTGGTGATAAATAAGCAACTATATTAGCAATGATTCACATTAGTTCCATGGTTTAAAACAGCTAATTTCCTCCTGGACGCTTTACAACACTCACACCGATACTTTTGCTCAATGTATTCTTATTATGGTACTTTTACTAACAAGGTCACCCTCTTATTTTGAACAAGACTATAAATTTCTCTTCTCTGCAAGCTTATACTTGGTAGAAGCTACTTTATTAGAGGCAGGTATTTTTGTTTAGATCTCTGGGTTGGTTCAAAGGCCTAGGATGAGATATGGAAGACAGACTAGCTGTTTCTTTTCCTTTTTTTTTACATTAACATCTTTATTGGAGCATAATTGCTTTACAATGGTGTGTTAGTGTTTGCTGTATAACAAAGTGAATCAGCTATACATATACATATATCCTCATATCCCCTCCTTCTTGCGTCTCCCTCCCACCCTCCCTAGCCCACCCCTCTAGGTGGTCACAGAGCACCAAGCTGATCTCTCTGTGCTATGTGGCTGCTTCACACTAGCTATCTATTTTACATTTGGTAGTGTATATATGTCCATGCCACTCTTTCACTTCGTCCCAGCTTACCCTTCCCCCTCCCTGTGTCCTCAAGTCCATCCTCTACGTCTGCGTCTTTATTCCTGTCCTGCCCCTAGGTTCTTCAGAACCTTTTTTTTTTTTAGATTCTGTATATATGTGTTAGCATACGGTGTTTGTTTTTCTCTTTCTGACTTACTTCACTCTGTATGACAGACTGTAGGTCCATCCACCTCACTACAAATAACTCAATTTCGTTTCTTTTTATGGCTGAGTAATATTCCACTGTACATATGTGCCACATCTCCTTTATCCATTCATCTGTTAATGGACATTTAGGTTGCTTCCATGTCCTGGCTATTGTAAATAGAGATGCAATGAACATTGTGGTACAGGACTCTTTTTGAATTACGGTTTTCTCAGGGTATATGCCCAGTAGTGGGATTGCTGGGGCGTATGGTAGTTCTATTTTTAGTTTTTTGAGGAACCTCCATACTGTTCTGCATCAGACTAGCTGTTTCAAATGTTGGATGAATTTTCAAGGACGCAGATAGTGCGTGCAGGGGAGGCAGTCAGGCTGTAGAGGAAGGGGCTGAAGGCATCACAGTCTTGTTTCCTCTTTCTGTTGTCCTTTCTCTTGTCCTTTGCCTTATCCTTCCACTTTGTTTCAGTAAGAATTCAAATAGAACCAAAAGGGACTCTGATAGCTTCTTTTTAAAGTTTAATGTGTCATATGTGGAATGTAATCATGTTGCCTTTGGTGCTTAACCAGTAAAATGACTGGTGTTGAGAGTTTTGCCTCACTTCCCATCAGAACTTAAGTTGATGTTCAATTAGTTATCAAACTCAGTATATACCTGTTTTATCTATAGAACACTGAAGATAGTCCTTACACAGTATGCAAGTGTTCTACAAACATGTCAGGAGGATATCAGCAAACAAAAGTTAATTGGAAGAACCATTCATCTGTGTTGATTGGTGGCTTTGCATTCATTAGGTCAAGTTCAGAGGTTAAATTCTGACATGTGACTGCAGTGTTTACTGTTACTCTATAAGTTTACACTCATGATATTCTTCCTTGATAACTGGAGTATATTTGGCATCAGTTAAACAATGGTCTCATGGTCTAAAAGCTAGGATTCTTAGAAGTTTCTCAACAGAAACAATCCATACTTTACATTTAATTTTGCTTTTATATGAAAACAACTTTTTAAAGCATCTAAATCTAATTCTAGTTTTTAAAAATATATTTAAGAAGGATTTTAGAGGAAACTATTAAAGAAATGAATGCTTAGATATAATTTAGTACTTTTCTCACTAAACCATTACTGTTTTATATAACTTGGGTTTCCTCCTGGTAGTATTTTCTTTAATTCATAGAAATAGGAATCATCTGCTGTTCACAAATAATTAGTTTAAGAAGTATTGCCTGGCTGTAGTATTTAAGTTTAGTCACTCGTTGAGTACCAAATGTGTACTAGCCCTTTTGCTCCTACTTTTAAAGAACTCTTAGTATAATGAAGGACGTGCATTGGGCAATACATGTTTATAATACAGTGGGGTAAATAGTCCTTTAAAGTCTTGTGGCATTCCAGAGGGAGAAGTGACCTGTGATTACATTCGAACTTGGGGAATGCTAGACAATTAGAGCATGCTAGGAAAAAGGAGCAACACAAAAAGTAAGCCATGGAATTAAATTAAAAATGATCTCAGAGGGGGGCTTCCCTGGTGGCGCAGTGGTTGAGAGTCCGCTTGCCGATGCAGGGGACACGGGTTCGTGCCCTGGTCCGGGAAGATCCCACATGCTGCGGAGTGGCTGGGCCCGTGAGCCGTGGCTGCTGAGCCTGCGCGTCCGGAGCCTGTGCTCCGCAATGGGAGAGGCCCCAACAGTGAGAGGCCCGCATACCGCAAAAAAAAAAAAAAAAAAAAAAAAAAAAAGATCTCAGAATACCATAATCTAGGATAGAAAATAAGGGGAAATAGCTAGAGTGATAGATGGAAGGATAAATAATAGGGACAGATTTTCAAGGTTATAGAGGATCATTCTGAAATATTTATAACCAATGGACAACCGTTAATAGGTCTACAGATGCCTTGGAATGACCCTCTCTGACCTCGGCAGTGCCACAGTACTGCTATATAACAAACCCCCAACTCAGTGAGCATCTTGCTCGTGCATCTGCAGATCAGCTAAAGTTCACCTCATCTAGATGAATACAGTTGGGCTTGGTGCCGCAGTGGCCCTCATCCTCCTTGGACTAGCAGCTACTGGAGGCATTTTCTTCTCATGGCAGAAGGCCAAGGCACAAGAGAACAAGCCCATTGTGCATGAACGTTTTAAGCTTTTTTTAATTTCATGTCCAACCCATGAGCCAAAGCAAGTTACATGGCCAAGGCTCCAGTCAAGGAGCGAGAGGTATATTCTACCTAATGTGAAACTATGACATAAGTATGGAACTATGAAACTATTACAGGAGAGTGAAATATTGAGATCAATCTGTAGTACTCTGGATGGCTGTTTTCGTTACTCTGGGAATCATGGATCCTCTTTTCTCGATGAATAAAAATTATTTAAGTGTTTTCTGGTTAATCATAAAGGATGATGAAGGGCTGTAGCAGAGGAAGCCTCCAGATGACCCTGATCCAGCACACGGGTATGATGCTGCTAAATTCAGGTGACTGTGTTTTTCAGTAAGCAGGTGTCTAAGTTGGTTAGGCATGTTCCGTTTAGGCATCCCACGCATCAGAAATCCAGCAGCCACAGCTACAGCCCCTTTCCTCCACTGCTCTAGTAAATCTTAATATCCTCCCTAGAGATCAGCCAATTCCAAAATATTGATTGGCCTTAATTCTGTTTAACTTACGAGAACAATCAAACTCCCCACTTGAGGTGATACAGTATCTGCTGTTCCTGGGAACGAAAGACTAAATAAATGTCAGGGAGAGGAAGCAGTAAGAGGCAGTGTCCGCCTCAACCCGTAAGTGCTGTTTGTGTCTTTGTGTCTGTCTCCAGCCTCCACTGTCACCTGGAACGCTTCTACCTCAGTTGTTTAAAGGTTTTCCACTGCAGTCTCTTTTTGTTATCTCTTGCATCCCTTCCCATAAAGTAGGCAGTTTACAGTAATAGCATAGGGATGAAGCTCTGCTTCAGGCAGGAAAGGTTAAACATTTAAAAAAAAGCAAACCAGATAATTTTTTTAAAACATCAAAATAGTCTCAGTGCCACATCGCCTCTGTGCCATCCCCAGCCATTCTTTTAACAAAAGATGCTTCTCTCTTGTGGGAGCTTCTCATTTGTCAGAGGAGAGATTTCCCTGTCTCCTCAGCGGCACACTCTGTATAATTTAAGGTGACTCACTGTACAGGAAAGTTCACCTTCCATTAGCATGTTTTCTTTAGTAAGCACTCTCTTGCAAGTGCTGTAGTGTAAACATGAGTGCCTACGAATACGAACATTTATTAAATAGCACTGATGAATATTTCAATACCTCAGGGAGAGCAATTCACAGCTCAATCATTCAGGCTGTTTTAAGTGCAGCACAGGACAATTCCACTACATCTTCCATTAATATTTAATTGCCCATTTTATTCTGTTTACCTTTTTGGTTAATATATAATTTAAAGCCCTTCTAAAAAGGGGGGAAAAGAGAACAGCTGTTCATCTGCTTTTAACAAATCTCTGGTGAGAGCTTTTATCTCATTTAAAATTCATTGCAAAGAGTTTTTATTTAATATCAGTAACACAAAACCTTAGGTATTAAAAGTAAAACTTGGAAGCGACTCTCATGCAAAAAGCCTCACTGTGACTTGGGTTTGATTACATATCCATTCCTGAGTGGCAGGCATTGACAGGAAATGTCTGAACTGCCAGCAATGGCGCCATGTGTCACGTCCTCATGAAACAGAATCACAGTAACTCGACCTGACACATTCTGACAACATGTCGGAAAGTTGTTATGCACCCTGCAGAAAGTGAGTCCTGTCATCCCAGCAATGCAGATTTTACTGACGGGATAAAACACTTCTCTGCTTGCTAAAGGACAAGGGAGTCAAATATGTGTGTGGCCTCGAGGAGCCGGGATTCCCTGATGCACTAACCATTCGTTTCTCCTTGGCCCTCCCTTGGTGGATGGTATCAGCTTCTCTTTTTGTTGTGTTCAGAGTCCCAGGGCCTATCTCTTGCCATTTTAGCTGTTCTTTTCTCCCAGTTGGCTGTGGTTGTTTGTCTCAAGTCTGTCCCTTAAACCCTACTTGGTGGCAGGTATCCTGACATTTACTGACAGATCTCCATGTTCTTGGGGGCTTCCTAGACCTCTCAGGCTAGCCAGTAAAACTGACCCCCACATCCAGCCCAGCGAGGGTCACCCTGTCCCTTCAGCCTCGGTCGCCTGGAATCAACTGCTTTCCGGGACAGTGAGCTGCATCATCACCTGTTTTTCCTGCTCCACTTGATCTCTGCTGCAATTCATTCCTTCCTGTCTACTGAGCTATGGCTGTTTAAGTATTCCCAGCATGGCCAAGCCAGCAGCAGCAGGAACCTCAAGACACCATTACCACTGTCACTTTACTTCAGTTCTGAATTTCTTTTCTAAGGTAAGATTTCTCTTATCTGCTTTGCATCACTTTATTAATGCTCTCCTCAGTCTCTTGTTAAATTTGGTTCACTTTCTCCATCTGACTCTGTTAATAGAGACTCTTACATAATGCTTCCTTTCACTCGTTCATTTATTCATTCACAAATATTTATTGAGCATCTGAGCTAGGCATTGTTTAATGTGCTGCAAATATAGGAATACAGTAGGGTGAGGAGGAGAGAGAGGAAAAAAGGAGAGGGACAGAGGGACGGAGAAAGAGATAGAGACAGAGAGACATAGAGATGGAGAAAGACAGAGAGAGAGAGAAAGTCCTACCTGAATTTATGTAGCTTGCATAATTTGAAGAGGAGTCACTGATCTTGAACTCTGCTGATGGTGAACACAGGCATAGTGGCACTCCACCCTTGCCCCAGATGCTGGGAAACCTCTCTGTAGGTGCCCAGAATACCTCAATATTCAGCTGGAAAGGAAAGATATTAAATACTATTATAAATTTATTGCAAAGTCAGCCCCAGTTTTCACCCCTTTCTGTATCAACACCCTCCGAAGCTTGTATTATTCAACCATCTGTTGAATCTGGGTTGTCCTTGTGACTTTCTTTGGCTGGTCGAATTTGGGTTAAAGTAACAGTGTGCCAGTTCTGAGCCTAGGCTTCAAGAGACCTTTTTGCTTCTGTTTTCTTTTGGACCTTGCTTCTGCCTGGACTAGCTTGCAGGAGAATAAGAGGCTACATGGAGCAGAGATGACATATCCCTGCTGAGACCATCCTATACTGGCTAACAGCCAGCCAACCAAGATCAGCAGAGTACCTATCCAACACATAGCTGACCGCAGATGTATGAGTGATCCTAGTTCAGACAAGCAGAACAACCCTGAGAAGAAGGCCAAAAGGCTAGCCCTGGGACTTCCCTGGTGGTCCAGTGGGTCAGACTCCATGCTCCCAATGCAGGGGACCCAGGTTCAATCCCTGGTCAGGGAACTAGATCCCACATGCATGCCACAACTAAGAGTCCGCATGCCACAACTAAGAAGCCTGCATGCCGCAACGAAGAGACTTGCGTGCCACAACGAAGATCCCATGGGCCACAACTGAGACCCAGTACAGCCAAACTAAATAAATAACTAAATTAAATATTTTTAAAAATACCCCCAAAACAAAAGGCTAGCCCTCCCAGATACTTGTGGGCAACAAAAATACATACTGTTTTAGGCCATTAAATGTAGGGGTGTTTTGGTATGCTGTAATAGCTAACTGCTGTATTCTCTAAACTTCTTACATGATCCAGTTAGGTGAGATATGCACTTCTATATCATGTGGCAAACCTCATTCAACCAGATCTCAGGATTTCACAGTTTGGGCTTTTTAAAAATTTTTTTCAAGTTTCTGAGCCAGGCAGTTGGATCAAATCCCTTAAAAATTGAGCTTAGACTGCAGTGAGCTAGAAATGAAATGAGAACCAAAGGCTAAAAGGATGGGAAAGATATGGTTTAAATTCATTGCAAGGGAGAATTGGATGACTGTTTGGATTGATTTATATCTCATCAGAAAGGGCTCACATATCTCTGGGTGTAGTCATTTACCAGCTTGAGTGCAAAAACTGATGCCATGATGTAACTGTACACAGCTCAAATTGTGGTTACAACTCACATTTCCATCCCTCCTCCCCCATTATCCTCTGTATTAATTCAATCACAGAAGTTAGGTGGGTTGGTAGGGACCTATTAAGTCATCATGCTTTTCCCCAAGAGCCATATATGAATTTCCACCCATAGTATATTTTCAGATGCTTTCTTCAATAAAGTTGAAAATGGCTTGAGCAATGGTCCACCCTAAAAGCTTTAACTGGAAGTGTATTCTTTAAGCACTTTACTGGAAAAGAAATTAATGCAGAAAAAAATAATTGGAGCTTTGTCTGACCAAAACCCACACAAGCAGGGACATTCAGAGTAATGGTCAGATTTTCTTTCCTCTCTGCTCCTTTTTTTGCTTTGTGTTCTGCTGCAAAGGTATCAGATACCTCTTGCATAGGTCTGAGAGCACACTGGAGCTGGGATTGGGTATTATAATGATTCAGGGACTACCTGAATTACATGGCCCATTTGAATTTCTTAGATATGACCAAATCCTCAGAAGTTTTTCAAGGCCAGGGACTTCCCTGGTGGCGCAGTGGTTGGGAATCTGCTTGCCAATGCAGGGGACATGGATTTGATCCCTGGTCCTGGAAGATCCCACATGCCGTGGAGCAACTAAGCCAGTGTGCCACAACTACCGAGCCTGCACTCTAGAGCCCGCGAGGCACAACTACTGAGCCCGCATGCTGCAGCTACTGAAACCCACGCATCTAGAGCCTAGTGCTCTGCAACAAGAGGAGCCACTGCAATGAGAAGCCTGCTCACCACAGTGAAGAGTAGCCCCCGCTCACCGCAACTAGAGAAAGCCCGCACACAGCAACACAGACCCAACTCAGCCAAAAATAAATAAAAAATAAATATATTTATAAAAAAAGTTTTTCAAGGTCAGAAAATCCAGATGATTTGCAAGATGAGTAATTTGAACCAGAGAGAATCACAATATTGTGTCTTGTTACAGCTGAGCCCATGCAGTCATCTTATAGTTTGCAAATTATGGCTTTAAGGAGTCTCAGATCCTGACTTCTGGCCCTAGTGTCATTGCTTCAACTTTATACATATAGAATATCCTTATTCTAAAAATATTAAAATGGAATAAGGGAATCTAGTATGGAATAATTCCTGAGCTGAGTGGACTTACATAGATCTCAGATTGCAATAGCTGCTCAGAACTCTGTAGCTGGGAAGACTCAGGTAAGAATCCACATATGGGTAGAATGATCTCGGTCAAGGTTACCTAAATATTTGAAATCTCAATTTTCTAATTTTTAAAATGAAGAGAATAGGTATTTTCCCTAGAATTGTTATTAGGATCAAGTGAGATAACGTATATAATAGGTGATAGGCCAATATTTCCCCAGGTCTGTTCTGCCTAATGTTAATAGAGGTTATGTATAAAAATGTACTCTATTATCAGATAATTGTGGGAAACAGTGTCAAATGAAATTAAGCAGTTTTCTATACTATAGGATTTCTCAGAGTTTTTAATGTACTAGTATTCAGAATGAATCTGATTTCCTAAATTCATTTGACTGTGGTACTATAATACCAGTAGGAAAGGTATTGTGTAGAAAATAGTGAGTGTCCAGAAGTGTTAATTTCCTTCCCTGTTCTGCGTATCATAGACTGGTCATAGTGGTTTGGTAAGATCTGAGAGGGAAAGCTTTTTCTGATTCTCTTACCCCTTTCTCCAAAGTTTCTACAGAGATGGAATAATCGACTCAGACCTGCTTATCCCTGCAAACATAAAAGTGGCTCATCATTCCATCCCAGATAATCCTTGTTAGCATTCCAAAAAAAATCCCATGATTTGAAGATTCAAGTAATACTGAATGATAAGATATAAAAAGTAAAATCCCCACTATATACCAATTAGAATGACTAAAATCCAAAATACTGACAATACCAAATCTTGACAAAATTTGGAGCAACAGGAGCTCTCATTCATTGCTGGTAGAAATGCAAAACGGTGCACTCGCTTTGAAAGACAGTTTGGTAGTTTCAGACAAAACTGAACATACTCTTACCATATGATTCGGCAATTACACTCCTTGGTTTCTCCCCAAATGGGGTGAAAACTTACGTCCACACAAAAACCTTCACACAGAGGTTTATAGCAGCTTTACTCATAATTGTCAACACTTGAAAGCAACCAAGATGTCCATCAGTAGGTAAATGGATGAATAAGCTGTGGTCCATCCAGACAGTGCAATACTATTCAGCAGTAAAAAGAAATGAGCTATCAAGCCATGAAAAGATATGGAGGAACCTTAAACATATATTACTAAGTGAAAGAAGTAATCTGAAAAGCTACATAATGTATAATTCCAACTATATGATATTCTGGAAAAGACTATGGAGACAATTAAAAGATCAGTGGTTGCCAGGGTTTAGGAGGGACTGAAGGTTTAGCCTCTTTTCATATGATCATTGTTCATTTGCATTTATTTTCTTCTGTGTGCTCATCCTTTGCTCATTTTTCCATTGAGCTACTCTCTAAAAAAACACAATTATTGATTTGTATAAGCTCTTTGTAAATTAAGAAAATTGTATTTATAGTTAACATTGTATAAGTTGGAGAAGAATATTTTTATAGTGTATGTATTATAAAATGTTTCTTATTTTGCTGTTATCTTTTATTTCATTTTCATCACATAGAAATTTAGAATTTTTATACTGCTAAATTTATTATTCTTTTACTTTTATGTGTTTTTAGTCATGTGTCCTGTCAGGAAGACCTTCTCTATTCTAATATCATAATAATTTTATTTGTACTTTTGCTGAGAATGTTTAAGGATTCATTTTTTTCACATTTAAATCTTTAATATAACTGAAAATTATTTTGGTATAAAGAATAAAAGAGGGATTCAACTTTTATTTTTCCAAACAGCATTCCAGGTGTTTTAACCTCATTTATAGGTAATCCTGCTTTTCTCCACTGATGAAAAATGCCATATTTAAACTAATTTCCCATATGTATTTGGTTCTATATCTGAATTCTCTACTCAGTTTGTATACTCCTATTCATAACAATTCTTCTCATAATTTTCCTAGATTGGATTTCCCAGGAGTGGAATAAACATTTTTACTAGAATAAGCTATGCTTTATATTGATTATAAGATTAAAATTTTAAGCCTAACAATTTTCTATTCAAATGTTTAGGCTTAATTATTGAATTGGGAAATTGTGTGTGTGTGTGTGTGTGTGTGAGAGAGAGAGAGAGAGAGAGAGATTGTCATTTCACTGATACAAGTACTTTAACACTTGAAATTAAAAGGAAAAAACAGTAAAACTGGTTATTTCCATACATTTCAAACCTTAGTTATTAACAGGGTAGTTTGTCAGTTTGCTATAATTCTAAAACTTAAAGTAAAAATTAAAAGTAATACAAATTCATAAAAATGAATAATATTTTCTTTCACAAACTGGAAATAGCAAAGGCAATGTAATTTGTACTGTATCCCCTAAAATTTCTGAACCAGTCTTACTCCCATTTATGGATGGTAGAAAAAGGTAAAAAGAGTGAAATTGATTAAAACAAAAAATGAATCCACGTAAGGAGTGGAAACAAACCCCCAAAGAGATGAGTACTCTCTACATGTATCTTCATTGATAAAAGCAAGGCTGGACACTTCTTTGGCTTACATTTTTTATTGTTGTTTTTACAAGAAAGAAATTTAGAGATTGCAGTTGATAATGAAACCTTGGAAGAGCATGTTAAACCTTCAACTAAGCTTCCCCAAATGGCTTAATTTTACTTCCGGCATTCAACTGTAGGTAAAATGATCCCTTAGAGATTATTGAATCAGAGAAATTTTAGGTAAGTCAGACTGAAGCTTCAGAACTGCCGGGTAGGGCCAGGAGTAACCTCTCTGTCTTTGCTTAGTTGCAATTATGCATGTGTTTTTACCATTTTCAGATAGAAACTTTGGAGTAGATTCTAATCTAATAGCTCATTTTATGTACCAAAAAGGCACGGTACATATGTTATTTCTTTTCTGATTACATCTTTCCTAAATGTTCTTCTTTCACCAAAATTAAATTGCCTGTTTGGTTGTTGCCTTTCTCAAAGTGAAGGATATTTCCATGCAGGTATTATAGTCACTATCTAACCCCTTGCTTTTCATGAAAATAACACAAATTCAAGAATGAATCTCTTACAAACCTTGACTCTTTCTTTCCTATTTCTCTCTGATGCTACTTGTCTGGATTTATCAGATGAAAGATACTCTATCTTTATCAGCAGTACCGCTATTATCTACCCACTTCCAAATTGTCATGCTTTCAGTGGAAGAAATCTGATCGCCAAATGGGAGAAATCTCTTGTCTTTTCTATTTGTAAAGACAGCTGCAAGTAATTGTTTAGTGTCTCTGTTATTTCCTTTTCCATTGTCTCTAATTTCCCGTTATTATTATAAGTGCACACAATTTTTCCTTGATGTTTGTCCTCTTAAATACACACAGTGCTTACAAAACGTTTTTTAAATTTCTTGGTTATAGTGTTCTTCTTTTTCTCATGCTTCCTATTTAATTTTCCTCCTTTAATTTTTGATTACTTGTTTGCAATTTTCCCCTTTGTAAACCAACTTTTTTCCTTTTACCTTAATGACTGATGTTATTTTTTTTTCCTTTCACAATATGGATTATTTAATATCCAGAAGAAATGAACAAACACCTGTCCTATTTTATCTTAACTTCAGAAGCTTTTGTCTTAATTCTGTCCCCTTGTGACCCTGGGAAGCCTCCTTCCAGGTGACCAGCAAAAGCACAAGAGTTCCAAAGCTCTAGGGGAGCTCCTTTTTCCTCTCATTCATCTCCACCAGCCAGAGTATGCTGGCTGCTGGCCAGGCCTTAGCAAGACAAGTATTGCCACATATTCAGATTCTTCTATCTGGGGGCTCACTCTGACTTGCTTAGTTCTGGGGGTGCTTGCTCTGAGCAAGATACTCCCAGATTCTCTGTAACTCTTCCAATAAGTAGTTTTGTGAACCTTTCGTTTCATTCAAAACACTAGAGGTATCTTACCAGGTCGAATAGTCCAATTTGGTTCAAGGTGTGCTAGGGAAGCACTATGTACCATTAGTGTCCCAGATCATCAATACTCTTGGCACTTCTTCACTTTTCAGCACCTTCCTTATGGATGAAGAAGTGGGAGTCACATAGAAGAAGACATCTAGAGACCTCCCATTAAGTCATTCTTGCTGTTTTAGCAATATGCTTCTGCTTCAAGCCACCCTCTGTACTATGCTATGGCTATCTACCTCACACACTTTGCCCATATGACACCCCTCTGTTGGTAATGCCCTTCCCCCCTTAACATTTCACATAACTCCTACTCATTCTTTTTTTTGTTGTTTTTTTTTGTTTTTTTTTTGCAGTACGCGGGCCCCTCACTGTTGTGGCCTCTCCCGTTGCAGAGCACAGGCTCCGGACGCGCAGGCTCAGTGGCCATGGCTCACGGGCCCAGCCGCTCCGTGGCATGTGGGATCCTCCCGGACCGGGGCACGGACCCGTGTCCCCTGCATCGGCAGGCGGACTCTCAACCACTGCGCCACCAGGGAAGCCCTCATTCTTCATTTAAAGACAGTTTTAATTTTTATCAAATATACGTATACTTAGTTCAGAAGGTCAGCTACTTTTCTACCAGATGTGTTAAGGTCAGTAACAGTCTTTGGTCTCTTTTTCCCCATTCTCCCTACCTAGAGGCAGTCACTTTTCTCTCTTTTGCCTTATTCTTTTGGTATTTATATTTTAGGCATTACTTGTTGACATCCCAGTAAGGAAGGTAAGAATTTGGTTTTCCCCTCTGCCCTTCTATCCTCTAATACTTATTGTATTGATATCAATGGTGCCAATATGGTAAAATTATAGTTTAGGTTGGTAAATTTAGTATTTACATTATTATTATATAATTTGGACCTGAATCATATAGTAAACACTGATCATTTTTCTTACCTATGCAACCTGTTTTTTTTTTCTCCTGGATATAACAATTTCCCTTTTTTTGTTTGCTTATTTTTCTATATATTTAAAAGAGGCCAATCCTGAGCACTGCCAGTTGCCTAATTAGCCTCTCAATACTTTCATTCACATCTGCTATCCTCACAATTTCATCTTCGGCAGTGATCTCTCTCAGAACATTCTGACCTGCTTTTAGTCTGCACAGGTTGCCTCCATGCCTGGTGCACAGCTGTTACTTTCAGATTCCCATTTGCCACCATCTTGGGGATTCTCTTTGCCACTGATCTGTATTGGATCCCCTGCTCTTGTTTCAAGGTTGCATTATCCTCTCCTATTACTCTGAGGATATTAAAGATAACTTTTTTGAGACTTTCTTCTTTTTGCATAGTCTCTGTTTCCTCCATGTTGCTTTTTTCTGTTTATTTCCCTAGAGTATTTAATAGTTCTGGATGTCTACACATATTTAAGAGTAGGGAAATAAAACTTATTGGAAGTTCTGAGCACGTGAGTGGGATGAATTGATAGCAGTATCATTGTGGGATGATATGGCTCAGTTGACGTGGGAGAACTCCTGATTTTCAGTATCTTTTTGTCTTTTCTCATTGGCTAAATAAATAGTTTCTCCAGAAGAGACTCTTGCAATCTCCTGCCTGGAGGGTAAAGACCCAACAACCAACAACCCAACAACCTCCTAAGTAGAGGAAGCAAACCCAACAAAGACCCAACAACCAACAACCCAACAACCTCCTAAGTAGAGGAAGCAAACTAGAGTATGTAAGTATTATTTCTATTTTCAGTAAAGCATACCTTGTTTCCCCCTGTCCAGAGATGCTCTATTTTATACTTTCCAGAAAATAAATCTCAGTTTTCTCCAAGGTAGGGAGGTGCAGAATGGAGATGGGATGGAGCTGGAGAGACAACTTTCTTCAATGACTTTAAGCCAATTTTCCTTTTACTAGCCCATCCATACTCCTTGCCCCACTTCAGATGATGTTGCCAGTTACTGGACCTATTGAGGATCTTGGCTGTCTCCATTGATGGTGTAGGAATGCCCTTTCTCATTCTGGTAACTAAGAGTGGTCTTTTTAGTTACCACTCAGCTAACAGTTTTCTAGCCTCCAAATTTTGTTATTCTCTTCCCTCCTTTTTCCAATTTTTAAGAAGTGAGGTATAATGTACATACAGAAAAGCACGTAAATTATAAGTGTGTAGCCTGATGAATTCTGACAAAACGAACACACTCATGTAACTACTGCCTAGATCAGATTATAAAACATTACGACACCTCGGAAGCCTTCTCTGTCACTCCCTTCATCTATCCAAAGGTAACCACTATTCTGAATTCTAAGACTTTTACCAGTTCTATTAGTTTGAGCTGTTTTTGTATTATATAGATTGCATCATTCAATACATACTCTTTTGCATCTGGCTTTCTTTGTTCCACATAATGTTTGTAAGATTCAACAGTATGTTGAATAATTATAGTCCTTTGTGTGAAATACTACAATTTCTTTATCTCTTCTACTGCTAATGGATTTTTGGGTTGTTTCCAGTTTTGGGCTACTATAAATAATGCTGCTGTGAACATTGCTATATATCTTTTTTGGTGAACCTATATATGAATTTCTTTGAATATATACCCAGAAGTGGAATTGTTGGACATTGAGTGTGCAATTGTCCTACTTTGGTAGGTACAGCCCAAAAATTTTCTAAACTTTTTGTAACAATTTACGTTCCTACGAGCAGTATTAAGACAGTTCCAGTGGCTCCATGTGCTTACTAGCTGAAGAGCTGGTGATATTAAATATCAGTCCTTTCAGTTTTTGCCACTCTAGGGGTGTTGTGATAGCTCATTGTGGTTTTAGTTTACATATCCCTGATTACTAATTATGTCAAGACCTTTTTATACGTTTATTTGCTACCATTATTTGTAAAGTGCCTGTTCATGGTGTTTAGAAGAAAATTTCTAAAAAAAATGGATCTGTCTTTTCATATATATTAAACAACCTTGAATTCATTGTAATATATTATCCATCTTTGTATAACTGGACTTAATCTGCTATTATTTTGATTAGGATTTTGTATCCATACTACAGAAGAAGATTAGACAGCAATTTTAAAATCTTGCTTTTTCTTGTTAGATTTTGATAATCAACTTTATCCTGGGCTGGGAAGTGTTTCCTCTTTTTCTTATTTCCTGAAGAATTTCTATAACATAGGTTTTATTTACTTACAAGTATTAGAAAGAATTTTTGTTACAGATTCAATTTCTTTCATAAATATGGAATTACTCATATTTTCTCTTTTTATTTGTCAGTTATAAGAGCTGTGTTTTTATAGGAATTTATTGATTTAATCTAAATTTTCAAATTTATTGGCATAAAGTTTTTCATAGTATCCCCTTATTATTTTTTTGATTCCATAGGGACTATAATGGTGCCCCATTTTTCATTTCTGTTATTGGTTCTTTTCTTTCTTATCTTCACTCTTGATGACATGTTTATAAATTTTATTATTCTTTTCAAAAACCAAACTTTTGGTTTCCTGACCTTTTCTATTGTATTTTTATTTTCTTCTTCATTGATTTTTTCTTTTATCCTTATTATTGTCTTTCTTTTACTTTTGGGGGTATTTAATTTGCTGTTCTTTTTATTGCTTCTGAGGGAGGTAATTTAGGTAATAGAATTTAAGATTTTAACTCCTAACACAGGCTTTCGTTGCATTCTGTGGGCTTTCATATATATTTTTATAAATTTTCATTTAGTTCAAAGTATTTTCTTTTCAATTGATTTCTTTAACATATGGGCTATTTTTAAGCATACTAGATAAGTTCTAAATATTGGTGATTTTCTACTTTCTGCAATTAATTGATAATTTAATTGCATTATGATCAGAAAACATAATACGGCTATAGTGAGTCTTCGTAAAATTAGTTATTATACCAGTGTGTGACAGTGGTTATCATTTAACTGGGATCTGCCCCTACTTTGCTCATTACTCCTTCATCTTAACAGCTCTGAGGCCTTGGGTAAGTCACTTTACTTCTCTTAGCCTTAGTTTCATGAAATAGAAAGATGGAAATATGAGCTCTAAAATTTCCTTCATAGCTCAAATATTCTATTATTCTAGGTTATCTTTTATCCTCTTAACTAGAATTCAGCAACATGATAGTAAAAAGGAATCCACAGAGCAAACCTCATTATTTGTTCACACACCAAGTAGTTGTAATTGGCAAAATAATTGCCATTTCACCAAACATGGATTTAATTTTGTTTAGTTAAGAATAAGGCGTATACTTATGTTTTTTAAAAGGGTATGTAATAATTAATAATGTTTGCAGCCCCTGCTTTTTAAGGCATGCCTCATTTCATGAAAGATCATGAATGAAAACGTTGAAATACCGCAAGAAAGCTATAACCTTATCATGGAGAGCCTGAGTAAATCCAGGAAATCTTGGAAAATTGCAAGAGAAAAATGATTCTATCACAAATTTTAGCCTCCAGTCACAGAGTGCTCTCTTCCAAATGTAACTTGCTCTTGACATATTTCATTAATGAGCACTGTGCTTTACTATGAACAAGACAAGGTTATTTCAGACTCACATTGCAAATGTTTCCTTCTTGCCCTATGCATTGGAAATACTTGCTGATTTTTCTTCTGATAATGATGACTTTTTTTTTTTTAGAATTTTGATTCTTAGAGAAGAGATTGACATTATGAAGTAGGTTGAGATTTTGTTTTGTTCACAGCTTTTGAGCTTTTTTTTTAAAGATTAAAAAAAAATAGTAGCAAGCCCTTCTAGTTTGTTAGGCACTGTACTAAAGCACACTGATTCTTTTAGACCATGGGGTGCTTTTTCGTACATTGAAAGTTGTGGTCACTTTTCTTTTTATTTCATATACATATCCATTGTGAAAGGATTTTCCTCCCATCTACTTAACTAGCATATCTGTTACCTCCAACATGTATGTATGTATGTATTTTGGTGAAAACATTTAAGTTTTAATGTTTTAACAAATTTCAGTTATATAACAGTCACCAGTTACAGTCACTTTTTACATTAGATCCTCAGACCTTATTCATCTTGTAGCTGAAAGTTTGTACCCTTTTACCAACCTCTCCCACTTTCCTCGCCCCACCTCCTCAACCCCTGACAACCATTTTTCTACTCTGTGATCACTTCTAATTTCTATTCTAAAGTCCTGGTTGACTTATGTACCTTCTAAAATGGTTTAACCTGAGAGAATCTTGGGTACAGAAAGGTTTGGGTTCCATATCAATAAATAAAATACTAGAACTTTCTGAGATTGGCCCAATGATTGGTCCTACATGCAAAAACATATTTTATTTTCTTAAGAGATAGCCTGTTTTTTCCCTTTATGGAAGAAAAAGAAGTTTTAAGCTTGCAATTTTCTGATATTTCTTATCACCAACCTCAGAACAAGATAATGAATCATTTCTAACAGTTTCCTCACCAAGGGGTATAGTTATCCTTAAAAACTATCCTTCTATTATTATGGCTTCAGGCTTGATTTCCTAAACTTCTTCTATCCTGCCTGTCCACAGTGGCATACAAGCTCTCTTTACCTTTGGTATCTACTGTGTTTCTAGTCTCCTGTCTTCCTTCCTGGACTTAACATTGTGAACTGCCCCTTTCTTCCCTGGTATACCTTTGCCTGGGACTTAAATTTTGCTTTCCCCTTTTTCTATGCTCTGTGGCTATGGTCAGTAAAACCACCTCCAACCTTAACCTTGGATGTTGGAGCACATCTTTCCAACTGTCTATTTCAAAGTCCATGAAACTAAGTCCCAGGAAAGTAAAGAATCTCTCCTTTTAGGACCTCTTCTCTCCCAGGATAAGAGCTTAGACACAAATATAGCTGACTTTCTACTGGCATTTCTCATAGTTTAAATGGAAGAAAGTTTAAGAGGAAGAGCCTAGAGGAAAATGAGACTGGTTTGCTTTACTTGATGGTCCAAAACTAGCTGCCACCATGCACCATTAATTTAAATTTGGAAGTTTAACAATCTGTGCCTCCTTGTCAAATTCTTTTAACTTATTTTAAGGATTCTTATCCTCAGTATTAGGAATATTTTTCTGCCTACGTAATTTTAAAATACAAATAATAATAGCAACAACAACAGTAAAAGCATTATAAGATTTATTGAAAACTAGGTCTGGTCCTAATCACTTTTCTATATATTCTCTCATTTGACACAACAACATAATAAGCTGGGTCATATCATAATCCTCATTTGAAAGAAGAGGAAACTAGGGTTTAGAGAGGTAAATAAATTGCTTAAGGCCACATAACTAGTATATATTGAAACTTATAATAACATCCAGTTCTGCCTGATTCCAAAGCCTAGATCTTAATTACTAGGAATGTCGCCTTCTTCTTTGCTCCATGGTTTAACATTCCAAAATGATTCCTGAGATGTGTGGTTTGGCTTACTATTAATGCCAAATTAGATGTTTTGCATTAAAAGTCTTTTCTTTTTGGTAGGATATGACCAAAAATGTCCAAGTAGTAATAAGCTTTTGCACTTGGTATCGTGCTTTACTATATAGGGCGTATTTTCAGTATTTGGCCCTCATATTGATAAAGATGAAAAGATTGATTTTTATAAAAATCATGGAATTTTCCCAAGGTCACATGCAAATGGCAGAATTAAAACATGGGGCACAGTCTTTTGACAACTGTGTCATTCTTCTTAACACAGGATGCTATATTACTGCTTACCAGAATGACTCCAAAGTACCTCTGAGATGCAATTTTCATCTGTGTGGTATTATTACTACTTTCTGGAGATGGTAAGAGGAATCAATCATAAAAATATTTCCAACATTTTATACACAGTAGAATTCCAGCTGCCATTCATGATCTTATGGGTCAGGAGGGATACTGATATCCTATAGGGTTTCATGAAGAAAAAGAGAACCTCTGATGCCTTTACACCCACTATTCCTACCACATCCCCTGCACGTTATTAGAAAGTTAGCCTTCTACAGGCTTCCAATTACAACACCTTCTGGTGTAGCATTTGGTTCCACCTCACCAAGTCTATGGTAAATTCTATGTCACAGATTTCACTTTGTGTCTAGTATGACATGTTGAATTGAACTGTCAGATAATTTTAGTAGCATTTTATATGTCTACTGGGAATACATCAGTTTTCCCAACTGTTGCAGCAGGGTGGTGTGATTTCTTGAGTGAGTCCCTAGATTAAAGAGAAAACTTTTTTGGGGGGATGCCACTTGAGGCTGAACAGAAAGTACCAGCTCCTCAGTAGAACCCAGGCAAGTAAAAAACTCAAATGCAGCGTATATTAGCCCTGCTTAAGCAAAGTATCAGAGATCAAAATACTAGAGCAGAGTTTCACTTGGCATTTAAATTCTAATCAAGGTCATCCTAACAAATAGCTTCATATTATTGTCAGAAGCTACAGCAAGGGCAAATCCTTAACAAACGACTGATTATAAAGTGAAATCGTTACTAGAGTATTCTAGATATAGAGGTAAAACTATCTTTGCAAACTCTTCAAAACAGGAAAGGAAAGGGGGAAGAGCTGGATGCTCTGTTAAACATTTTGCACATTATATAATTTTTAGTAATGAGCTAATAAACCAGGCCTCTGGGGCGAGGTGGGGGGAAGCCCTAATTTGCAGCTTTTGTCAATTTCTATGGCAAATTTTCACACCATGGCTGATTTCATGCTACCAGCATGATGTTACTGCATTCAGAATTTAAGAGGTGCACACATTTGTTTCTCACCAGTTGTAAGAGCTGACTATAGCATACCATTGAATCCTCACAGTAATTTTATGAGGTAGGTGTTATTATCAGAGATATTAAGTGACAGTGGCTGGGAAATTGTAGCTGTTGAACTGAAGTTGGAATACCAGGAGTTCTATACTTTTTCTGCTGTATTCTACCGTGCCTAAAAGAGAAGTATATATTGAGAGCCTTCCCTGTGCCAAGAATGGGAAGACACATTGCCCTGGTAATACCTAAAAAGAATGAAGAAGAAATGCAGGAAGCCTCTAAACTTGGCATTATGTTGGTTCTCTCCCCACCCACATGGGAAATATGAAAGAAGTTTTCAGGATTTCTAAGAAATTTATAATAGAAAGAGATTTACTGAATTTGAAAGTGCAGTGTGGTAGAAAGAAAACATCTGATGTATCTTCCAGGGTTTTTTTTAATTTAATTTTTTGGATGTATATACTTATGTTACTGCTTAAAACAGTTGGGAACATAATCATGTCCATAACATTCTTGAAACAGGGAAGAATTAAATGTAGTCTTGACCCCCCTTCACTGCTATTCTGCTAAAGAAATATGAGCCCATTCTGCTTTGCTAGTTTGTCTCAGGAAAAATTTGATAATGCCACAGGATAATATAAGACAACAAAGTAGTGGGCCCATTCTCAAATCCCACCCAAGGTGATCAAAGGTGTTTCATTTTATTTTGATTGATTTCTCATCCATTTCTGTTCTCTGTGTAATTGGAAAGAATTGACAGGGAGTGCTTAGTGTCTAAAACTATTAGAATCAATTCCAAATTGTGTTTACCAAACTCAGATGGGTATTCGGGCTCATGGTCTTAAAGAAGCCTGCTGTGCCTTGCTACTTTTCTAATTAGGTTACCTAGAATAAGTGATTTTCCTAAAATTGTGCTAACGTAGAGTTTCACAAGAATTTACAACACTGCGTGGTAGATACTCATAGAGTTTTTAATGCCTCAGTGGCCTGAAGGAATGAAAGAACCTCTCCAGGTAGCTAATTTACCACCGGCCTAATGCTGTGTCTGTGGCAGTTGTACAGTCAGTTGAAATAGAGCTAAATTGTGTCTTTGCTCTCAGTCCCTGGTCAGACTGATTCCATCCCTAGGCTACTACAGCATTGTGGAGAGACAGGCTTAAAGGCTCATAGAATTGAAACTGTTAGTGAAAATTATGGTGTCTCAAAATGACTGCTGGACTATCTGGATTCTGAAGAGAAATTCTAGGAAATCTAGAGGCTTATGTGTGGATAGCGTGTGGGAGGCAGGTGGTAGGGAAATGACTCTCCTGCAGGTCTTCATTTCCTGATTTTGACTGTGTGTCCTGGCTGACCTTTGGTAACAAGGGCAACGGACAACAGAGGCTACTTTCTTTGGAGTCAGTGAGGGTTAACGAGGAAGGAGACACCACACCTTCTCTCAGAGCCTTAATAGGAAGCTCTCCCCAAACTCCTTGACTGTTCTTCATGTGAGCCGATCAGCCTCGGCCACAGTCGAGGTGATATATCAAGATGGGTAAGAATATGGACTCTGGAATCAGAGTGCTTAAGTTCAAAATCAATAGTTCTTGAGTTCAGTTCCAGCTTGGACAAGTCATTTAACCTCTTTGTGCCTAAGTTTTATCATCTGAAAAATGGGGATAGTAATAAAACCTAAGTCATAGAAGTGTATGCAAAATGCTTAGATATAAATGCTATATACGTGTTCACCCAGATAAAGCTGCCCAAACTGGGCGCTGCAGCACGAGATTTTGATGTTCTGGCCATATCTTCCAGAATGCTCTGCATGCTGAAGACTCTCATGGCAAGCACCAGCCAGAGGTCTTTTTACTGGTCACAGGTTTGGCTTGCATGAAGGCAAAGTCAGAAGTTCTATAAGCTCCTGGAACAAGCCCCAAGCCAAAGACAGAAAGGATGTTGGTGGATAAATACTCAGCTTCCTTGTCCTTAAATTGAGATCATTCTGGAGTGTGTTCTACTCTGTCTCCTAAACATCCCCAGGGAGATTAAGCTCTAGTTGCCCGCAGGGGTAACTGGTTTGATAACACGTCCTTTACTGACTCTTCTATCTGTCTGTCTCTCTCTCTCCCTTCCCCCACCTCTTTCCCTCCCTCCCTCCCTCCTTTCCTTCCTTCCTTTTTTGCCTCACTACTCTACTTCCCTACTGTTGTTTCCTGAGATCACCTCCCAAATAAACTACTTGCATTTGAATCCTTTTCTCAGGGTCTGCTTCTGGGGGAACCTAAATCAAGACAGGTTTCTTGGCTTTTTAGGAGTATTATAAATGGCTATTGGATTGAGGACATTGCTTTTAAGAATTTCATTGAGATAACATACTTTATTTAGAATCTCTAATAGGCATGTAGGTTTCCATGCTCTGTATTTTGTGTCTATGGATTTCTTTTTTAAGTAGGAAAAAGTTCTGGAGTTAGAGACAGAGGACCCAAGTTTCCCTTGACTAACTAGGTGAATGCCTTTTTAAAAACCATCAGTTTTATCATGTGATACTAATATATATCCCACATTGTAATAAATAAGATAATGTACATAAGAGGTTTCTGCAGAGACTACATTTATTGTATCATTAGCAGTCTTCTCAATGGGGTTTTGTTTTGTTAGGATTTTCACCATTTGACATATTCTTCCTGTGAAATTCTGCAAGGTAAAAATATATTCGTTAACACTAAAAAGAAATATTTTGGCCGTATTATTATGGCCTACCTTCTGTTACTCAATTTTGATTAATATTTTAATTTCAACTTTTCAACAGCCTTATCTTCCTTCCATTTTGGCAGCTGCCTGATGATCTAGCCATAGTTTGGGTGTCTTGTAGTTAGCAGGGTAATGGATTTTTGAGCTGTGTGTCCCAGGTCCTGCCCTCTAGCTTTAAGTGGCAAACTGCATGAGACATTTTGATTAATAATGTTAAGAATATTTATTTTTCCATTATGCAAGCAATTCATTTGCTGTTTGACTAATGCTTATGCCAAGTATGAGTTTACCAAACTACTAAGCCACAGGCAGATTCAAACTGTATAGCTTTTTTTCTGTGACTTAAAAATTATGAAAAAGAAACACATAGCCATAAAAATAAGGAACATTACATTACTTATTATATTAGCTAGTTCAGAAAGAATTGATCATTAAGTAGTTAAACTACTTATTTAAAAATTAATTAAAAAATTAAAAAGCAAATCATAATTATTTTAAAACTTTTGCAAAATAGCAATAAAAGTGTAAATAACGGGGGAATGGTCTGTATTCCCACCATTGAAAGAGAACAATTGCTACTTTGATATATTTCCTTCCTATTTTACGTATATTGTTTCTTCGTACAATGTCAATTGTATCATGTAATATGTCTTTCGCCATAACACATCTATGTGGGCATGCGTCTAAGGATATTCAGTGGGCAAGTCTCATGGCCAAACACTTTCTCCCAGCTTCTTACTTGCTTTTTGGCTGCCATGACACTGCTGGGCTGCCTCTCTTCTTCCACTCTGGTTTCTTGCTCCCAGCCCCACTCCTAACTCCAAACCTCTCAGGATGCTACCCCTCAAGCAACCATGTGTCTGAGTTTTGTCACTTTGGTACCAAGGCCACAGGCTGGGAACTCAGCTTCTTCGGGCACACTGATTTCCTCGTATTCCTTGTAACTGTGATCACACCTGTGCCACACCATTGCTTGAGGTGAGCAGGATGTATTTCTCTCTTCTTTCCTTTCCTTTCCCCTGGACAGCTTTCTGTGAAGTAGGGTTATGAGGAAAGGGAAAGTTCCCTGTAGGCTCCTGCTAGGTTCCACTTTCCTCTTTTAATTGGCAGGATTTTTATTAACCCATTTACAATATTTTATATATATATATATATATATATATATATTTAAAGTCATCAGTATAACAAAGTGACTGGTAGGGTGGAATTTTAAAATAGCATGCAACCTCCTTTTTTAGAGGCTGAGCCAGCAAGTCTCCTTAAGAGAAATTTTTCTTATTATGAGAAAAAAAAAAAAGTTGACTGGCTTACCTTAGTTACGCAAAAGCTTGTGCAGCCTTTTCTGGTGTTTTTGTGTCTCTCCTTAAAATGCAGACCAGAACATTCTAGTTTTAGCAAAGTTTCCCCTCCTTGCCCTCAACCTTTTGTGAAGGTTGTGAATCAATTTTTCATCAGAGGCGTGGCGGTGTGAAGGGACTTGTGAGTGTTAAGGGACTAAGATTCCAGCCCCTTCTCCATAAGATTCAACATTAGACAAATTTGGAGGCAACCACAGTGTCCTTGGATGAGGCTCCCTGACAGGAAAGAACCACAATAGTGACAGATGAGCAATCATGAAGAGAGAAAGAAAGTTTGGGCTTCAACAAGTTTCAAACAAGGTTCTCAAGTGTCAAGCAAGGTTCTAAGACAGGTCTGGCCTTGGCAGATCTTGTACTGAGCCTTCATACGTCCCCAGGCCTGGCCAGCCTGGTACGGGAGTCATGACTAGGCAACAGTGGAGTGACCCTAGTGATCTAAATGTACACAGGCTTTGCTGTCGCTGTGGGACCCTCATCCAGTTTCAGTTGTCCCTGTTATGACGGTGCCAACAGTGCTGCTCTACTAGTGGTATTCCCCCTCATGAGAAGAATGGTGGGAATCCTCTGGCCTAATAATTTTGATTGTGGGTGACATGGGATAAAAAGCTGCTTGCCAATATAGGCATGTGGGGTTGTAAGTGATTAATTAGAATAATAAAAAGGATGTGGCTGTATTTATCCAGGCTGGTGAAGCAAGTTACTATTACCTCAAGCATTTTTCATGTTATTACAAACTTTAATGCCTGCCTAGAGGTGTACTGAGAGAACATATCTTATTTTCTCATTTCTCTGTTATTGAACATGAAGGTCTTTTGCATGAGGCATTTCTGACAGAATCTAGTATTGTTGTAGCACTAAAAGTGTAACAGTAGTAGGAATATATTTTCTGGGTGTTAAAAATATGCAGTTATAATGTAAAATAGGTCATTTAGAACACAAACATTATTCTTTGGAACATGATGAATTTAGCCTCCTTGTCTTCTTGTATTCAAGGGGCACTAGGAATCTTTGCCAAGAGTGGGGCATGATAGGGAGAGGGGGCTCAGAGAACCAAGAGTGCAGTCCATGCTTGAGTTCCATCTTTTCCAGGATACCTTTGATCCAAAGGAGGGTCAGAGGTAGTATTGTATGCAGGGTGGAAGGTCCACATCCATTAGATATAAGAGGCCATGACTCTCCCCAGTGAGTCCCCAGAAACAAGCAGGGCCCAATACATAGTAAGTGCTTGGTATGTATTTTGTGAGTATTTGAATGAATGAATATTTCCACTAAGCACTCAGGGAACAAGACTATGTAAGCATTCCAGAATTAAAGGATCAGATTTGTACAAACTTGCCATATAATTTTAAAGTGCTGTTTAACCTCTAGAAGTCCATCTTCTTGTATGACAAATTGGTAACGATATCTGTATTTACCTATATAAAATGCATAATATTATAATACAACTAGATCTGTGTGGTTTCTTTTCATATGCTGTTATGTTATTTCAAGACATTAGTTTTCCTGATAGTGGTTATGTGATCTTCTACACCTGGATGTAAACAGTAGCGACAACAACAACAACAACATGAAATAAAGCACCACTGATTCCAGAGGAAATAATTATAGTTCATGGCCATGAGTGATACCTGTGGTACATATGAGACTACTTTAGGCCTGTATTTCTGAGTGTACATTATTCCTTTTACTTGATTGCCCTCCAATTTCCATTCATTTGAGAACTGTGGGAAAATGAGACTATAGGTGCCACGTTCAAATTGGAGAGTTTCAGAAACTATAGAATGGGTTTTGTTTTGTTTCCAGAAGACAATTTCTATCATGCTCTGGGAACATGGTGGCCTGTGGAGTAATTCATCGAGTCAGGCCCCAGCTACCTTGCCTTGAAAGAGGGGCCCAGTAGGAGCAGCTGCCCTGAGAATCTTGAGTCTGAGTCTGTCTTTTTTATATTTTTTGTAGACACTAGGAAATAAAATTGCTACTACAACATAGAGAGTGAATTTCAAAGTTCTGTTTTTGTGGGCATTAAAAGGAAACTGATTGAGCAATGAGATAAAATTCAGGACACAGGATAAGTGGTGATAAAATCAGTATCTGAAAAGGGATTAGATCTCTACAATCAACAAAATGAAATTAACATATATTATCACATTCAAATCTCAGTACAGCCCCTGGAGGGAAGTTGGAGAAGCACTATTATCCTTCTTTAAAAATTTCAGGAACTGAGACTCAAAAAGTTTAGGGGCCACGTCCACAGCAATAGAACTTGTAACTGAAGATTAAAGTTTGGGTTTTCACTCTCCTTCTACCACCTCTCCATGCTGCTGTTGAAGGTGCCAGAGTTTTGGCACCTTTATGTCTTTCTCTCCTGAGTCATTCAATCATAGTTCCAGAGTATCTCTGCAAAAGAAGTGAATGTCCCTTTTGAAACTCAGCACCTTTAACATATATGTTATCATCAGTATATCTCCACCTACAAACTCTTACAAATAACAGGAAAGCTTGAGGCATTTCTTCCCTTTCTTTTTTCTCTCCCCTTTTCCTTTATGCATGTCCAGAGGTTATTTTTATACTCCCATTTCCTAGAGGAAAGGAAAATAGAAATTCTTGTTCTTTATCAAGGCTAATAATCTGGCTGCTTTTTATTTAACTTAAAAAAAAACAAACACGAAAATCCTTTCTGTAGACTTGACAGATTATCCCAACTCTCTCATTTGTGCTCAGAGATTTTAACGTTTTCTCTTCTATTTTCTGGCCACAAGGCTTCTTGATAGAAAATTGCAACAAGAGAAAGGTCTGTTCCCTTTTGGAATGCTCTCCACACAGAAGCCTGGGAGAAAAGTTGTAGCATATGTTAGAGACCCCAGCTTCTAGGAGCTGGGCCAGAATAGGCAGCATGAAATAGGATAAGGTGATTCTCTTTGCTTTCAAGCTTTGGTTCCCTTCTTAAAGAACTCCATTCTTGTGGCCAGGAAAAGCAAATAGAGTTGGTTCTGAAGCAGATGTTGCTCAGACTTCCTGGTTATCAGAGCAGAAGTGAGAAGGCAGAATTAAAGGAGACAAAATTATAGTGTGTGTGTGTGTGTGAGTGTGTTTACATGTGCACACACACGTGCATGGGCACACAGCTATAAAGCATCAACATTTGCAAACCCGATATAATTGGCAAAACAAAGCACGTCTTCAATTTCAAGTAAGAATGAAGAAAAGTGAGTATATCTCTGGAGCAGGAATCAACAAACTTTTTCTGTAAAGAGCCAGATAAAAAAATACTTTAGACTTAGTGGGTCACATGGTCTCTGTCCCAAATATTCAACTCTGCTATTGTAGTACAAAACAGCCTTGGACAACACATAAACAAATAAGCATGGCTATGTCCCAATAAAACTTCATTTATGGACACTGAAATTTAAATTTTATATAACTTTCACATCATGAAATATTATTTTTCTTTTGATTTTTTCCCCACCATTTAAAAATGCAAAAGCCATTTTTAGCTTGTGGGTGGTACAAAAGCAGGCAGTGAACCAGATTTGGCCCATGGGGCTCTAGAGGAAGGGTAATGCTAATATAGGGGTTGTATGAAAAGATGGAAGACATTTCTTTTTATTCTTCTGTGAAGTGGTGACCAGATGAGCACATTTCCTCATCCTCTTTATGCAAAAAAAAAAAAAATTTACAAAACTTATATCGATTAAAATCTCATCTCTTTGAAATTCACTTAATTCTGAAATTTCAACAGGGCCATGGCCATGCCGAAATTTATCAATGGGCATTTTTTTAAAGTTTAGTTGCATTGCCAGCTTTATATTTAAGGCATATAGACTTCAAATATTTTAGAGAAATATGGTGATCAAAGGAAGAATATCTTATTTCCAGATAGTACTTATTTGAAAGAACCTGCCTCTCAGATGGAATTGTCCCAAAAATCCATACCGATACACTATCAGGTTAATTTTCTGCTTTGTAATACAATAAAACAGTAACATAATACTGAAAACATTAACAGTATTGTTAAATTTTGAACAATACTGAAAATTTTAACAGTATTGTTAAAATTTTATTTGACTTGCGAGTCAAATAAAATCATGATAAATGTGTCATAGTGTCCTGCATACGTGTGGGGAAAGAATCTGTGCTTCTAACTGAATTCAAAAAAGAAATAACTCATTATGGAAGCAAACCATTTCTGATGAGGGGAACATGAATATAAGTGCAAATCTACAAATCTTTATTGTTAAGGTACTCTCTCCCCACTTCCTGTCCTTTAATCATGCCCATAACTATGGGCGCTCAGATGCAGTTGGGGTGTAATTTGAAAAGAATGTTTGACTATGACCATAAACATTCCATTTAGTCATCACCATGAATCCCAGATGCTGGCAACAACGTAGACATTTTTTTGTGGGAGTGAGAATAATCCAGATCCCTGCTATTCAAGTGTCGTCTGTAGATCAGGAGTATCAGCATCACCTAGAAGCTTGTTGGAAATGCAGAGTATCAGGCTCCACCCCAACCTCACTGAATCAAAATCTGTATTTTAACAAAATCTTCAAATGGTTTGTATGAACACGAATGGTAAAGAGGCATTCAGCTTTAGGAATGGTTTTCGACCTTGGCTGTAAGTTAGAATTCCCTATGGAACTTCTAGGAATCCCAGTGCCCAGTCTCCATAGCAGACCAATCAAATCAGAATATCTGGAGGTGAGTTCTAGGGGACACGCCGGTGCCCGGCACGGCGGCTGCTTGGCCCTCTGGGCCGGTTGCTTCTGAGACTGCTGCCGCTGGGCTCCTGGGTGTTCTGTGGTTTGCATCAGTAACCATGGGAGCTTGGGGAGCTGCCACAGCAGCGGCGAGGAGACGCTTACGTGTGAGAACCTCAAAGCGGGACAATATGTTTGTAAGGATCCAAAAATAAATGATGCTACACAAGAACCAGTGGACTGTACAAACTACACAGCTCATGTTCCATGTTTTCCAGCACCTAACATGACTTGTAAGGATTTTGGTGGCAATGAAACACATTTTACTGGAAACAAAATTGGTTTTCTCAAGCCCATATCTTGCCAAAATGTAAATGGCTGTTCATACAAGGTGGCGGTTGCATTGTCTCTTTTTTGTTGGATGGTTGGGAGCAGATAGATTTTACCTTGGATACCCTGCCTTGGGTTTGTTGAAGTTTTGCACTGTAGGATTTTGTGGAATTGGGAGCCTAATTGATTTCATTCTTATTTCAATTCAGATTGTCGGACCTTCAGATAGAAGTAGTTACATTATAGATGATTATGGAACCAGACTTATGAGTATTATCAATGAGAAATTTAGAAAAACGCAGTTATATCCATGAATATTGTTTAAAAGAAACAGATTTGGGCCTCCTTGATTTTAATAGAGAGCTCTCAGTATGTAGATTTCCAGACTTCCCTTTTTCCTTCTTCACATACCACTTTATGGATTCTATTTAATTTTTTGTTGTTGCTGATGTTTTTGTTTTGCTGTTTTAGTTAAAAACATATGAGATGTATTTACTAGAACTTTCTTTGAGATTTATATGATAATAGAGTCTTTGTTCAGCTACTGTCTCTATGAGATAGGTAGCTTATTACTCTGATATTAATGTCTTTTCCAAAGACAAGTTGCCACTTGTCTTTTTCACTTCTGAAAAATAAAAAGTATGACTTATTCAAAAAAAAAAATCTGGAGGTGGGATCTACACATCAGTATTTTTTAAAGCTCCCTAGATTATTCCAAAATGCAGGGAAGTCTGAGAACTACTGGGCTAGGTGGTGGACCGAACGTATGCTCTGAGGGTAAGAAGAGAACACTCTCATTATTAAGTGGAAACAAGGTCCCCAGAACTGGAGGCTTTATTAGAAGTGTTAAAAAGGTCAGCATGTTATGTATTAAAAGAGTGGCTTTCAAGAACAATTTTATTATTTGAGGGATGAAATGGCAGCATACCCCAAGACAGGCAACAGAGTCGCCTATTCAGTTTAGCCTTTTAGTCTTATTTTTAGTCTTTGCCCCACAATTTTAACTGATTCTGTACTGTTACCAAGACACCATCTGATCTTAACAAAGCTTTATAAAAAGGCTTTCATAGGATAATGGTTTGTGAATCATCTTTTCTTGTTGAGGATGCGGGTAAATTAGTGGTATGTGAGTTTTGGTAGAGTTAGCGAAGTTTTCCACTGTTTCATTAGATTAACTGATCATGGAGGTGTCCTATCTGTAACTTAGAACTGGAACCTAAGGAAAAGGGTGCCAGTCAAAAATCCTCTTCTGTCCTTGGATCAGTGAAGAACCCATCAGATTAATTCTCTGGACACAAGTGTAAGGGCTACTATATGTAAGAGGAAAAGGCATTATACAGTAGCTAATGTGATACCACACTGTCAAGGTCCCAGAAGCCATCAGTTCAGTTTACTGATTTGGTGCCTCCTCTCCATTACTAATATCAGTCATTATGCCTTTAAATAATAATGGTTCAATTATGCCTCTAAAGAAATGGAGCCCTCACAATGAGATAAAATGTTCAGATTACTAAACAGTTAACTGAAACGAACAAAATTAAAGATTAAGTTCAAGTAAAACTCTGTTGGGTGCTGGCACTTACTAATTCTCCCTAACTAGGGAGAATTCTGTCTAGAATTAGACCGATTTTGAGTTGGGTCCTCTTCTTCCTACCTGTTGTTAATTATGCATCATCTTTGGGCCTTCCTACATCTCGCCCCACCCCATCCCCCATCTCAGCCTGGTGTTTTAGGTTCCTGGTGCTAGAGTTTATCTCCTAACTGAAGAGTTATAAGTTTTAGCTTGCCATTGCTCCACACAACCCATCTACTCTATTTCTATTGTTCTAGCTATTTCTATGCTTGATTGCTAATTTCACAGACCTGGGTAACACTGGAAGTGCAATTATCCTCCAGCGTAATTGCCTTCTGTAAAAACTGCCTCCCACAAAACTCCTGCAAAAACTGTGTCCTGTTTGTTACTACCTATGAATGTATGGATGCCTTTTCATCTACATAGAGAGCTGTTTTCTAGACCTCCCTGGCATTAGAAAAGATCAAGTTATCTGTACAGCTGGAACACCCCTTTTAATTAGGAGCTTTTTATGATGGTTATTTCAGGTGTCCCATTAATCTGACATCACTCCTGGGTATAGCAGTTGATGTTAAAATTGGTCTGTTTGGTATCACCTGGGAGTTTTGTCTGTTTAAATATTTCATGTTCACTTATAAAAAGTTACACACATTATGGGCTTCCCTGGTGGCGCAGTGGTAGAGAGTCCGCCTGCCGATGCAAGGGACATGGGTTCGTGCCCCGGTCCGGGAAGATCCCACATGCCGCGGAGCGGCTGGGCCCCTGAGCCATGGCCGCTGAGCCTGTGCGTCGGAGCCTGTGCTCCACAACGGGAGAGGCCACAACAGTGAGAGGCCCGCGTACCACAAAAAAAAAAGATTACACACATTAAATAGCTCCTACATTCTTTAATATCACTTGAATACAGATACTACAATACACAAACACCCTCTTCAGCATTCAATTATGCAATAATTTTTTAACTGACTTAAAAATTTATTTTAATATTTATTTTTAAGGTGCTATTGATTTATCCCAACTATAAAGTCATAATTATGAATGATATGTGAATGACTTTATTTTTTAAACATCTTTATTGGAGTATAATTGCTTTACAATGGTGTTAGTTTCTGCTGTATAACAAAGTGATTCAGCTATATGTATACATATATCTCCATATCCCCTCCCTCTTGCGTCTCCCTCCCACCCTCCCTATCCCACCCCTCTAGGGGGACACAAAGCACTGAGCTAATCTCCCTGTGCTATGCAGCTGCTTCCCACTAGCTATCTATTTTATATTTGGTAGTGTATATATGTCAATGCTACTCCCTCACTTCGTCCCAGCTTACCCTTCCCCCTCCCTGTGTCCTCCAGTCCATTCTCTATGTCTGCCTCTTTATTCCTGTTCTGCCCCTAGGTTCTTCAGAACCATTATTATTTTTTTTAGATTGTATATATGTGTGTTAGCATACGGTATTTGTTTTCTCTTTCTGACTTGCTTCACTCTGAATGACAGTGTCTAGGTCCATCCACCTCGCTGCAAATAACTCAATTTCGTTGCCTTTTATGGCTGAGTAATATTCCATTGTATATATGTGCTACATCTTCTTGATCCATTCATCTGTCAGTGGACACTTAGGTTGCTTCCATGTCCTGGCTATTGTAAATAGTGCTGCAGTGAACATTGTGGTACAAGACTCTTTTTGACATATGGTTTTCTCGGTGTATATGCCCAGTAGTAGGATTGCTGGGTCGTATGGTAGTTCCATTTTTAGTTTTTTAAGGAACCTCCATACTGTTCTCCATAGTGGCTGTATCAATTTACATTCCCATCAACAGTACAAGAAGTTCCCTTTTCTCCACACCCTCTCCAGCATTTATTGTTTCTAGATTTTTTGATGATGGCCATTCTGACTGGTGCCAGGTGATACCTCACTGTAGTTTTGATTTGCATTTCTCTAATGATTAGTGATGTTGAGCATCCTTTCATGTGTTTGTTGGCAATCTGTATATCTTCTTTGGAGAAATGTCTGTTTAGGTCTTCTGCCCATTTTTGGATTGGGTTGTTCTTTTGATATTGAGCTGCATGAGCTGCTTGTATATTTTGGAGATTAATCCTTTGTCAGTTGCTTCGTTTGCAAATACTTTCTCCCATTCTGAGGGTTGTATTTTCGTCTTGTTTATAGTTTCCTTTCCTGTGCAAAAGCTTTTACGTTTCATTAGGTCCCATTTGTTTATTTTTGTTTCTATTTCCATTTGTCTAGGAGGTGGGTCAAAAAGGATCTTGCTGTGATTTATGTCATAGAGTGTTCTGCCTATGTTTTCCTCTAAGAGTTTGATAGTGTCTGGCCTTACATTTAGGTCTTTAATCCATTTTGAGTTTATTTTTGTGTATGGTGTTAGGGAGTGTTTTAATTTCATTCCTTTACATGTAGCTGTCCAGTTTTCCCAGCACCACTTATTGAAGATGCTGTCTTTTCTCCATTGTATATTCTTGCCTCGTTTATCAAAGATAAGGTGACCATATGTGTGTGGGTTTATCTCTGGGCTTTTTATACTGTTCCACTGATGATTTTGGATCATCTTTACTATCATTACTCTGAATTCTTTTTCAAGTAGACTGCTTATTTCCTCTTCATTTGTTTGGTGTGGTGGGGTTTTACCTTGCTCCTTCATCTGCTGTGTATTTCTCTGTCTTCTCATTTTGCTTATCTTACTGTTTGGGGTCTCCTTTTTGCAGGCTGCAGGTTTGCAGTTCCCATTGTTTTTGTTGTCTGCCCCCAGTGGCTAAGGTTTGTTCAGTGGGTTGTGTAGGCTTCCTGGTGGAGGGGACTGGTGCCTGTGTTCTGGTGGATGAGGCTGGATCTTGTCTTTCTAGTGGGCAGGACCATGTCTGGTGGTGTTTTTTGGGGTGTCTGTGAACTTATTATGATTTTAGGCAGCTTCTCTGCTAATGGGTGGGATTTTTGTTCCTGTCTTGCTAGTTGTTTGGCATAGGGTGTCCAGCACTGTAGCTTGCTGGTGGTTGAGTGGAGATGGGTCTTAGCATTGAGATGGAGACCTCTGGGAGATCTTTTCCTGTTTGATATTATGTGGGGCTGGAAGGTCTCTGGTGGACCAATGCCCTGAACTCGGCTCTCCCACCTCAGAAGCTCAGGCCTGACACCTGGCCTAAGCACCAAGACCCCGTCAGCCACTTGGCGCAGAAGGAAAGGGAGAAAAAAAAAGGAGAGAAAGAAAAAATAAATAAAATAAAATAAAGCTATTAAAGTATAAATTTTTAAAAAAATTATTATTAATAAGAAAGAAAGAAAGAACAACCAAACCAAAAAACAAATCCACCATTGATAATAGGCGCTAAAAACTACACACACACACAGACAGAACCCTAGGACAAAGGGTAAAAGCAAATCTATACAGAAAATTCACACAAAGAAGCATACACATACATACTCACAAAAAGAGAAAAAGGAAAAAATATATATATTAAAAAAAAAGGAAGAGAGCAACCAAATCAATAAACAAGTCTACCAATGGCAATAAGCTCTAAATACTAAACTAAGATAAACATAAAACCAGAAACAAATTAGATGCAGAAAGCAAACCCCAAGTCTACAGTTGCCCCCAAAGTCCACCTCCTCAATTTTGGGATGATTCGTTGTGTATTCAGGTATTCCAGTGATGCAGGGTACATCAAGTTGATTGTGGAGATTTAATCCGCTGCTCCTGAGGCTGCTGGGAGAGATTTCCGTGTCTCTTCTTTGTTCTCACAGCTCCTGGGGTTCAGCTTTGGATTTGGCCCCACCTCTGCGTGTAGGTCGCCTGAGGGCATCTGTTCTTCGCTCAAACAGGAAGGGGTTAAAGAGCAGGTGTGTTGGGGGCTGTGGCTCACTCAGGCCGGGGGGAGGGAGGGGTACAGAAAGTAGGGCAAGCCTGCGGCGGCAGAGGCCGGTGTGACGTTGCACCAGCCTGAGGCGCCCCGTGCGTTCATCCGGGATAGTTGTCCCCGGATCCCGGGACCCTTGCAGTGGCGGGCTGCACAGGCTCTCCGGAAGGGGGGTGTGGATAGTGACCTGTGCTCGCACACAGGCTTCTTGGTGGCAGCAGCAGCAGCCTTAGCATCTCATGCCCATCTCTGGTGTCTATGCTGATAGCCGTGGCTCGTGCCCGTCTCTGGAGCTCGTTTAGGCAGTGCTCTGAATCCCTTCTCCTCACACACCCAGAAACAATGGTCTCTTGCCTCTTAGGTAGGTCCAGACTTTTTCCCGGACTCCCTCCCGGCTAGCTGTGGCACAGTAGCCCCCTTCAGGCTGTGTTCACGCAGCCAACCCTAGTCCTCTCCCTGGGATCTGACCTCTATAGCTCAAGACTCAGCTCCCAGCGCCCACCTGCCCCGGTGTGCAGACAAGCCTCTCAGGCTGGTGAGTGCTGGTCGGCACCGGTCCTGTGTGCAGGAATCTCTCCGCTTTGCCCTCTGCACCCCTGTTGCTGTGCTCTCCTCCGTGGCTCCGAAGCTTCCCCACCACCACCCACCGTCTCTGCCAGTGAAGGGGCTTCTAGTGTATGGAAACTTTTCCTCCTTCACAGCTCCCTCCCAGAGGTGCAGGTCCCATCCCTATTCTTTGGTCTCTGTTTTTCCTTTTTTCTTTTGCTCTATCCAGGTACGTGGGGAGTTTCTTGCCTTTTGGGAAGTCTGAGGTCTTCTGCCAGCATTCAGTAGGTGTTCTATAGGAGTTGTTCCACATGTAGATGTATTTTTGATGTATTTGTGGGAAGGAAGGTGATCTCCACGTCTTACTCCTCCACCATCTTGAAAGTCCCCTGTTATGCAATAATTGATTTACTTCATAAATATGAACAAAAGGGCCTACCGTGTGTGAGGTAGTATCCTAGATTCTGTGAGAAATTAAAAGATTCATCAAAAGTGTTTCCTGCTCTCTTTGGAGCCCATGGGTAAGAAAAGCACACAAATAATCATTTCCCAAATCAAATACAGTTGGTGACTAAAACAAATAAACACGCAGCAAGTGCTATGGAAGTTCCAAGAAAAGGAGGGGCAAGAGCACATGGGGACACAATTTCATCTAAGGCTTCGTGAAAGAGATGGCATTGGAAGTGGATCTTGAAGATGGGTAGTTTTCAACAGGGAGTTCTCAGGGTGAATGGAAAGGAAGTTAACACAGGTGCTCTCTATAAATACATGAACATTCATGCATGAACACTTATCACCTGGAAGGGGCTATCACTTCCTTCATCCAAAACCCCTGTGTGATCTAGTAGCTAAGTGCTATATGCTTGGTAATAATGTAAAGTAACAAATGTTTTTGTTTCCTCTGAGGTAGAAAGTGAAAGTGAAAGGAATCATCAAAGGTTCACATGCCTGTCTCACAGAAAACCAACCAGAGCAATTGAATTAAAGCCTAGTTGTTGATTTGAAATCTATTTACGCATGCTCCCAGATTTTTTAGCATCTTTTTCTAATTCTTTGCTAAAAACTTCTGGTAACTTCTCGCTCTGTGCATCCATTCTTTTCCTGAGCTCTTGGATTATCTTTATGATCATTACTCTGAACTCTTTCTTAGGTAGATTGGCCATCTCCACTTCATTTAGTTGTTTTTCTGGGGTTTTATCTTGTTCCTTTGTAACATTCCTTTGCCGTCTCATTTTGTTTAAATTTCTCTTTGTATTTTTATGTATGTAATAGCTTAGACGTTTCTCGACCTTGGAGAAGTGGCGCTCTGTAGGGGATGTCCTATGTGTCCCAGCAGTACACGCCCCTCTCACCACCCAAGGCCCAGGGACCAGCTGGTCCCAGGGTAGGTTCTGACCTGTGTCAGTTCTGCAGGCTGCAGGGTCGTAGTTTCATTCGTTCTGGTATTTGCCCCCTGGTGGGTGAGGCTGGTTTGGAGGTCTGTGAAGGCTTCCTGGTGGGAGGCGCTGATGCCTGCTCATTGGTGGGTGGAGCTGGGTCTTGGCCCTCTGATGGGCAGGGCCAAGCCAAGGGGCGTATCTAAAGATGGCTGTGGACTCCGGAAGTCTTTAGGCTGCCTGTCTGCTGAGGGGTGGGGCTGTGTTCCTGTTCTGTTGGCTGTTTGGCCTGAGGCGTCCCAGTTACAGGCTGTTGAGTGGGGCAGGTCTCGGTGCCAGAGACCCAAAATACCTGTCTCTGCCTCCAGCCAGAATTGATGCAGGTCCCTGCTTCCGCCACCAGCTTTTATGACCCCAGAGAGAGCCACAGTCGCCCCCGCCCCCTCGCCTCTCCAGGAGACCCTCCAAGACCAGCAGGTAGGTCTGGCCCAGGCTCCTGTGGAGTCACTGCTTTTGCCCTGGGACCCGGTGCACCGGGACCTTCTGTGTGCCCTCCTCTCTGTTTCCCCCATTCCTGTGCAGCTCCTGCAGTCAAGCCCCGCTGGCCTTCAAAGCCAAGTGCTCTGGGGACTCCTCCTGCCAGTGCTGAAGCCCTGGGCTGGGGAGCCTGCTGTGGGGCCTGGAGGTCCCTCTCACTCCTGTGGGAGAACTTCTGCGATATAATTGTTCTCCAGTTTGTGGGTTGCCCACCTGGGCGGTATGGGATTTGACTGTATCATGAGCTCCTACCATCTCGTGATTTTTTCTTTATGCAGTTGGATGTAGAATGTTTTTCAGTAGATTCCCGTCTTTTTTACCCGTGGTTGTTCAGTCGTTAGCTGTGATTTGGGTGTGCTTGTGGGAGGAGATGAGCTCAGGTCCTCCTAATCTGTAATCTCGTCTCCAGTTTATTTGCAGAGAAGTCAGTTCTTTATAAATCCATGAACAGCAGGGTCTCCCTGGGATGGATATGCCATGGGGACTTCCACTCCCGAAATCCTTAGCATCTTTTCATTGTTTGAATTTCAAAGAATTTACTTTTCCCACATGAAGAAATCAGGGACAAATCAAAAGGAGTTTTGGTCATCCTTGATAAATATTCTAATTAAATCCTTCATTGACTGATGACTGCCAAGAGTCAGCAGCAGGTGGTAACAGTTCCTTTGTAATCATTGTAATTGTTTGAAATAATTCGGTGTTCCAGAGCTGTTTTTGAAGAGGCCTAAGAGAGACAGTGCAGATGGGCCTGATTTAAACAGTCTCCTTGTTAAAAGTGTATATTATATTTGCTGGTTAAGTTATTGGCAAATTTAAATATATTATCAGTACATCAAACTAATCATTTATTGAAAAATAATAATAGCCACAGCTGCTCTCCCTTTAATTTTTAAGAGAGAAAATATCATGTTCACTTAGTTATGCATATCCAACATATTTTCTTTCTTTTGCACTCAGCATGTCTGATGTCACAGTGTTTCTTTTACATTATGAATAGACATCTCCGTGAGCTTTTTTTCTTTTAAATTTATGGAACATATGCAGTATCCACTTCACCCAAAGCTATAGAATAACAACGCTATTATTGTAGCCATCTGTCTCTTCACATCAGTGTCTTCTGTGGTTTTATAGTCCAGTCTTAGGGCTCTGTAAGAAACAATATTGGTTAACATTAATAACTGCCTTCATCTGACAATTTACATCTCTGTTTGGAGACAGCTCCTGAAAGCATCTTTCCCAGTTAAGGGTGCAGGGCTTGGGAGGGAGGGAGGGAGGGACAACTGTCGTGAGGGAGATGGAGGCAGAGCCGCCTATTTTGCTCCACTTGACTGACGCCCAAAGGAAAGGGTGAGTCAGTCTCCCACTTCCTATTATCACTCTGCATTTGCAGTTTCCCACCTTGACAGGCAGTAACAGTTCCAGCCAGTGCTAATTTGGGTAACATCTAAAAGGCTTGCCTGACAAGGCAGATTCAAATTATGAAGCAAACCCCTCACATACTGAGACCTTGTTAGCTAGATTAGTGGCGGATTGGCTCCTTGTGACAGCTTGTTTGCTAGAGGTGAGCTATCTGCATTTTCAATGCAGGCAGGTTATATCATCATTTAAAGAAAAAAAATAAAGATGTCGTTTTTCTTGTTTGTCACAGAGTTCATGTAATATTCCCTCTCGATTTTCTCATTGTTGACTTCAGAAAGAAATAGCAGCAAGTGTGTACCTTTGAGTGCGACAGCTAATTTTGTTATGGATGAACAGAGTATTGTGACAAAACAGTGGCACAGCTGTCATAACAGCTGTCACACATTAATCATGACAGTGACAAATAGCATAATTACCTTATCTGGAATTCCTAGCATGTACACTCAGTATGCCCCACTGCCGAGAGAGCATATCACGCACGGTTTAATTAAAAAGACATCAATACAGGTTAGTTAGACAAGGGCTAGAAGACATTGATCCAAAATGAAAATAAAATTATTCGTAGGTTGGTGTTCAGGGACACCCAAAGACCAATTACTTAGCCGACGTGATAATTTGAATGTATTTCCCTAACTGGCCCTTCTCAATGTGTATATCACGTGGTAACTTGGCTGCTCTGCCCCAAACCATTAGCCCTTCCTCCATGAAATAGTTGATCCCCGTTTTTCTCCAGCCTCAGCATGGGTTCTCGGGAGCCATCTTGATGTGTTGTCAATTGATTGAAGGGGCTCTATTGATAAATATGTGATGACCAGTGAACAAGTTGCGGCTAACATTTTTGTTAACTTGCTTTCCAGTCGAGTACTGAGCAGGAGGATGATACTAAATCTAGCGATTTTTGTTTTATTTGGAAATTCTTCTTAAGTAAAGAACATAAGCAGGTGAGACAGAGTTTAAGCCTAGAAATGACAGTCTCTTACATGTGCTGTGTTTTAATATGTATTCCTGTATTCATGTGCATATACGTGTCACATCAGTATGTATAAATATGCACACATGCCAAATATATGTATATCTTTGCCCCCCCCCCCCAGCTATTTTAAGCTCAACAATTCATTGAATTTACTGATTGAATTCCTGGTAGCTAGTTCTTGAATTGCTCTGAAGCTGCCTCAATGAAATATTAATGAATCAATTTCCATAGACATGGACTCATTATCTTCCTGGATGCCATTGGAAAACACAGTCCTGCCTGCGGTGTCCTTCCACCTGTCTGTGACATGATTCGATTTTTTTTCTCTCTCTCTTTTCAATTAAATAAAAATATTGCTATCAGGAAGTTCTTGATAACGGTAGAACAGACATTTCCATTTCTTTTGATAGGCACCTAAATGGAGGTAAGCCATTTAAAATAAATTTATGTATCACTTAAGTGATATATTGAAAAGTGGGTCCTGGAAATAAAAAAAGAGGTGGCCAGTTTAGTTCTATGGTCTCTGTAATGCCCTTTGGAAATGAAGAAACTCCTGTTCTCAGGACAGTCTACTTGGGAAATGTCTGTATTTTAGGAAGCGAGGGCGAACCATCTAATTGTTTACACAGTTATCAACTTTAGAAAACGTTACTAAACACAAACACTTGTCACGTTAATTTAGGACTGATGGAATATAGATGGAATTATTCAGACTGTGTCTATAAAATGCCAAAACAGCTGGTTAGAACTTGAAAAATTCAGGCAAGCAGTGATTAACTACATACAATGTAAATAGCTGGTTTTAGGTATTTGGTTGTTTGTTCACTGAAATTGACTGGTTTCTATGCCTTATGCACGTCAATCCGGGGATGTAATAAAGCACGTTAAACTGCAATTATATCAAACAAAGATTTTAGCTTCCTTCCTTCCCATTCATTGTGTTCCAGTGAAGATTATTATTAATGTTTGCTTTGGGTACCATCAACACCCACTTTATAGAACTCTAAAAAAATCCACTGGTAAATGGTTGCCAACATTGTTAGATAAAAACTAAGATTATGTTCTCAAATTCAATGGCTTTCACCATTTTGATTTAGAACCAGTAGTATATCTGAATGTCATGTCATCTGAAGACAATATTACTATTTCAGCACATACATATTATATGACCTGAGAACGGTATTACTGTTTCAAAACATATGTTCTTTCAGAGAAAACGGGAAAGCACAAGCCTGACCAAGGACATCTTCTCAATACTAAGGCAAGAAAAAAGTATTTTATCTTTGTCGAGAGAAACCATGTCTCCCCAGGACCTGGTCCCATTTTGATCTAGGTCTTGCGGAGCTCACTTGGCTCGCGTTCTTCCTGGGGCTGATCTGATTCTGCACTCCAGGTCTGAGGAATGCCTCAAAGTAGCTCCTGGCTTGAAACAGTTTGATGAAAGCTATGAAAAAACACAAAGGCATCTACACACAGCATTTTTGCATATCATGTCAAGGTACCCATTAAAGTGGGTAGCCCTTGTGTGGACCCTTGGTAATAAATCCCTAGTTAAGTATGAACAAGGTCAGAAATGACCTGGAACTGCTCTCAGAGGTTGGACACCATTCTAGATCTTTCGCCTCTAGATCTTTAGATCTTGGGCTCCTGTTGAAACTAGAGGCAAAAACAAGTCTCTTAAGAATGAACCTAAGGTTTATTTATTCCACTGAGAGATATTCAAGGAGATTTTAAAGAGAAAGAATCAATTTTACGTTGTCATAAAAGTGACAAGAAAATAAAAGCGATTTTAGCCTTCCTTGATCAAGCTTTTCAGATGGAATCTCACTCTCTCTCTTCAGTGTCCATGGTCCTTTTTATTTTAGGGCATGTATTTTCTACTGTACATTGCTGTTTTTTATGTGGTGTCATCTCTCTTAGTACACTGTAAGCTCTTTGAAGGTTGATTCTGTATCTGATTCTCCTTTTTCTTCCTCACAGAACCTAGGATTGTGCCTACATGTCATAATTGCTGACTAAATATGCACATAATGAATAACAACATGTTGGCTTTAATAATTAAAACAAAGGCATGGGTTTGCTCTGAAACGTTCAGGTTGTTTCTTGAATTTAGCATATTGCTTGACTGAAAACTCTGAGAAGGCCAAAGTGATTATTTTTAAAACAAGTTTTCTTCCACATTCTCTTCGTAAGATGGTTTTATTTCGTCCCTCCCTCCTGCCTGCTAGTGTCAATCCAGGGATGTAATAAAGCACATTAAAAGAACTGGCCTTTTACGCAAAGGTTGGATTGATTTCCATTGGTTCAAGTGGAGTGGGATATTGATCCACTGGTTGAGATGCCAACCCATTTTTTTCTCTCTCAAACTTGCATATCTCTGATCTTCCCTGACCTTGAAGGGTAGCTTATATATATTACACATAACAGTGTTTTACATGTTATATAATACAGAGTTCCCAATTATTCTTTGCCTTCTAAACTTGCTCCATGCACTACCTAATGAAATTCAGTGGGATGGCCTTATCCAACTTGAGTAAATTGATACAAGCAAAACTTTATGTCTCTCTGCATCCCATCACCTCTTGGATTTGTGGCCGGGTCTTTTACTCTCTATGTCTCAGAATATTTCAGTAGCACTTGCTTTGTCCAACAGTGACAATCAGCAGGTTTTCCATGTAAGAACTAGCAGGAGCAATTGTGTTTCTCTCTCTAAGAGGTTTCCTATTTATCTTCCCTGAGGTGTTGCCCATGTGGCTGTCCTGATATTGAGCAGCTGAACAGATTACACCCTGGAGCCACATCTGTGGACACATAGATCAACACCATTTTCATTGCCTTGGTGCCCAAGAAGTTTATCTTCTGTCAGTGAGATTTACTACTTTCTTCATGAACTGTTAAGGCTTTCTCTCATCCCCATGTTTCCTTTCCTCCTCCACTTTATTTGGTTTCAAACTACATTAACATCATCTGATCTGGATTGTTAACAGCTGGTTTGTTTTTGTTTCCTGCCATCATTAATAAGGCTTTCCAGTAGGGCTTCTGTAGAGGGATCTGGACTAGTAAAATATGTAAGTATCTTGCGTAGAAAGAGAATAACTTTAATTGGTAAGTATACATCTGATAGGGTTGGTTTTACTTGCCATGTCTAAATGCATAGTAAAGACATTTTTCATAGGACTAAATATTTTTACTGATGTTGCTTCAGCTGTTAGGACATAATCCCTCAATTTGGTTTTTTAGTTTACAGTACACCTTCATGACGCTTTCTACCTTGATTCTCAATAGAGACCGAAGGTGAGAGGTAGAGATTTTATATTTTTCAGTTTTATGTTTGGAAAATCAAAGTTCAAATAGATGAGAAAATCACAAAGTCAGCTGTGAAGCCAAGACTCAAATCTAGGAAATCATATTTGCATCTCAACTTCTCCCCACTTAACTTCAATGCCACCTCCAAATAATTCTCCTTATGACTGTCAATTTGACTTTCTCAGGCTTTCTCTCAACTGTCCTAAAATATGATACCTTTTCCATCTCCAAATGCTGTGACTTCCTGACTAGATTATAATAAAAGATTTAGGGTGTTATGCAAGTTATATATCCACTTACCTGAACTGTAAAGTAAAGCAAAAAAAAAAAAAAGAAAAAAAGAAGTGAGACAGCCCTTCAGAGTATTGATTACTTCAGTGGTTTCTTATCTGCCTGCATATTTGAATTACCTGAGAGAAACTTTAAAAATAACTAATGATGTCTGGATCCAACCTCCAGAGAGTCTGGTTTAATTGCTCTGGAGTCGGCGCCCAGACATGGGATATTTTTTAAAGCTCCCCATGTGATTCTAATACGCATCAAGTGTTGAAAACCACTGGGGAAATTCCTTCTCTTCACCCCCTTTTGGACCCATTCCCTTATTTTTTCCCCACCAAATTTTCAGAAACACCATGGTTCCTCAAAATCAGAATTCTGCATGTTGGACAACATTAATGGTGATACTCCAAAATTTAGAGTTTAAGTGAATGTGTATCTGTGTATGTGTGTTTACTTTGACTAGGAGAACAATAGTCATGGAGGAGGCTGTTGTGGAAATTGATTATGGGCTAGAGGCATTTTGTGGCATAAATTTATAGCCACTAGAATGTCAACCCCCTCAGGGCAGTGGTTTTTTTTTTTTTTTTTGCGGTACGCGGGCCTCTCACTGTTGTGGCCTCTCCAGCGTTGCGGAGCACAGGCTCCGGACCCGCAGGCTCAGCGGCCATGGCTCATGGGCCCAACCGCTCCACGGCCTGTGGGATCTTCCTGGACCAGGGCACGAACCTGTGTCCCCTGCATTGGCAGGCGGACTCTCAACCACTGCGCCACCAGGGAAGCCCTCAGGGCAGTGTTTTGGTCTATCTTGGTCACTGCTCTTTTCCTAGCATGTTGAACAGTGCTTGGCATATAGCAAACGCTCAATAACTATTACGAATGAATATTTCCCCAACATTTCCCTCACTCATCCTGAATAAGAACTTAATGGAACCCCTTGCAGTTTCCCTATGTTAGGGGAATCCCAGTTTTGGTGGCTCTTCTCATATTGTTTCTCCACTTAGAAGACTTACGTCCCCACCTCTTCCTCAAGTCAAATCCTATCATTTTTTAAGGCCTAACTTTAATGAACTTCCTTCCACAAGCCTTTCTGATTCTTCTTTGAGCTGTTATAGGCAATTATCTATGTTTCACGCATCACTACTACTTACCACTACCTATCTTACATATATTGCAGTTACTTATATGTGTCTTCACGGTTCTTCTAGTCATGACCAATTTTACATTTGCATCCCTCTCAGTACACATAGAAAGCTCTCAATAAATATTTGCTTGGATGAATCACCGTTGCTTCTGGTATGTTAGGTTCCTATGTTACACAGTGGCGAGAGGTTAAATAGTATTCTGTAATGTTTGATTTTGTTTTACGCTTTGTATTTTTAAAAACATTTCCACATATAATATCTTATTTGCTCCTCAACACAACTCTGAGGGATGATACAGATGGATATTATAAATTTAAATGAAAAGAAACTGAGGCATGACTACTTTAAATGACATTTCAAGGTCACACTCATCAAAGACAGTGTGTGGATGGAGTGGCTAAGTTTCCATCTCCTAGTCCACAGAGCTTCACTGCAGAACGATGTGTTTTCCCCCAAATTGTCTGTGCTAACTGGCATATTTTGCTTTTGTTAACTTCCGTAAGTCCACACCTCCAGCTCAGTTATAAAACCTAGGTTCACATCCCAAGTTAGAAGCGGAGAGTGTTTGTATTATTTGTGATAGAAATCTCTATGTTTTCAGGCAGAATACAATTCAAAAAGGCAGTTCTTTTTGTCCTTGTTGATGTCTTGTGCATCACGTTGTTCTTGTTCCAGTGTGTCATGGCTTGTTTATTTTACTTTTCATGTAAACTTCACTTTGTTCATTAGATCAAAATCATACTAGAAAGGGGAATGCATGTTTGTAACATTCTAAGTAGGTGAATAGCTAGGCTGTGAGAAGTACCATATTGAAAAGAACCAGTAGAAAAGCAATGAGAACCCAATAGTATGTGGCTTCCCAGTTGGTTTTCTGTGTGTATTTTTTTTTTAACCATTTAAACTCTTGCCTTTACTTATTCAGCAGTTTCTAAACACCAAGCAACAGCATGAGCATAGGGTGCAGGGCTTCCCTTTATTCATATATTTTAGTTCAAAGGAATGATTAAGAATCCATATTAAATGACCGAGGTTTTATTTTTTCATAAGTATATAACATATGCATCAATGAAAACATCAATCTAATCATGTGAGCAAGACTTACCATTGATTTATCCAAGATGGAACTAAGCAGTAGTTTCTGACAGCACAAGGGGTGTAAATAGCTCTTCTTAATATGATTTAAATTTGATCATTACATGTTCTTAATGATAATTCATGAGCATTTTGTTCAGTTGTAAGTGCATTTATTTTCCAATGGTGGAAATAAAACGTTGTCAGATACTCTGGAATGAGATAAAATTGTATTTTGGTTTGTGTAAGATGTAGTTACACTGAGAGTTGTGCTTGACTATAAGGGATAAAGTAGCCTTATGATACTTTTTTTTTCCCATTTACATAAATACAGTTCAGGGAATATTACTAATGAAGTGGATATGGGGTCACCTAGCCAACTTAAGAAAAGGTTACTACTTTATTTTAAGTAGCCCATCAATCATTGTGAATTAATGTCATATTCTAGGTGAAAGCACTAATCATAATAAATTCATTTTGTATTCATGAGGGTGTCAAATGTACACCCATAGGAGTCCCATGTCATTTGTCAGTATGGAAAGAAAAATTTAAATATGACCTATTTGCAATCTCTTTGCCATGGCTTATACCCAGATACATGTTATAGTGCTGATGGACATGTGATGCACGTGGGGTAAAGCTGGAAACTTCACTAAGATGATTGGAAATAGAATGAAATCTGTGTCAGGAATAATGACCTCAGGCTGCTGGCTGACATTTCCATGTCCTCCAAGGAATGCCAAAGGGTCAAGAGGGTGCCTGAGGGCAGGCCTGTAAATGGGAATTCATGAGCCCACAATAGAGCTGCCTTGTTTAATTCACTGCTTCCAAATTCTATGCCCACCTCTCATTTGAGACCATAACTTGGTGTCATTATTACCATCACTTTACCCATTACAACAGCAACATAAAAATCTTTTCTGAGTGGTTCTAGACACTGATAATTTAACAGGGCATTGGGCATGGTACAGGAAAGGCTTTTTCTCTTTCTACCTTTCCCCCCTGTTGGAAGTATTGCAGAGAAACCCTCTTTTTCCCTTCTCATTGAATCCATCTCCATGGGAAAAGGAGTAATATAAGTGGCAGATGGGTAGAAGAGTGAGTGTCTAACATACATTTAGGAATGTGTCTCCATTGGGTAGAATTAATGTGTTAAATGGCTTGCTGATATTATTTTTTTATCATTGTTATTATTATTGCTGATATTATTACCTCCATTTTAAAGAAGAAAATTAAGCATAGATTGACTAAGTAACTTATGGTTATATAGCCCAAAGTGGTGGAGTTGCCATTTGAACTGCTATTCTACCTCTCTGTAATTATACTACCTACTACGTGTGATAGTTTTGAAAGTTAAGTGAGGCTAGGGATCTAAATTTCTCAGAGTATTTAATTAATATTAGCTAATATGAGTAATTGTATGGTTTGGAGTAATCCACCCCACCCCACCCCACCCCCACCGCCCGGCCTCCCAGGCCCTACCTCACTGGGCCTGAGTTTTTCCTCTGGAAAGAAGGAAAGACATTGGATTTGTGGCTCCCTTTTTAGTTTGCTCTGATTGGCTCTGGTACCAAGACAGCAATTTGTCATATGCAGGGATCCACCTCTCTTCAAGAGGTTCTTACTGCCACCATTGCTCAGATATTTCTGAGTCCTCTGATGTTCAAGTCCTGTCTCTAGAACTAAATAGTTCTTTGCACTTTCTGTAACTCCTTAGAGGTGGCAAATGGAGGCTGCTGGTGCTGCTTTGAGGCCTCTGAACCCCAGAAGACTTCACTTCTCACAAAGTTTCTCCATTCTTGGTACCGGGAAAGAATCCTCTTGCACAGTGTTTTTACCTTCAGGCCCAAAATGGCTGATTTGGGCACCGTGGAACTCATTTCTCTTATCCCATCACACATTCTCTTCCTTTCTGCCAACAACTCTCTTTGATGAAATAGAGACAGACTTGTATCAGAAGACTAAGATTCAAAAACAATGGAGCTTAAGAACTTCACACTGCCAATCCTAGAAACCTTTTATGCTCACTCCCCTTCCAAAGATTTAATAGCAAAGAACTAACCTGAGGCAGTCTATGTGTAAGAGTTCATTTTTCTAGCAAAAATGTCCTATGAAGTATTAGTTCAAATGAGAGGAAGTACGGCTCAAAGGACTTGTCGAATGGCTAGATGTAAGATTATTAGTTCTTTTTAAATTCTAGCTTTGCCACGGAAATTTCTAAGTGGCTTTGGTTAAGATATGTATTCATGCTGTTTCCCAACAAGGTAGAAATTACTCCCACTCACATTTACGAGTATTAAAATCCCATTTCATACTCAGTTGACCTTCCCTGGACTCTTGTCTTGGTTTAGCCAATACCTAATAATTTAAATCTTAATCATATTATGATTTTTCAAGGTTATTATTGTCTAGTATCCTAGATTGCAAGTTCGTATAAAATATGGCATATGTCTTAATTAATTAATTTTTAATTTTTTAAAACATCTTTATTGGACTATACTTGCTTTAAAATGGTGTGTTAGATTCTGCTGTATAACAAAGTAAATCAGCTATACATAAACATATATCCCCATATATCCTCCCTCTTGCGTGTCTCTCCCACCCTCCTTATCCCACCCTTCTAGGTGGACGCAAAGCACCGAGCTGATCTCCCTGGGCTATCTGGCTACTTCTCACTAGCTATCTATTTTATATTTGGTAGTGTATATGTGTCCATACCACTTTCTCACTTCGTCGCAGCTTATGCTTACCCCTCCCCGTATCCTCAAGTCCATTCCCTACATGTGCGACTTTATTCCTGTCCTGCCCCTAGGTTCCTCAGAACCACTGGTTTTTGTTTAGATTCCATATATATGTGTTAGCATATGGTATTTGTTTTTCTTGTTCTGACTTACTTCACTCTGTATGACAGTCTCTAGATCCATCCACCTCACTACAGATAACTCAGTTTTGTTTATTCTTATGGCTGAGTAATATTGCATTGTATATATGTGCCATATCTTCTTTATCCATTCATCTGTTGCTGGACACTTAGGTTGCTTCCATGTCCTGCTTACTGTAAATAGAGCTGCAATGAACATTGTAGTACATAACTCTTTTTGGATTATGGTTTTCTCAGTGTATATACCCAGTAGTGTGATTGCTGGGTCATATCGCACTTCTATTTTTAGTTTTTTAAGGAACCTCCATACTGTTATCCATAGTGGCTGTATCAATTTACATTCCCACCAACAGTGCAAGAGGGTTCCCTTTGCTCCACACCCTCTCCAGCATTTATCGTTTGTAGATTTTTTGATGATGGCCATTCTGACAGGTGCAACGTGATACCTCATCGTAGTTTTGATTTGCATGTCTCTAATGATGAGTGATGTTGAGCATCCTTTCATGTATTTGTTGGCAATCTGTATATCTTTAGAGAAATGTCTATTTGGGTCTTCTGCGCATTTTTGGATTGGGTTGTTTGTTTTTCTAATATTGAGCTGCATGAGCTGCTTGTATATTTTGGAGATTAATCCTTTCTCAGTTGCTTCGTTTGCAAATATTTTCTCCCATTCTGAGGATTGTCTTCTCGTCTTGTTTATGGTTTCCTTTGCTGTGCAAAAGCTTTGAAGTTTCATTAGGTCCCATTTGTTTATTTTTGTTTTTATTTCCCTTTCTCTAAGAGGTGGGGCAAAAGGATTTTGCTGTGATTTATGTCATAGAGTGTTCTGCCTATGTTTTCCTCTAAGAATTTGATAGTGTCTGGCCTTACATTTAGGTCTTTAATCCATTTTGAGTTTATTTTTGTATATGGTGTTAGGGAGTGTTCTAATTTCATTCTTTTACATGTAGCTGTCAAATTTTACCCTCATCAATTATTGAAGAGGCTGTCTTTCCTCCATGGTATATTCTTGCCCCCTTTATCAAAGATAAGGTGACCATATGTGTGTGGGTTTATCTCTGGGCCTTCTATCCTGTTCCATTGATCTATATTTCTGTTTTTGTGCCGGTACCATACTGTCTTGATTACTGTAGCTTTGTAGTATAGTCTGAAGTCAGGGAGCCTGATTCCTCCAGCTCCATTGTTCTTTCTCAAGATTACTTTGGCTATTCGGGGTCTTTTCTGTTTCTCTACAAATTGTGAAATCTTTTGTTCTAGTTCTGTGAAAAATGCCATTGGTAGTTTGATAGGGATTGCATTGAATCTGTAGATTGCTTTGGGTAGTATAGTCATTTTCACAGTGTTGATTCTTCCAGTCCAAGAACATGGTATATCTCTGCATGTGTTTGTATCATCTTTAATTACTTTCATCGGTGTCTTAATAGTTATCTGCATACAGGTCTTTTGTCTCCTTAGGGAGGTTTATTCCTAGGTATTTTATTCTTTTTGTTGCAATTGTAAAGGGGAGTGTTTCCTTAATTTCTCTTTCAGATTTTTCATCATTAGTGTATAGGAATGCAAGAGATTTCTGTGCATTAATTTTATATCCTGCTACTTTACCAAATTCATTAATTAGCTCTAGTAGTTGTCTGGTAGCATCTTTAGGATTCTCTGTATAGTGTCATGTCATCTGCCAACAGTGACAGTTTTACTTCTTCTTTTCAGATTTGGATTCCTTTTATTTCTTCTCTGATTGCCATGGCTAAAATTTGCAAAAGTATGTTGAATAAGAGTGGTGAGAGTGGGCAACCTTGTCTTGTTCCTGAGCTTAGTGGAAATGATTTCAGTTTTTCTCCATTGAGAATGATGCTGTCTGTGGGTTTGTCATATATGGCCTTTATTATGTTGTGGTAAGTTCCCTCTATGCCCACTTTCTGGAGATTTTTTATCATAAATGAGTGTTGAATTTTGTCAGAAGCTTTTTCTGCATCTATTGAGTTTATCATATGGTTTTTCTTCTTTAATTTGTTAATATGGTTTATCACATTGACTGATTTGCGTATATTGAAGAATCCTCGCATTCCTGTGATAAACCCCATTTGATCATGGTGTATGATGCTTTTAATATGCTGTTGGATTCTGTTTGCTAGAATTTTTTGAGGATTTTTGCATCTATGTTCATCAGTGATATTGGCTTGTAGATTTCTTTCATTGTGACATCTTCGTCTGGTTTTGGTATCAGGGTGATGGTGGTCTCATAGAATGAGTTTGGGAGTGATCCTCCCTCTGCTATATTTTTGAAGAGTTTGAAAAGGATAGGTGTTAGCTCTTCTCTAAATGTTTGATAGAATTCACCTGTGAATCCATCTGGTTCTGGACTTTTGTTTGTTGGGAGATATTTAATCTCATTTTAAATTTCATTGCTTGTGATTCGTCTGTTCATATTTTCTGTTTCTTCCTGGTTCAGTCTCGGGCAGTTGTGCTTTTCTAAGAATTTGTCCATTTCTTCCAGGTTGTCCATTTAATTGGCATATAGTTGCTTGTAGTATTCGCTCATGATTCTTTTTATTTCTGCAGTGTCAGTTGTTACTTCTGCTTTTTCATTTCTAATTCTATTGATTTCAGTCTTCTCCCTTTTTTTCTTGATGAGTCTGACTAGTGGTTTATCAATTTTGTTTATCTTCTCAAAGAACCAGCTTTTAGTTTTATTGACCTTTGCTATTTCCTTCATTTTTTTTTTTCATTTATTTCTGATCTGATCTTTATGATTTCTTTCCTTCTGCTAACTTTGGGGGTTTTTCGTTCTTTCTCTCATTGCTTTAGGTGTAAGGTTAGGTTGTTTATTTGAGATGTTTCCTGTTTCTTGAGGTAGGATTGTATTGCTGTAAACTTCCCTCTTAAAACTGCTTCTGCTGCATCTCATCGGTTCCTGTCGTCGTGTTTCATTGACATTTGTTTCTAGGTATTTTTTGATTTCCTCTTTGATTTCTTCAGTGATCTCTTGGTTGTTAAGTAGTGTATTGTTTAGCCTCCCTGTCTTTGTGTTTTTTACAGATTTTTTCCTGTAATTGATAACTAGTCTCATAGCATTGTGGTTGGAAAAGATACTTGATACAATTTCTATTTTCTTAAATTTACCAAGGCTTGATTTGTGACCCAAGATATGATCTCTCCTGAAGAATGTTCCATGAGCACTTGGGAAGGAATTGTATTTTTTTTTTGATGGAATGTCCTATAAATATCAATTAAGTCCATCTTGTTTAATGTATCATTTAAAGCTTGTGTTTCCTTATTTATTTTCATTTTGGATGATCTGTCCATTGGTGAAAGTGGGGTGTTAGAGTCCCCTAATATGCTTGTGTTACTGTTGATTTCCCTTTTATGGCTGTTAGCATTTGCCTTATGTATTGAGGTGCTCCTGTGTTGGGTGCATACATATTTACACTTGTTATATCTTCTTCTTGGATCGATCCCTTGATTATTATGTAGTGTCCTTCTTTGTCTGTTGTAATAGTCTTTATTTTAAAGTCTATTTTTTCTGATATGAGAATTGCTACTCCAGCTTTCTTTTGATTTCCATTTGCATGGACTGTGTTTTTCCATCCTCTCACTTTGAACTGTATGTGTCCCTAGGTCTGAAGTGGGTCTCTTGTAGACAGCATATATACGGATCTTTTTTTGTATCCATTCAGCCAGTCTACGTCTTTTGGTTGGAGCATTTAATCCATTTACATTTAAGGTAGTTATCAATATGTGTGTTCCTATTACCATTTTCTTAATTGTTTTGTGTTTGTTATTGTATGCCTTTTCTTTCTCTGTGTTTCCTGTCTAGAGAAGTTCCTTTAGCATTTGTAAAGCTGGTTTGGTGGTGCTGAATTCTCTTAGCTTTTGCTTGTCTCTAACATTTTTAATTTCTCCATTGAACCTGAATGAGATCCTTCCTGGGTAGAGTAATCTTGGTTGCAGGGTTTTTTTTTCATCACTTTAAATATGTCTTGCCAGTTCCTTCTGGCTTGCAGAGTTTCTGCTGAAAGATCAGCTGTTAACCTTATGGGGATTCCCTTGTATGTTATTTGTTGCTTTTCCCTTACTTTTTTTTTTTTTTTTTGGCGGTACACGGGCCTCTCACTGTTGTGGCCTCTCCTGTTGCGGAGCACAGGCTGTGGACGCGCAGGCTCAGCGGCCATGACTCACGGGCCCAACCGCTCCGCATCACGTGGGATCTTCCCAGACTGGGGTACAAACCCGTGTCCCCTGTATCAGCAGGCGGACTCTCAACCACTGCGCCGCCAGGGGAGCCCTCCCTTGCTGCTTTTAATATTTTTTGTGTGTATTTAATTTTTGGTAGTTTGATTAATATGTGTCTTGGCATGTTACTCCTTGGATTTATCCTGTATGGGACTCTCTGTGCTTCCTGGACTTGATTGAATATTTCCTTTCCCATGTTAGGGAAGTTTTGAACTATAATCTCTTCAAATATTTTCTCAGTCCCTTTCTTTTTCTCCTCTTCTTCAGGGACCCCTATAATTCGAATGTTGTTGCGTTTAATGTTGTCCCAGAGGTCTCTGAGACTGTCTCAATTCTTTTCATTCTTTTTTCTTTATTCTGCTCTACAGTAGTTATTTGCATCATTTTACCTTCCAGGTCACTTATCCGTTCTTCTGCCTTAGTTATTCTGCTGTTGATTCCTCTGGAGAATTTTTCATTTCATTTATTGTGTTGTTCGTCCTTGTTTGTTTGGTGTTTAGTTCTTCTAGGTCCTTGTTAAATGTTTCTTGCATTTTGTCTATTCTATTTCCAATATTTTGGATCATCTGTACTATCATTATTCTGAATTGTTTTTCAGGTAGACTGCCTATTTCCTCTTCTTTTGGTCTGGTAGATTTTTACCTTGCTCCGTCATCTGCTGTGTATTTTTCTGTCTTCTCTTTTTGCTTAACTTACTGTGTTTGGGGTCTCCTTTTCACAGGTTGCAGGTTCGTAGTTCCCGTTGTTTTTGGTGTCTGTCCCCAGTGGCTAAGGTTGGTTCAGTGGGTTGTGTAGGTTTCCTGGTGGAGGGGACTGGTGCCTGTGGTCTGGTGGATGAGGCTGGATGTTGTCTTTTTGGTGGGCAGGACCGCGTCCGGTGGTGTGTTTTGGGGTGTCTGTGGACTTATTATGATTTTAGGCAGCCTTCTGCTAATGGGTGGGATTTTGTTCCTGTCTTACCAATTGATTGGCATAGGGTATCCAGCACTGTAACTAGCCCGTTGTTGAGTGGAGCTAGGTCTTAGCATTGAGATGGAGATCTCTGAGAGAGCTTTTGCCATTTTATGTTACATGGGTCTGGGATGTTTCTGGTAGACCAGTGTCCTGAACTTGGCTCTCCTACCTCAGAGGCTCAGGCCTCACTCCCTGACAGAGCATCAGGATCATGTCAGCCAAACATCTCAGAAGAAAAAGGAGGAAAAAAAAAAGAAAAAAATAAATAAAATAAAGTTATTAAGATAAAAAATTTTTAAAGTTATTAAAAATAAAAAAGTAATAAAAAAAAGAAAGGAAGAAGAGAGCAACCAAACCAAAGAACAAATCCACCAATGAAAACAAGCACTAAGAACTGTAGTTAAAAAAAAAAAAAAAAAAGAAGAGAGCAAGGAAATGAACAAACAAATCTACCCACAATAAGAAGCTCTAAATACTAAACTAAGATAAACATAAAACTAGAAAGAAATTAGATGCAGAAAGCATACCCCAAGTCTACAGTTGCTCCCAAAGTCCACTGCCTCAAGTTTGGATGATTCATTGTCTATTTAGGTATTCCAGAGATGCAGGGTACATCAGTTTGATTGTGGAGATTTAATCCGCTGCTCCTGAGGCTGCCTGGAGAGATTTCCCTTTCTCTTCTTTGTTTGCACAGCTCCTGGGATTCACCTTTGGATCTGATCCTGCCTTTGCTTGTGGGTCACATGAGGGCATCTGTTCCCCCACCCAGACAGGATGGGGTTAAAGTAGTAGCTGATTAGGGGGCTGTGGCTCAGTCAGGCCAGGAAGAGGGATGGGTACAGAATGCACACGAGCCTGCGGCAGCAGAGGCCAACATGATATTGCAACAGCCTGAGGCGCGATGTGTGTTCTCCCAGGGAAGTTGTCCCTGGATCACAGGACCTTGGCAGTGGCGGGCTTCACAGGCTCCTGGGAGAGGAGTTGTGGATAGTGACTTGTGCTTGCACACACATTTCTTGGTGGCTGTAGCAGCAGCCTTAGCATCTCATGCCCATCTCTGTTGTCCGTGCTGATAGCCACAACTCGCACCTGTCTCTGGAGCTCATTTAGGCATTGCTCTGAATCCCCTCTCCTCACGAAACAATGGTCTCTTGCCTCTTAGGCAGTTCCAGACTTTTTCACTGGATTCCCCCCTGGCTAGCTGTGGCACACTAGCCCACTTCAGGCTGTGTTCACACAGCCAACCCGATTCCTCTCCGTGGGATCTAACCTCCAAAGCCTGAGCCTCAACTCCCAGCCCCTACCCACCACGGTGGGTGAGCAGACAAGTCTCTCAGGCTGGTGAATGCTAGTCAGCACTGATCCTCTGTGCTGGAATCTCTCCGCTTTGCCCTCTGCACCCCTATTGCTGTGCTATTCTCCGTGGCTCCGAAGCTTCCCCCCCACCTACACCCCGTCTCCACCAGTGAAGGGGCTTCCTAGTGTGTGGAAACTTTCCTACTTCTCAGCTCCCTCCCAGAGGTGCAGGTCCCATCCCTATTCTTTTGTCTCTGTTTTTTCTTTTTTCTTTTGCCCTACCCAGGTACATAAGGAGTTTCTTGCCTTTTGGGAAGTCTGAGGTCTTCTGCCAACATTCAGTAGGTGTTCTGTAGGAGCTGTTCCACATGTAGGTGTATTTTTGATATATTTGTGGGGAGGAAGTTGATCTCCACATCTTATTCCTCCACCATCTTGAAGCTTCTCCCACATGTCTTAATTTAAAAAGTAATTTAAAAGTTTTCAAATGGGCAAGTAACTTCATCAGTAGGTAATAAATTGAAGGGATTTTTGATTAACACCAAGATTTTGGTCTGGGGAGATTGCAGTGTGACATTTATGCAACATGTTTTGAGTAACTTTTTTTGAGGGATGCAGGCATTGCCTTTGATGACACAATATATTCAACACATTGTTCATTCTCTTTATGGTATATAAAGGTCTAATGGTCAAAGAGGATGCTGGTGAAAAGGGCTCTTTAAACAGTTTCATATATTTATCAAAAGAAGATGAAGGAGAGGAATTAGCTATCTTATTCAAGCCAATGCTTAAACTCCATGGACCAACTCAAGCAAACAACAATTTGTATAAAATTTCTTTTATTCATTTCATATAAACAGCCCTTTTACTGGTAAATTCTACGAACCAGATTTATTGATAACAAAAATCTTGAATATACCTTAAAGCATCCAGTTAAAGCACAAATTTTATATAAGATTACTGATTTTTTTTTAAAAAAGTAATACCTAGAGCATCAGTTCTTACCTTTTGGGGAGTTATTTATACTTTATGCTTCTGAATTCTTAAGTAACATAGGGAAAGAGTTTAAGAACCTAAATACAAACCTACTGAAAACCAGAGTGGAATATTTAACCGTTTCATGGTCCTGAGGAAATAAAAATTTAACTTCAGCCTCCATCAGGCACAGTTGGCCCCCTAGAGAAATATATCCTAAGAATGAGTGTGAACCAGAGGTAGACCATGGTTTTAAAAACTGCATCCTAGCCTGGACTCCTGATTAGATTAAGGTAATTATCCAGAGGATAGAGTAAAAGCTCTCTGGAGTAAGATAAAATCATCTAGAACCTATAGAATTATTGAATGTTTAGCATTCAATAAAATTACCAAACATGCCAAAAAGGAAATCAAGGGAAAAGGCATGTGAGCCATTTATGAGTGTTATCAAACACACATTTAAATAACTTACGTTTAAAGTACTGGAAAAAAATAAATGACAAAATGGAAAATGCACCCAAGAAATGGAACTTACTTAAAAACCAAGTGAAAAATGCAATAATAAAATTTATGAACCAAATGGTGACTTTAATAGCAAATTGTACGAATTAGAAAGCATTAGTTAGAATAGGTCATTAGAAAATACCCAGGCTGAAGCACGGAGAGGAAAAGAATGAAAACTACAGAAAAAATAATGAGACATATGAGACATGATAAAAATGTCTAACATAGGTATAATTGGACTCCCCAAAGTTTCATATGGTTTCACTATATGCCAGTGAAAAATCTTGTCTCTATTTTTTGCTGCTGTTAAATATAAATACTTCATCATCATGGGAAAGTAGGAGAAATTTTAGAATAAATGATGACTACCCTCAGGTATTCTTGTTTCTGTATACTATCACTACATTGTGTGGCACGTATACATAATGATTATCTCACTTATCATTTATGTTTACCTGTGTTTTGATGATACATGTAATATGGTAATTGTTTAGCACTGTGAAAGTTATACCATGAAATGTTTCTGGGTTTGAATTTTGTTTGCTATTGGGTTGTTATTGTTTTTAATCATAATTTTAATTATTATCATTATTGTGCTTCCTACATAACAGATGAAGTGTTAGGAAAGCACATATATGGGCTTAATGACAGAGAATATTTTCTTTATTCAAAAATATATTTAAATTAGTGGCAGTTAGAGTGAGTGGCATATATTATAGGTTCAACTCTGAAATAACTCCTAACCCTGATTTTATAATGCCCTAGCACACCTTCAGTTAGCTTAAGGGATATGAAGACCTGTTAAAAAAATTCTCAAAGATAATTTATGTTAAACTTATTTTAATTAAATAAAACCATTCAGCATGTTTATGGTAGCTGACACAAGAGAGGAGGGTTGTGAATTTTAGGAAACAGTGACAGGGTTTACTAGAATGGTAAAAGGTACATTATTACAAAACCAAGGAAAATAATGAACTTATCCTCTTTATCCTTCTAGAACCCTCCCCGCCATTTCTGGATGTAATACAAAGATATGCTTAATACAGTATCATTCAACATAATTAAGCCCCGTGAAGGCTAATGACGTATACATTTTCTGAGTAAGGCTATGATTGAGGGATACATTTAGTTGGCAATAATAAAACAAAGATTGTGATTCAAAGGAAATTAGAAATATATCAAAGTATAAAATATTACTCTTACTAAAAAAAGAAGAGAACATCACTTTACAAAATTATCAGGCATTTTGCAGAAAAAAATTGGTCTCCATTTTAAAAATTAAATTCATTATTTAGTAAGCTAACTTTAAACTACAAGAATGTATTCTCTCTAGTGTGACTGGAATTTATCTAAATGTGTGTTTAAAGGTTTTTAAACATACCTTTATATTTCCTGAAAACTCAAATATCCATTATCCCTTAAATATTTCTGAGTAAAGAATATATTCTGTAGTGTTCATTATTAAACATTGATCCATATTTGGCAGTTTAGTTCTTTGCTATCTGAACTACACACCATTAAGATGACACATTTAAACAGCAGCAAAAAAATTAGACACTATTAATGTAAAATTTCTGATACTTTAGTGAGAAAAATGCAATAAATTCTAAATATATTTCTTTTTATGTGATTAAAAAAAACCCATAATGTTAAAAGCTACATAATCAAGGCAATACTCTCATATCATTAGAGATTTAGTCTTAGCCAGGGGTCAGCAAACTTTTTCTATATAGGGTCAGATAGTAAATATTTTTGGCTTTGCAGGCCATGCCATCTCTGTTTCAGCTACTGAATTCTGTCATTGTAGCACAAAAGCAATGGTAGACATTACAGAAATGAATGGGCAGGGCTGTATTCTAATAAAATGTTATTTTTGAGAACAGGTGGTGGGCTGTATTTGGTCTGTGGGTCATATTTTGCCACCTCTGAAAGTCAACAACATGGGGCAGTTATTCCTTAATTACTTACTATATGCCATGCCCTGTGCTAGGCATGGAGGTACAGAAATGTATCTGACTTGGTTCCTGGCCTCAAAGAGCTTTTAGACTAGTAAGAGTATATATACATGTACGTAAACAAGTATAATATATTGTGTTGGGTAGCATGACAAATATATACAGCATAGGGGGAGGTGGCGGGGGAGAGGGAGGGAGAGGGAGAGAGAGAGAGAGGGAGGGGGAGAGAAAGGGGGAGGAGGGGAAGAGGGAGGGAGGGAGGGAGGAAGAGAGAGAAAATCCTTAATTTAGAAGTATAGTGAAAAGTTTTTCAGGTACACAAAAACAGGAATCGGTCTTTGGGGAGAGGAAATTGTATACAAGTTACAGAGGCATGAAAGAGTTTGGCAATTTGAATACTGAATAATGATTTAGTATGGCTGAGGCATAGTTTGGGATGTGGCACATAGTAAGAAATGAGAGTAGAAAGATTGGTGGTTATATAGGCTCCTTAGAACATGCCTGCTAAGGACACTGGGTTTCTTGCTAGAGCAGGGGGAAAGTGAAAGTGTTTTTAACTTGGAAGAAGGGTGATCTTATTTGCATTTTTGAAAGACACTCCTGGCAGTGTTGGGAATGATGCAGCAGAAAAAGCAAGACTCAGGCTAGGAAACCAAGTCCTGGAGTGTGTATATAGTGGTCAAAACCCTAATTATAAGGGTTTGAATCAAGATGAGATCATTGTGCACATAGCATTTTGTTCAGTATATTTTCCTGCCAGGTCTTATATTTGTCACAGAAGGAAGGATTAATACACAAAGTGACTGAAATCTTTCTAGGATTATTTAAAGGAAATATTTTATTGTCAGATGTTATAAAATGTTAATGAAAAATGTGTCCAGGATTACATGGTTGTGTCTTATGGTATTTCGAGCACTTAGGAAATCATAAAATGTGGTTTCTAATCTCAGTTTTACCACTTTAAATCAGATGTGTTGAGGCACAATTCTTAATCTGAGCCTCAGTTTCTTTTTTGGATAAAATTAACCGTTCTATCTTCTTTTCAAGTTTTTTTGGGAAGAATACCCTTCCTTCCAACATTGTAGGGAAAAATACACTAATGATTGTGAAATAATTTTCAAACTATCATTTTGTCATTCAATGGTAAGTTATTATTGCAATATGAAGAAAGCATTGGAGAAAGTAGATTACTCTTGACTCCTTCATCTACAACAGGTAGGAAAGAGATCAGAGACTATTAATGTGTTGGCAGAAATCCACACCTCCCACAATTTTAGCCAGCTCAGAAAACCAGACCCATGGAAAAGGAAGCTCAGAGCAACCCATGAGATTAATGATCCTTGTAAAATGGCCCACCCTGTGCTTTCAGGCTCCTAGCATTTTATATGTGTGAGTGCATGCATGCATGCACTCCCACACATCACACAGATGCCCAGTGCATTCAAAACATCATCCTTCATGCTCAATCTCATTATTAATGCTGTTTGCAGTCTCCATGGATGTACATGCAACTTAAATGTTGGATATGTAGCTAGAGTGTCAATAACTTCTTTTCCTTTTTTTTTTGGTTCTGCAGTCACTATTTGACCCAGCTCCCCTAATACACACACAGATACAAGCACACAACTACAACATACACAGTATAGCACAGACACAAAATACAAATAAAACTCATGCAGAACACTCAATGTACACAACACATAAATACATGTAACACACTGTGTGTAACACACAAAGTCAACACATACAGAACAGTGATCATACCACAAATGCAAAATACATGGCTACTACATAGACAAAGGCATAACACAAAACACACACATACAAATAATATAATACGTGCCACATAGAAAATACATATAACATACACAAAACCGCAGGCATAGCATGCACACATTAATGGTATGTTTCCCAAATACCAGTTGTTCATTTACCACTTTCATAATCTTTGCTTTATTTACATATCACCCAAACATTTATTTACCTAATATTTTATATAACTTATAGGTTGTACTTCAGAATATTTTATGTATTTTTTTCCTGCTCTCTGTTTTCATCATGCTTGACAAACTTGTCATTTTCTGATTTTTACATATTTTGCTTATTGGAAATATATGAGACTGATAAATTTTATCCATCATGTGTGAAAATCTTGATTGTTATAACCTCAGTGGGCTGATCTACCCACACAACAGTTTCTTTATAATTTATGGAGAAATATTTATAAAGATAATTATTTTAAAATTAGAAGGCACATCAGAAGTTAGCCAGCCCAGTCCTCTCTCTTACAGCCATGCTATTTCTGCCCTAAAGTGCTAATGCCAAGAATAGCAAGTTTATCAGTAACATTAATGACAGTGTTTTGGAAATCATCTATGATAGCTTGTCAATATATTGAAGGCAAATGGTCAGGTTGATATGGGTGCTCTCATTATGTCTCTCTATCTGCTCAAGGACAGATTCTATGAATGAATGTAAAATTTATTAAAATATAATCTGTGGTAATCACAGAAAAATTGGAAAAATATACAAAGGTGTAAATTAAAAATTAAAAGCATAAGTAATCTTACTACTTAGAAACAAAATCATTGTTCTGGAAGCAAGTTTACTGAATCAAAGGACATGCACAGTTTCAGTGCTTTCAGAACATATAACACAATTGTTTTCCAGAATAAACGTGCCAACATATACTCCTCACAGAATTGAGCATAGTCTAGGCCATCCTCTCATTAGGATCGAATATTGCCATTAAAAATAATCTTTTTAGGGCTTCCCTGGTGGCGCAGTGGTTGAGAGTCCGCCTGCCAATGCAGGGGACACAAGTTCGTGCCCCGGTCCGGGAACATCCCACATGCCACGGAGAGGCTGGGCCCATGAGCCATGGCCGCTGAGCCTGTGCGTCCGGAGCCTGTGCTCCACAACTGGAGAGGCCACAACAGTGAGAGGCCCACGTACTGCAAAAAAATAAAAAATAGAAAATAATAATAATCTTTTTAAAATTAGATTTTCTACTTGAATATTTCCTAGGTCTACCTATTGGTCATATTTGTTTCCATAGAGGTTCAGTTCACATTCCAAAGAAATACCTTTTATAATTTAGAACAGTCCTTAAAATGAATTGGCACATTGAGCAAGAAAGTTTTAATGTTGTAATTTTCTTCTGTGGCGAAATCTTTCCTGTGGCACCTGATATCCAAAGTCATGTTCGTTACCAGGTTTTTCCCTTAATAGCTAACTTTTCTCTTAATAGCTAATTTCATGTCCCAAACTCTTCCCTTCTTGAAGTAAAGTACCGACAAGATATTTGAAAAGACAATGTCATTCTTATATTTCAGTTAAAACACATATATTTTCATTTTTTTTAGTGCTTGATTTTCAGACTGTCTTTGAGAAGTTTTTGATGCAAAGTGACTTCTAATAAAGTTAAGGTTGCTACAAATCCTTTTGAGCAAGGCAAAAGAGTGTCCTTTATGGTCCAGTACTACTTTCTATGAAACATGAAGGACTGCCTTTGAGTTTGATGTATAATAAATTCAAATATATATATACACACAGAAACCAGTTCTCAAATGAAATACCGTGCTAATTAGTTAATATGCCTTAATGACATATCAATGGAAATTAATTGTGGATATTGCTTTTTTACATGTATTTTATTCCAAAGACTATACCTTCTAAGCAAGTAGAAACCATTGATTATAAGTTTAAGATAATTGTAACTTTTATATTTCCCCATTATTTTTTCCCATAGGTTAGATTCATTTAAAAGATGCATCCTTTTATAAAAGATGTATTTCATTTCAGTTGAAATCAAAGTAGTATCCTTTTAAGAATGTGGGATAGAGAGTTCCTGGCTCACAATTAATATTTAACTCTATATAAATCCATTAAAGGAAGAATTAATTCTAGGCAAATGACACTGAGATGAGTAATGCTTACATGAAATTGTTTTCTATGAAAAATGTCCAAATTATAAACATTCAAGATATTTTTTAAAGTTTAGCATTGAACATTTAGTCCTTTATTTTTGACTGCACATTGAATATTTTTTGGTAATGCTAGTTCATCTTGGTGATACTTTCATAAATTTGTGGTCAAACAGGTTATATCAGAATATAAGAGACTGAAGTATTAGGGGGATTGGAAAAATTACTTCTAAGTTCCTTTTCAGTTTCATCAGCCTATGATTATATACTTATATAACTTATTAAGAAGTAGCTTCCAGATAATAAGAAATATACTGTCCCCACTTAAAGCATAATGCAAAAAGCATTCTTCTGAAGGCTCCCTCAGAATGTCTGGTGGTACATACCTGAAGTCCCCTTCTATTATAATACAATCAGGCCCTGGATTAAAACAGATGCCATAATGTATTTTAGGCTTTCAGTAACTAAACAAAAAGTCCAAGGACTAATAACCCTCAAAATATACAAACAAAGGAAAAATTATGAGCTAAAAGGCCATAGGGATCATAGGTTAATACAAATGCTTATCTCCTACTCTGACATAAAACCAAAATCCTTGAATGGGGCTAATGAAATCTCAGATTGATGTTACTCTTGAATCCTGGAGGAAGAAAAAGCAAAAAGTATCCTTTTTGGAAGAAAACATCTCCAAGTTAAGTCCTTAGCACAATATCACTAAGATCAACCAAATATAAACTCACAATCAAAGATCATCAAACACACAAGATAAGAGACACTCATGGGTAGTCAGCAGAAACATGTTGGATATAGACCCCTAAGAATTTCAACTATGGAAATAATCAGATACAGAATAAAATATAACTATGCATGAGGTGTTTAAATAAATAAAAATGTAATAAAAAATGAACAACTAACATGGCTCTATAAGGATGACCAGGAAGATGGGAAAAAAATAGAACTTTTATAAATAAAACAGTTAACAGGTGAAATTAAAAACTCAATCTGAATATTAAACAACAGGTTAGACACAGGTAAAGGGAAAATTTGTGAATTGGGAGCTTGATCTGCAGAAAAATAAACCAGAGCACAGAAATACAAGAAAATGAAAATATGAAAGAGAGGTTAAGGGACATGCAGGATTATATGTGAAGTCTTAATGAATGTGTAATTGGAGTCCCAGAGTGAGAGAGTAGACAACTGGGTAAGAGGTAATATTCAAAGAGCCAAGGGGCAGATTCATATATTTGGAACCTGAAGCCTATTTATGAGATATAAGATGTCAGAGTATTAAAAATTTTCTTTGTACTGATGACCCTTATTAGAGACAGACAAGGCTCTGTCTCTTCATAATGGATCCTTTCTCAATCCAACATTTTTTTTAAATTTAATATCTTTATTGGAATGTAATTGCTTTGCAATGGTGTGTTAGTTTCTGCTTTATAACAAAGTGAATCAGTTATATATATATACATATGTTCCCATATCTCTTCCCTCTTGGGTCTCCCACCGTCCCTATCCCACCCCTCTAGGTGGTCACAAACCACCTAGCTGATCTCCCTGTGCCTTGTGGCTACTTCCCACTAGACATCTGTTTTATGTATGGTAGTGTATATATGCCCATGCCACTCTCTCACGTTCTCACAGCTTACCCTTCCCCTCCCCATATCCTCAAGACCATGATCTAGTAGGTCTGTGTCTTTATTCCCGTCTTAACCCTAGGTTCTTCATGACCTTTTTTTTTTCTTTTAGATTCCATATATATGTGTTAGCATATGGTATTTGTTTTTACCTTTCTGACTTACTTCACTCTGTATGACACACTCTAGGTCCATCCACCTCACTACAAATAATTCAATTTTGTTTCTTTTTATGGCTGAGTAATATTCCATTATATATATGTGCCACATCTTCTTTATCCATTCATCTGTTAATGGACACTTAGGTTGCTTCCATGTCCTGGCTATTGTAAATAAAGCTGCAATGAATATTTTGGTACATGACTCTTTTTGAATTATGGTTTCCTCAGGGTATATGCCTAGTAGTGGGATTGCAGGGTTGTATGGTAGTTCTATTTTTAGTTTTTTAAGGAACCTCCATACTGTTCTCCATAGTGGCTGTATCAATTTACATTCCCACCAACAGTGAAAGAGTGTTCCCTTTTCTCCACACCCTCTCCAGCATTTATTTTTTCTAGATTTTTTGATGATGGCTATTCTGACCGGTGTGAGATGGTATCTCATTGTAGTTTTGATTTGCATTTCTCTAATGATTAATGATGTTGAGCATTCTTTCATGTGTTTGTTGGCAATCTGTATATCTTCTTTGGAGAAATGTCTATTTAGGTCTTCTGCCCATTTTTGGATTGGGTTGTTTGTTTTTTTATTATTGAGCTGCATGAGCTGCTTGTAAATTTTGGAGATGAATCCTTTGTCAGTTGCTTCATTTGCAAATATTTTCTCCTATTCTGAGGGTCGTCTTTTGGTCTTGTTTATGGTTTCCTTTGCTGAGCAAAAGCTTTGAAGTTTCATTAGGTCCCATTTGTTTATTTTTGTTTTTATTTCCATTTCTCTAGTAGGTGGGTCAAAAAGGATCTTGCTGTGATTTATGTCATAGAGTGTTCTGCCTATGTTTTCCTCTAAGAGTTTGATAGTGTCTGGCATTACATTTAGGTCTTTAATCCATTTTGAGTTTATTTTAGTGTATGGTGTTAGGGAGTGTTCTAATTTCATACTTTTACATGTAACTGTCCAGTTTTCCCAGCACCACTTAATGGGTGTTGAATTTTTTTCGAAAGCTTTCTCTGCATCTATTGAGATGATCATATGGTTTTTCTCCTTCAATTTGTTAATATGGTGTATCACGTTGATTGATTTGCGTATATTGAAGAATCCTTCCATTTCTGGAATAAATCCCACTTGATCATGGTGTGTGATCCTTTTAATGTGCTGTTGGATGCTGTTTGCTAGTATTTTGTTGAGGATTTTTGCATCTGTGTTCATCAGTGATATTGGCCTGTAGTTTTCTTTTTTTGTGACATCCTTGTCTGGTTTTGGTATCAGGGTGATGGTGGCCTCGTAGGATTAGTTTGGGAGTATTCCTCCCTCTGCTGTATTTTGGAAGAGTTTGAGACGGATTGGTGTTAGCTCTTCTCTAAATGTTTGATAGAATTCTCCTGTGAAGCCATCTGGTCCTGGGCTTTGGTTTGTTGGAAGATTGTTAATCACAGTTTCAATTTCTGTGCTTTTGATTGGTCTGTTCATATTTTCTATTTCTTCCTGATTCAGTCTTGGCAGGTTGTGCATTTCTAAGAATATGTCCATTTCTTCTAGGTTGTCCATTTTCTTGGCCTAGAGTTGCTTGTACTTATCTCTCATGATCTTTTGTATTTCTGCAGTGTCAGTTGTTACTTCTCCTTTTTCATTTCTAATTCTATTGATTTGTGTCTTCTCCCTTTTTTTCTTGATGAGTCTGGCTAATGGTTTATCAATTTTGTTTATCTTCTCAAAGAACCAGATTTTAGTTTTATTGATCTTTGCTATCATTTCCTTCATTTCTTTATCATTTATTTCTGATCTGATCTTTATGATTTCTTTCCTTCTGCTAACTTTGGGGTTTTTTGGTTCTTCTTTCTCTAATTGTTTTAGATGCAAGGTTAGGTTGTTTATTCGAGATGTTTCCTGTTTCTTAAGGTAGGATTGTATTGCTGTGAACTTCACTCTTAGAACTGCATTTGCTGCATCCCATAGGTTTTGGGTCATCATGTCTCCATTGTCATTTGTTCCTAGGTATTTTTTGATTTCCTCTTTGATTTCTTCAGTGATCACTTCGTTATTAAGTAGTGTATTGTTTAGCCTCCATGTGTTTGTATTTTTTACAGATCTTTTCCTGTAATTGATATCTAGTCTCATAGCATTGTGGTCGGAAAAGATACTTGATACAATTTCAATTTTCTTAAATTTACCAAGGCTTGATTTGTGACCCAAGGTATGATGTGTCCTGGAGAATGTTCCATGAGCACTTGAGAAAAGTGTGTATTTTGTTGTTTTTGGATGGAATTTCCTATACATATCAATTAAGTCCATCTTGTTTAATGTATCATTTAAAGCTTGTGTTTCCTTATTAATTTTCCTTTTGGATGATCTGTCCATTGGTGAAAGTGGGGTGTTAACGTCCTCTACTATGAATGTGTTACTGTTGATTTCCCCTTTTATGGCTGTTAGTATTTGCGTTATGTATTGAGGTGCTCCTATGTTGGGTGCATAAATATTTACAATTGTTATATCTTCTTCTTGGATCGATCCCTTGATCATTATGTAGTGTCCTTCTTTGTCTCTTGTGATAGTCTTTATTTTAAAGTCTATTTTGTCTGATGAGAATTGCTACTCCAGCTTTCTTTTGGTTTCCATTTGCATGGAATATCTTTTTCCATCCCCTTACTTTCAGTCTGTATGTGTCTCTAGGTCTGAAGTGGGTCTCTTGTAGACAGCATATATATGGGTCTTGTTTTTGTATCCATTCAGCCAGTCTATGTCTTTTGGTGGGAGCATTTAATCCATTTACATTTAAGGTAATTATTGATATTTATGTTCCTCTTCCCATTTTCTTAATTGTTTTGGGTTTGTTATTGTAGGTCTTTTCCTTCTCTTGTGTTTCTTGCCTAGAGAAGTTCCTTTAGCATTTGTTGTAAAGCTGGTTTGGTGGTGCTGAACTCTCTGAGCTTTTGCTTTTCCATAAAGATTTTAATTTCTCCATCAAATCTGAATGAGATCCTTGCTGGCTAGAGTAATCTTGGTGGTAGGTTTTTCTCCTTCATCACTTTAAATATGTCCTGCCAGTCCCTTATGGCTTGCCGAGTTTCTGCTGAAAGATCAGCTGTTAACCTTATGGGCATTCCCTTGTGTGTTATTTGTTGTTTTTCCCTTGCTGCTTTTAATATGCTTTCTTTGTGTTTAATTTTTGATAGTTTGATTAATATGTGTCTCAGTGTGTTTCTCCTTGGATTTATCCTGTATGGGACTCTGAGCTTCCTGGACTTGATTAACTATTTCCTTTCCCATATTAGGGAAGTGTTCAACTATAATCTCTTCAAATATTTTCTGAGTCACTTTCTTTTTCTCTTCTTCTTTGGAACCCCTACAATTCGAATGTTGGTGCTTTTAATGTTGTCCCAGAGGTCTCTGAGACTGTCCTCAGTTCCTTTCATTCTTTTTCTTTATTCTGCTCTGCAGTAGTTATTTCCACTATTTTATCTTCCAGGTCACTTATTCGTTCTTCTGCCTCAGTTATTCTGCTATTGATCCCTTCTAGCGTATTTTTAATTTCATTTATTGTGTTGTTCATCATTGCTTGTTTCCTCTTTAGTTCTTCTCGGTCCTTGTTAAATGTTTCTTGCATTTTCTCTATTCTATTTCCAAGATTTTGGATCATGTTTACTATCATTATTATGAATTCTTTTTCAGGTAGACTCCCTATTTTCTCGTCATCTGTTAGGTCTGGTGGGTTTTTACCTTGCTCCTTCATCTGCTGTGGGTTTTTCTGTCATTTCATTTTGCTTATCTTACTGTGTTTGGGGTCTCCTTTTCGCAGGCTGCAGGTTCGTAGATCCCGTTGTTTTGGTGTCTGTCCCCAGTGGCTAAGGTTGCCTCAGTGGGTTGTGTAGGTTTCCTGGTGGAGGGGACTGGTGCCTGTGTTCTGGTGGATGAGGCTGGATCTTGTCTTTCTGGTGGGCAGGTCCACGTCTGGTGGTTTGTTTCAGGGTGTCTGTGGCCTTATTATTATTTTAGGCAGCCTCTCTGCTAATGGATGGGGCTCTGTTCCTGTCTTGCTAGTTGTTTGGCATAGGGTGTCCCGCAGTGTAGCTTGCTGGTCGTTGAGTGAAGCTGGGTGTTGGTGTTGAGATGGAGATCTCTGGGAGATTTTCGCCATTTGATATTACGTGGAGCTGGGAGGTCTCTTGTGGACCAGTGTCCTGAAGTTGGCTCTCCCACCTCAGTGGCAGAGCCCTGTCGCCTGGCTGTAGTACCAAGAGACTGTCCTCCACACGGCTCAGAATAAAAGGGAGAAAAAATAGAAAGAAAGAAAGAAAGAAAGAAAGAAAGAAGGAAAGAAAGAAAGAAGGGAGGATAAAATAAAATAAAATAATTATATAAAAAATAATTATTAAGAAAAAAATTTTAAAAAGTAAAAAAAACAACGGACGACAGAACTCTAAGACAAATGGTGAAAGCAAAGCTATACAGACAAATTCTCACATAGAAGCATATACATACACACTCACAAGAAGAGGAAAAGGGGATAAAATAATCTATCTTGCTCTGAAAGTCCACCTCCTCAATTTGGGATGATTCGTTGTCTATTCAGGCATTCCACAGATGCAGGGTACATCAAGTTGATTGTGGAGCTTTAATCCGCTGCTTCTGAGGCTGCTGGGAGAATTTCCCTTTCTCTTCTCTGTTCTCACAGCTCCCAGGGGCTGAGCTTTGGATTTGTCCCCGCCTCTGCGTGTAGGTTGCCTGAGGGCGTCTGTTCTTCGCTCAGACAGGACGGGGTTAAAGGAGCAGCTTATTAAGTGGCTCTGGCTCACTCAGGCCAGGGGGAGGGAGGGGCATGGAGTGCGGGGTGAGCCTGCGGCCGCAGAGGCCGACATGACGTTGCACCAGCTTGAGGCGCGCCGTACGTTCTCTTGGGGAAGTTGTCCCTGGATCATAGGACCCTGGCAGTGGCGGGCTGCACAGGCTCTGGGGAGGGGAGGTGTGGAGAGTGACCTGTGCTCGCACACAGGCTTCTTGGTGGCTGTAGCAGCAGCCTTAGCGTCTCATGCCCGTCTCTGTGGTCGGCGCTGATAGCTGCGGCTCGGGCCTGTCTCTGGAGCTCCTTTAAGCTGAGCTCTTAATCCCCTCTCCTCACGCACCAGCAAACAAAGAGGCAAGAAAAAGTCTCATCTCTGGCAGCTCCAGACTTTTCCCGGACTCCCTCCCGGCTAGCCGTGGCGCACTAACCCCTTCAGGCTGTGTTCATGCCACCAACCCCAGTCCTCTCCCTGGGATCTAATCTCCGAAGCCCGAGCCTCAGGTCCCAGCCCCTGCCCGTGTCAGCAGGTGAGCAGACAAGCCTCTCAGGCTGGTGAGTGCTGGTCGGCACTGATCCTCTGTGCGGCAGTATCTCCGCTTTGCCCTCTGCACCCCTGTTGCTGCGCTCTCCTCCACGGCTCTGAAGCTTCCCCCCTCCGCCACCCGCAGTCTCCGCCCGCGAAGGGGCTTCCTAGTGTGTGGAAACGTTTCCTCCCTCACAGCTCCCTCCCACTGATGCAGGTCCCATCCCTATTCTTTTGTCTCTGTTTTTTCTTCTTTCTTTTGCCCTACCCGGGTACGTGGGGAGTTTCTTGCCTTTTGGGAGGTCTGAGGTCTTCTGCCAGCGTTCAGTAGGTGTTCTGTAGGAGTTGTTCCACGTGTAGATGTATTTCTGATGTATCTGTGGGGAGGAAAGTGATCTCCGCGTCCTACTCTTCCACCACCTTCTGTCTCCAGTCCAACATTTCTTATCCTTCCCTTATGGAATGTACCAGACCCCTCTTTGATCTCATCAACTAGAACATCACTGAGAACTTCTACTCCATTCTGTTTTGTTTTCACACCCTTCTTGGAGAAACGTTTACCACTGTCAAGTAATGTGACCTCTAGCAACTTGTTTAACTTCTCAGGGATGGTTCATCAGCATTTTGAAAGAATAGGAGGGTAGATTTTAAAGCACCACAATCTTAAGGGTTTTAAATTTGTTTTATTTTGATAATATATAAAACATATAGAAAAGTTGTAATAATATTCCAAAGAAATCTCAAATACCAATTCATTACCCCAAATCTTTAACGTTAGCTTTTTGCTACATTCGCTTTATATCTGTCTTCCTGTCTGTATTTTTTCGAAAAATATTTAAGAATAAGTTATAGACATGATGTCCTTTTACTCATAAGTACTTCAGTGTATATATCCTAAAAACAAGAATTTCTTTTACATACAACAGCATAATTATAAATGCCAGGAAAATAGCACAGATACAAAACTATTATATATTCTATAGTCACTTCAATGATCTTTTCATTTTAAATCAAATGGTTTAAACTTGATTGTGCTTTATATTGTGCTTCTAACAGGGGTGATTTTTTTTTTTTTTTGTGGGACGCGGGCCTCTCACTGCTGTGGCCCCTCCCGTTGCGGAGCACAGGCTCCAGAAGCGCAGGCTCAGCAGCCGTGGCTCACGGGCCCAGCCGCTCCGTGGCACGTGGGATCCTCCGGGACCGGGGCACGAACCCGTGTCCCCTGCATCGGCAGGCGGACTCTCAACCACTGCGCCACCAGGGAAGCCCCTAAAAGGGGTGATTTTTAATCCCCCTAATCTCTCAACAAGAGATATCATTCCTCTTTTCTGTGAATTTGATTTCCTAATGATATCCCTATATCCATCTGGGTTCTTGGTTACAAGCCACTCAAACTATATTTGGATATCTTAAGTAAAATATCAGGATTAAAAGGGAAATATAGGAAATATCTTAAGACTCATAGAATCAGTAAAAAATCAGAGAACCAAAATATGCAGGAAACAGGGATGGCTACCCAGCTAGAGCCCAGCTAAGTTCTCACTACATCTGGTGAGATGTGGTCACTGGTACCACTGTTCTCATTAATGCAACCATCACCACTGTCATCAGCCCACTGCCACAGCAGTGATTTGACCACCCATGATCCCCATGTCTTTGCATCACACACCCAAAATTCTAGATCTCTGTTTTATTGTTCATGTATAGGTTATGTAATCATTTTCTGCCTTTACTTGTTAGAAAAGAGAGGCCATAGTGGAAGGTTGGTCTGGCCAGTACCTAACCCCTAAGATCATACATGAAGTAGCAGAGGTCCAACTTCCTTTAAGGCAACTAGGGTACTCCTGGGAAGGTGAAGTTGAGGAACAGTGTACTTTTACATTCATTAACAAGAAAAAATATACAGCTCATATTAAATTGGACATATGAGTATTTTATATATATATATTTGCAAAAGACTGAAGTAAAATCCAAATATCACAGCTAAGATCTTCCCCAGAAAATCATAAATGCAAATGCTAATGGCAGTTTATTTATCTCAAAAGAAGGGTCCATCTGCTTAGAGAGGAGATTTACTTCAGAAAAGAGGTTTGCTCTTGCGGATAGTTTTAATATATATAAGCAGCACTGCCTCCCCCATACCTACTCCTCTAGCATCAAGGAAAGTAAAATGATTTCACAGAAGATTTATTACAGTTCAGTTTAAATGTAAAAATGAAAAAATCTGACCCAGTCAGCAATGATGTCCATTTGTTGTTTTATGTAATATTTCAGGAGAGTAGTATCTTGAACATTAAATAAATTGAAAAGATTTCATGTAACTATGAATTCTAAAGAGCCCAGCCAACCTCTCGTGGCCTCTTTGAACCGGAAGACCACATATAAAAAAGTTAATGGGACAAAGAAAAGAACTTGACAAAGAAATTGAAAAGGAAGGGAAATTACTACATGTAACCACAACTGGGGACAGATTGTATCATAGGATTATTAGAATTTGGAGGAAAACATTATTATTTTTTAAATTGAATTGGATTATTTATTACAGTTCTAAAAAGTATTGAACATGAGGAAGATTCCTAGCAAATATTAGATTATACCAGGAAATAATGTATATGAGAGGAGAGTCTCAGAAATAAATCTCTATATAAACATTACAAATATTAAATTTTTCTTCTTGTAGCTCCAATCTGATAAGAATTGCTCTTATATTTCATAAATAGCAAGTACTGTAATTCTACTTTCTTAGCTTTGTAGATAGGAGTAGTAATGTTTTTCAGAACTGACAACAGTGGCAGTACTTCATAAATCTGTCAAGTTGGTGACCATTGAGAGGGCATTTGAATACCACAACAGAGGAACTCTCCTGTGGGCAAATGTGGCTTTTATATTTAGTTGCAGAGTTTCAGCTAATTAATTCCTTCGACTCCTGCTTTCGCCTTTCAAAATCTTGTTCAGCCAAAATTTCACTTCCACGTCCTCTAGGAAGCCTCTCTGAATGCCCTAAATGGAAGTTTTCTGCACGTGCCCCAGGTTCCCTTTGTACTTTTTGATATAAGTGTATCATGGTGGTTTTGTTTTGTCTTGCATGAATAGAGCATAATGGGTACCTATCTCCTCTAATAGATTATAATTTCTTGGAAGGAAAATACTGTACACACAGAGAGAGAGAGAGAGGGAGAGAGAGAGAGAGAGAGAGAGAGAGAGAGAGAGAGAGAGAGAGAGAGAGAGAAATAGCAGGCTCCATTTTCATGTAAAGTCTAGGTGTTCTTTAAATTGCAATAGAAATGCATGTTCTTTTTTCTTTCTTGCCCTTCTCACCACTGAAAAAGCCCAAATTGCCTCACAGTTCATAGTAACTAACTAATCCTGGTCTAAGATTCTTATGCTTTCAAGATACCCTGATCCACAAGGATCCAAGAAACCAAACAGATTTACTTCCTGCCATTCCTTGGATATTAATGATAAAGTTGCATCCCTACTGCTTGTGTCCTGGGTGTGTGTAAAATGCAATTTACTATGAAAACCTGGGCACAGTTTTATAACACTCTGTAGAAGTAAGTCCAGGTTCCTGAGAGTATTGGACAAAGAAGAGGGAGAGAATTTAAACTGGTGTTAGGGAGTCTTGGAAAATGAGAGGTCTTCTAAATGAGAATGGGACAAGTTGATTAAAACAAAACCACTTCAAGCCACATGGCTTCAAACACTGTGGAATGAACATATATCTGAATAGAAAATCCAGATGTTTTCCTAAGCTTTTGTCTTAGATTTCTGTTTTTAGGCCCTGAAGAAATGTAAAGTCTTTTATAATACTCAGACCAAATGAAACCACTCTTGCTGTCATTGTACTTAGAATTCACGGCAGAAAAAGAATGCAATGAGTGTATCCTGCTTATTTGCTAACAAGCACAACTAGCATTGCCCAATTAACTAAAAACTTAATTGAAGAGATTTAAGTTTTTAGTTAAAAAAAGAGAAAGTCATTTCCCTCTTTAACACTGTTAGATGTTTTTATAAGTGTGAATAATTGGAAAATTTTAACACTGAAAGTATGAATTTTTGGTAGTAATTATGGTGTGAAGGTCTGACCTTTTCAGCATTCTTATATGTTCTGCCTTGTGTTCCTTGAAGGTTAATGCTGTACTTCACTGGTCTCATAAAGCATTGCTGGAAGATTTGAGGGCAGAATTTGTGCATGGGTATTTCTCATTGTCATGGGTTTAAAGGCTCTGAGTGAGGCTCAGTATTGGACAGTATTGAGGCTCTTTTGGTGCTGGTCTCAACTGATTATATCTGCTGGCAGGAGAAGAAAAAATATGTGTTATTAACATACTTTTCCAGACCCCAGAAGATGCTGAGAGCAACTTCCTGTTTGGACCAGTCTTTCTCCTTTTTCCTGTGTTGTTGCTTTGAGGTGCTGGGAGCCATGTCTAGGGGCTACCCTTTCAGTGTCTTAGTCCTGTCTCCCTCCCAGTGGGCATAAGTGAGAAAACTGGTGGTCTGGAAACATTTGGAGTAAACCTTTGTGTCTCTCAGCCAAGTTGTTTATACCGTTCCAATATTAAAGCAAGCCTAAGTTTGCATTTTGTTTTGTAAATGTAATAATTCTGTAAATCCAAAGCTGGAAATACTCCTAGGATTTAGACAGAGAACAAAGCTGGACATATGCATCTAATTAAGCTAAAATTCTACCCACAATTTATGTCTGGAATTCATTCTTTTTTTAGAATGAGTGGGGGAAATTTTGATCAATATTTTGAATCCTCAGTAAGGCAAAATTTACATAAAATGTTTAGAAAATAACCTTTAAGTATAGTTTTATATATAAAAATTGTTATAAAGGGCAATAGTATTTATGGGAAGGGGGCATGGAAAAATTCAAAATGTATATTTTTTCCCCACGTTAAATTTTAAAACTGTAAGTTTTATCTTAAAGAATACTAAAGATTAGTTTCTTCTTTGTTGATTTAACTTCAAAATTGGGTGGGGTTGGGCACATTAATTTGCTGCTTAGCCTTATAGTTTGTTGAAGAGTCAATTCAATTTCACAAATCATGGAGGCAGATTATTTCAGTGAGTCCATCCTGATCTAACAGTCAGGGCTTTAAAGTTTCACCTGTAACTAGTTTCTGTACTCCTTGTTGTGGTCCTATTATATTCAGCTGGAAGGAGCCACGTCAGAATGAAGTCAGGATTTTATTTTTCTTTTAATGTGCCTTGCAAGACACAGTGCTTTAACCAACAAATATGTGCCTGCTGAACTGCTTTGAGGTTTGTTCTTTATATACTGTACGGAACTGTGGGGAAAGGCATCTCTATTGACTTGAGCTAGCAAAACTAATATTTTAATTCAGAGAGTACTCACCCGGGAAACTGGCAGATTTGGACTACAGAGCTTAAACCCCAACCTTGTTTTGTTTCTTCTCTCTGCCTCACTATAAATTAACAGATAATTGACACCCACTTAAAGCTTGCTGCCTTTTTAACTGAAGGCAAGTGTGTGACCCTATTTTGGTTATATATTGAAAATGGAGGAATAGTTTAGTTTTTAAGAAATGGAGAGGATTTGGCAGAGGCCTTTACATCTGTAACACTAAGTTAATTAAACCTCTAAAATTGTCATGTAGAACATTTTCTCAAATTGCCTTCAAAAGATAGCAGGTTTCGGGCTTCCCTGGTGGCGCAGCGGTTGAGAGTCCGCCTGCCGATGCAGGGGACACGGGTTCGTGGCCCGGTCCAGGAGGATCCCACATGCCGCGGAGCGGCTGGGCCCGTGGGCCATGGCCGCTGAGCCTGCGCGTCCGGAGCCTGTGCTCTGCAGCGGGAGAGGCCGCAACAGTGAGAGGCCTGCGTACAGCAAACAAAACAAAACAAAAGATAGCAGGTTTATTTTAACAAATGTTTAATTGTAAATAACAACAACAGAACAACCCCTACAGTGTTTTGTGTTTTATGGTGCTTAGGAAAAAAACCCATAAAAGTAACTTTGCAGAAAACATGATGGATCTATACCATGAAGATCAAATTACAGAACTTGAAACATATGGGCTTGTTAAACTCTTTCTTCTTAACTCATCACTCAGGAAGCTGCCTTGATCGCAATCTAAAATTGACTATTTCAGGAAAAGCAAACCTCAGCCTTCTCCAGAGGGTCCAATCTGGGTTGTGGTCGCTATTTTACTACCAGTAATTTTAAATCTTCTTGAAAACATTACCTTTCTAATTTACTGTAAATTTTGATGGATATGTGAAACCACACTTGAGATGTTGGTAAACAAGATAGCTAAGTCGAGTATGGATTGAAAGGAAAACAAGCAGTACTAAATAAAACTGAAAAAACCTGCAGCATGAACCTGGAAATCATCCAGTTTCAAGTTTCTGCATGAACTGCAATCCAGCAGAAAGTCAATCTAGGTTTGGTTTTGTTTTACATTTACCTGTGAACTTTTCAACAAGTTATAATAGGACTTAATGCCACTGGAAAGTCATAAACAGTGGCGCTTCAAGAGAAAATAAGATCTCTTCACATTCACCCCTCAGAAATGCAGGAACCCAGAGAGGCAAAGTGGAAGCATTTGTCAAAATATGTTTCTTCTTAAATAAGGATCAGTCTCATGATCTTCTCTAAGAAGTTGGAATTTTTTTTTTTTTTTTTTTTTGTGGTACTTGGGCCTCTCACTGTTGTGGCCTCTCCTATTGCAGAGCACAGGCTCCGGACGCGCAGGCCCAGCGGCCATGGCTCACGGGCCCAGCTGCTCCGCGGCATGTGGGATCTTCCCGGACCGGGGCACGAACCCGTGTCCCCTGCATCTGCAGGCGGACTCTCAACAACTGCGCCACCAGGGAAGCCCCAGAAGTTGGAATTTTGATGGTCCTCTAGGGCTGTTCTGACTTCACAAAAAAAAAAAAAGAAAGGGATGTTCCACATCGGGACAGTTCTTGGTAGTTAAAATGAACCAAGTCTTATCACTGTGACTGGGAAAGGTCAGTTGAGTTTCCAGTGATTGGCTTTATACTAGAAAGTCTAGGTTTAAGATCAGAATCTCAACAGGTATTTGTTAACCATTTACTGAGAGGCAATTCAGTAAGCTTGGAAAATATGGAGAAATTATTGTACAGTATGGCAGCCATTATTGTTGTGTTTTTTTTTTTTACACATGGGATAACAACACTAGAAGGTATTTTATTAAAATATAAGAAAAACAAACAACAATGACAAAAAGATTCTTCTTGACTATAGAACTTTAACAGGGGAGATTTTAAAAAATCCCATTTCAATATATAGTTATGAACTCGTTATAGAGACTTCTAATTAAAAGTGGAGAGTGGAACACATGCATTTAGTTTCACTCCTTCCTAACTTTCTACTAAGTCAGCAGTAAAGATATATATCTTTAAAACTATAAACTCACAAGGATAAAGCAAAAAGAAAAGAGATGATGGCAACAAATGTTTAAAGATAAAATTCAGATAGATAAATGATATAATGTAGCAGATCTGAGAAAATGAAATCCTAAACTGTCAACAGAGAAGGGGAAAAATATGATTTACATCAAAAAATCTCTACTATTCTCAGGACTTTGTGATGCCAAATAACTCTGGATTTTGGAAGTGAAGGGGAGCTTAAACAAAAAAGGAGGATTAATTGAAAGAATATTTAAGATAAGTTAGCCCTAACACTCTTTCCCAGTGTGAGCAAAGGACTAGAGGCTTAGTCTCTGGAGAATTAAAACAGAGGGTCTCTGCACTGGACACACCAGACACAGTTGGGGGTAATGTTTCATACTACACAGGAGGATTAAGTAAATGTTACTGACTTTGGCATTTATCCAAAAAGGTGACTTAACTATACCACTCTACAGTGAAATCCACAGTCAAGGAGGCTTTACTCATGAACACAGAACTTCCAATCAGCTTCTTAGTGCCCTTCTATTTAGTAGGAGCCGACTGTAAAGGATCACCAAACATTTGAGAAAAATATATAATATAAATGGCAGAAGCCAAAACTAGTAGAATAAAGCAGTAAAGAAAAAACAGAATGTGCAGGGAAAATGAAATTAAAACCAACAAAGAAACATATTAATATTGCTATAGACAGAAGATAGTACAACTATAGAACTAAAATGAGAGACTTTTTTTAAGGAAAGTCCAGAGGACAGAAAACATTTGGAGATTAAAAATAGCAGAAATAAGAAGCTCAAAAAAAAAAAAAAAAAGCTCAAAAGATTAGAAAAACAAAGTAAAGAATTTTCTAGAAAATAGAGAAAAAGAAGACTAAAAAGTAAAAGAATGAGTGAAAGGAAAAGAGGACCAATCTACAAGTTCTAATAGCTGAATAACAGAATTATCTTGAGTTATGTCAGTAACTCAAGCCAAAAATAGAAGAAAACTGGAGTAGTATGATATATTAATTATTCAAAACTATGAAGATAAATATCAAAAGAATAGGCTAAAAGATTTAAAGTGTTCGTGGAGAGTGGGAATTTTGTGGAAAGGGGTTGGCTGGAGGACTGTTTTCCCTAGCAGGGAACTAACTAAACCTTGTGTACATATAACTGAAAAATATTAATTAAAAAAAACTTACCGGGGCTTCCCTGGTGGCGCAGTGGTTGGGAGTCTGCCTGCTGATGCAGGGGACACGGGTTCGTGCCCCGGTCCGGGAGGATCCCACATGCCGCGGAGCGGCTGGGCCCGAGAGCCACGGCCGCGGAGCCTGTGCGTCCGGAGCCTGTGCTCCGCGGCGGCAGAGGCCGCGACGGTGAGAGGCCCGCATACCGCAAAAAAAAAAAAAAAAAAAACTTACCAACAATTCTGCTAATGACAAATTCATAACAAAACTACTCCAAGTTTACTTTAAAATATACCATAATTTGCCTTAAATTATAAGTTTCAGTAGTTTTAATGATACATTTTTCCTCAATACTAATGTTACCTGGTTAATAAACTTATGCTCCTTTATTGGGGAAAATATTTTTATATAATTATAACTGGAATTGCTAATAGATAATCATGTGATCATCTAGGCTTATTTTATTAAAACCTAGAAATAATAGCATTATTATATGAAAATAAATGCCATAAATCATCTCTCAATCGGAAGCCACAAATACAAATCCATTTATTCACACTTTAGATATAATTGGTTGTATCATACCTTGAAGATTGAGAGTTCAAGAATTCTAATTTCTTCTTTACAAAGGAGGCTACATATATATTGTGTAAACAATGAGTATCTATGAAAAACAACTAAAATTTATCAGACACTATGATAAGGCTTTAATAAATATATACACAACATTTTCAAAAAATTTTTTTTTGCGTTACGTGGACCTCTCACTGTTGTGGCCTCTCCCGTTGCGGAGCACAGGCTCCGGACACACTGGCTCAGCGGCCATGGCTCATGGGCCCAGCCGCTTCGTGGCATGTGGGATCTTCCCGGACCAGGGCACGAACCCTTGTCCCCTGCATTGGCAGACGGACTCTCAACCACTGCGCCACCAGGGAAGCCCCAAAAAATTTTATTGGAGTGTAGATTTAAAATGTGTTCGTTTCAGGTGTACAGTAAAGTGATTCAGTTCAGTTATATATATATATATATATATATATATATATATACACACACACACACACACACACACACACATATTCTTTTCCAGATTCTTTTTTCATATAGGTTATCACAGAATATTGAGTAGTTCCCTGTGCTATACAGTAGGTCCTTACTAGTTATCTGTTTTATATATATACTAGTGTGTATATGTCAATCCCAATCTCACAGTTTATCCCTCCCTCCTTTCCTGTTGGTAACTATAAGATTGTTTTCTACATCTGTAACTCTATTTCTGTTTTGTAAATAAGTTCTTTTGTACCATTTTTTTTAGATTCCACATATAAGCTATATCACACGATATTTGTCCTCTCTCTGACTTACTTCACTCAGTATGACAGGTTCTAGATCTATCCATGTTGCTGCAAATGGTATTATTTCTTTCTTTTTTTATATCTGAGTAATATTCCATTGTATATATGTACCACATGTTCTTTATCCGTTCCTCTGTAGATGAACATTTAGTTTGCTTCCATGCCCTGGCTATTGTAAGTAGTGCTGCAGTGAACATTGGGGTGACTGTGTCTTTTTGAATTATGGCCTTCTCCAGGTATGTAGCCAGGAGTGGGATTGCTGGATCATATGGTAGTTCTATTTTTAGTTTCTTAAGGAACCTCCATACTGTTCTCCATAGTTGTTGTACCAATTTACATTCTCAGTGTAGGAGGGTTCCGTTTTCACCACACCCTCTCCAGCATTTATTGTTTGTAGACTTTTTGATGGTGGCCATACTGACTGGTGTGAGGTGATATCTCATTTTAGTTTTGATTTGCATTTCTCTGATTATTAATGTTGTTGAGCATCTTTTCATATGCCTTTTGGCCATCTGTACGTCTTCTTTGGAGAAATTTAGATCTTCTGCCCATTTTTTGATTGGGTTGTTTGTTCTTTTTTGATGTAGAACTACATGAGCTCTTTGTATATTTTGGAGATTAATCCCTTGTTGGTGGCTTCGTTTGCAAATATTTTCTCCCATTCTGTGGGTTGTCTTTTCATTTTGTTTATGTATATACACACCTTTTGATTTTCATTCTTATCTTTAGATGAGAAACCAAAGCTTTACATAGCCCAAGACATCCAAATTTACCCCACTAATTAGTGGTCATGCCAAGATACAGTCATTCCTGCATAGATAGGAGTCCTTATGGGCACTGAGAAGTCAAGCTTGCTCATTACCACCTTTTCCTGGAGTCTTGCCCCTTAAGTGTCAGTTAATTATGATGGTATTATTTTGGACACAGTCCCTTTAGGTAAATGGTCACAGTCTTGCCTATCTAAATAAAGGCTTCCACCAAATTAATATAATTCTTATGTAATACAGTTGACCCTTAAACAACATTTTCAGTAGTAAATACTACAGTACTATACATGATTCCAGGCTGGCTTAATCCTTAGATGCAGAACCCAGGATGCAGAGGAACCACATAAATGAAGGGCCGACTATACTTGTATAGGCGGATTTTTGACTCTGCATAGTGTTGGCACCCCTAACCCCCGTGTTATTCAAGGAGCAACTATACAATATGATTCACTTACATTATCTTTTCTCTAAAAAACCCTAAGCCCTTTCAATATGACTTTTATTATATAACCAGTATGATTCTCATGACCTAGATAGACACTAGTCTCATCTAAATATGATTATCTCGTTTTGTTGTATTGTTTAATCCTGGAATGAAACTTTTAAAAGCTAAACCTGAGGAATTGCTAGGAGTTTATCAATATAGTAAAAATTATATCAACATAATAAAAACCAAATCCAATGATTTTTCTTTGTCTAGACACTCAACTTGATTATGCCTATATTTTGATTCATTCATCCAACACATTTATTGATTGCTTGCAATGTGAAAAATGATATCCTAAGTACTAGTGATGGTCTAATTGATGTTTTGTTACTTAGAGAGGAGCGAAGTAATTGTTTATTGAATGCCCTCTGTGTGCCATGCACATTATATATGTTATCTAATTTAATCTGTATGAAAGTTCGGTATTATGTGTGTTATAAAAAGAAGAAAATTTTGTCTCAAAGATGTTAAATTGCCTAAAGTCACAGAGCTAGTAAGAGGAGAAATAGGATTTGTATCTAACTGTGTCTCATTTGCATTTTATTTGTTGAATACTGACTCAATGTTAGGTTTTGTAAGTATTAAAACATTACAGATACAACAGTGTGAATATACTTAACACTACTGAAGGATACATTTAAAAATGGTTAAGACAGTATAGCTTCAAGATGGCGGAGGAGTAAGATGAGATCACTTTCCTCCCCACAAGTACATCAAAAATACATCTACATGTGGAACAACTCCTACAGAACACCTACTGAACACTGGCAGAAGACCAGACTTCCCAAAAGACAAGAAACTCCCCACATACCTGGGTAGGGCAAAAGAAAAAAGAAAAATCAGAGACAAAAGAATAGGGAAGGGACCTGCACCTCTGGGAGGGAGCTGGGAAGTAGGAAAAACTTTTACACACCAGGAAGCCCCTTCACTGGCAGAGATGGTGGGTTGGGGTGGGGGGAAGCTTTGGAACCACGGAGGAGAGTGCAGCAACAGGGGTGCAGAGGGCAAGGCAGAGAGATTCCTGCACAGAGGATTGGGGCCAACCAGCTCTCACCAGCCTGAGAGACTTGTCTGCTCACCCACTTCAGTGGGTGGGGGCTGGGAGCTGAGGCTCTGGCCTCAGATCCCAGGGAGAGGACTGGAGTTGGCTCCGTGAACACAGCTTGAAGGGGGCTAGTGCACCACAGCTAGCTGGGAGGGTGTCCGGGAAAATGTCTGGAACTGCCTAAAAGGCAAGAGACCATTATTTTGGGGTGTGTGAGGAGACGGGATTCAGAGCACCACCTAAATGAGCTCCAGAGATGGGCACGAGCACGACTATCAGCGCAGACGCCAGAGACGGGCATGAGATGCTAAGGCTGCTGCTGCAGCCACCAAGAAGCCTGTGTACAACACAGGTCATTATCCACACTTCCCTCCCAGGAGCCTGTGCAGCCCGCCACTGCCAGGGTCCCACGACCCAGGGAAAACTACCCGTGGAGAATGCATGGTGCATCTCAGGCTGTTGCAATGTCATGCTGGCTTCTGCTGCCAAAGGCTCGCCCCACATACCATACCCCTCCCTCCCTCCGGCCCGAGTGAGCCAGAGCCCCCTAAACAGCTACTACTTTAACCCCATCCTGTCTGCACGGGGAACAGTTGCCCTCAGGCGACCTACAAGCAGAGGCGTGGCCAAATCCAAAGCTGAACCCCAGGAGCTGTGCAAACAACGAAGAGAAAGGAAAATCTCTCCCAGCAGCCTCAGCAGCAGCGGATTAAATCTGCACAGTCAAATTGATGTACCCTGCATCTGTAGAATACCTGAATAGACAATGAATCATCCCAAAATTGAGGCAGTGGATTTTGGGAGCAACTGTAGACTTGGGGTTTGCTTTCTGCATCTAATTTGTTTCTGGTTTTATGTTTATCTTAGTTTAGCATTTAGAGCTTATCATTGGTAGATTTGTTTATTGATTGGGTTGCTCTCTACTTTTTTATATATACATGTATATTTTCCTTTTTCTCCTTTTGTGAGTGTGTATGTGTATAGTTCTTTGTGTGATTCTGGCTGTATAGTTTTGCTTTTACCATTTGTCCTAGGGTTCTGTCTGTCCGTTTTTTCTTTTCCTTTTATTATTTTTTTTTAGTATAGTTTTTAGCACTAGTTATCATTGGTGGTTTTGATTTTTGGTTAGGTTGCTCTGTCTTTCATTTTTTTATTAGTTTTTACTTTTTTAATTTTCAATAATTTTTTTTATTTTAATAAATTTATTTTATTTTATTATTTTTTTCTTTCTTTTGTCCCTTTTCTTGTGAGCCAGGTGGCTGACAAACTGTTGGTGCTCCAACCGGGTGTCAGGCCTGAGCCTCCGAGGTGGGAGAGGGAAGTTCAGGACATTGCTCCACCAGAGACCTCCTGGCCCCATGTAATATCAAATGGCGAAAGGTCTCTCAAAGATCTCCATCTCAACACTAAGACCCAGCTCCACTCAAAAACCAGCAGGCTACAATGCTGGACACCCTGTGCCAAGCAACTAGCAAAACAGAAACACAACCCCACCATTAGCAGACAGGCTGCCTAAAATCATAATAAGTTCACAGACACCCCAAAACACACCACCAGACATGGTCCTGTCCATCAGAAAGACAACATCCAGTTTCATCCACCAGAACACAGGCACCAGTCCCCTCCACCAGGAAGCCTACACAACCCACTGAAACAACCTTACCCACTGGGGACTGACACCAAAAACAATGGGAACTACTATGATCCTGCAGCCTACAGAAGGGAGACCCCAAACACAGTAAGTTAAGCAAAATGAGAAGACAGAGAAATATAAAGCAGATAAAAGAGCAAGGTAAAAACCCACCAGACCAAACAAATGAAGAGGAAATAAGCAGTCTACCTGAAAAAGAACAGAGTAATGATAGTAAAGATGATCCAAATTCTTGGAAACAGAATGGAGAAAATTCAAGAAACGTTTAACAAGGACCTAGAAGAACTAAAGAGCAAACAATAATGAAAAACACAATAAATGAAATTAAAAATTATCTAGAAGGAGTCAATAGCAGAATAACTGAGGTAGAAGAACAGATAAGTTCCTGGAAGAGAAAATAGTGGAAATACCTACTGCAGAGAAGAATAAAGAAAACAGAATGAAAAGTACTGAGGACAGTCTCAGAGACCTCTGAGACAACATTAAGTGCACCAACATTCGAATTATAGGGGTTCAAGAAGGAGAAGAGAAAAAGAAAGGGGCTACGAAAATATTTGAAGAGATTATAGTTGAAAAATTCCCTAATATGGGAAAGGAAATAGTCAGTCAAGTCCAGGAACCACAGAGACTCCCATACAGGGTAAATCCAAGGAGAAACACTCCAAGATTCATATTAATCAAACTATCAAAAATTAAATAAAAAGAAAAATATTAAAAGCTGCAAGGGAAAAGGAATCAATAACATACAAGGGAATCCCCATAAGGTTAACAGCTGACCTTTCAGCAGAAACTCTGCAACCCAGAAGGGAGTGGCAGGACATATTTAAAGTGCTGAAGGAGAAAAACCTACAACCAAGATTACTCTACCCAGCAAGGATCTCATTCAGATTCAATGGAGAAATTAAAACCTTTACAAACAAGCAAAAGCTGAGAGAATTCAGCACCACCAAACCAGCTTTACAACAAATGCTAAAGGAACTTCTCTAGACAGGAAACGCAAGAGAAGGAAAAGACCTACAGTAACAAACACAAAACAATTAAGAAAATGGTAATAGAACACACATATCGATAACTACGTTAAATGTAAATGGATTAAATGCTCCAACCAAAAGACATAGACTGGCTGAATGGATACAAAAACAAGACCTATGTATATGCTGTCTACAAGAGACCCACTTCAGACCTAGGGAAACATACAGAATGAAAGTGAGGGGATGGAAAAAGATATTCCATGAAAATGGAAACCAAAAGAAAGCTGGAGTAGCAATTCACATATCAGACAAAATAGACTAAAGACTATTACAAGAGACAAAGAAGGACACTACATAATGATCAAGGGATCAATCCAAGAAGAAGATATAACAATTGTAAATACTTATGCATTCAACAAAGGAGCACTTCAGTACATAAGGCAAATGCTAATATCCATAAAAGGGGAAATCGACAGTAGCACAATCATAGTAGAGGACTTTAACACCCCACTTTCACCAATGGACACATCATCCAAAATGAAAATAAATAAGGAAACAAACTTTAAATGATACATTAAACAAGATGGACTTAATTGATATTTCTAGGACATTCCATCCAAGAAACACAGAATACACTTTCTTCTCAAGTGCTCATGGAACATTCACCAAGATAGATCATATCTTGGGTCACAAATCAAACCTTGGTAAATTTAAGAAAATTGAAATCGTATCAAGTACCTTTTCCAACCACAACACTATGAGACTAAGTATCAATTACAGGAAAAAATCTGTAAAAAATACAAACACATGGAGGCTAAACAATACACAACTAAATAACCAAGAGATCACTGAAGAAATCAAAGAGGAAATAAAAAAATACCTAGAGACAAATGACAATGAAAACACAATGATCCACAACCTATGGAATGCGGCAAAAGCAGTCGTAAGAGGGAAGTTTATAGCTATACAAGCCTACCTCAAGAAACAATAAAAATCTCAAATAAACAACCTAACCTTACACATAAAGGAACTAGAGAAAGAAGAACAAACATAACCAAAGTTAGCTGAAGGAATTACATCATAAAGATCAGAGCAGAAATAAATAGAAGCAAAGAAAACAATAGCAAAGAACAATAAAACTAAAAGCTGGTTGTTTGAGAAGATAAACAAAATTGATAAAACACTGGCCAGACTCTTCATGAAAATAAGGGAGAAGACTCAAATCAATAGAATTAGAAATGAAAAAGGAGAAGTAACAACTGAGACTGCAGAAATACAGAGGATCATAAGAGATCACTACAAGCAACTATATGCCAATAAAATGGACATCCTGGAAGAAATGGACAAATTCTTAGAAAAGCACAACCTTCTGAGACTGAAGCAGGAAGAAATAGAAAATATGAACAGACCAATCACAAGCAATGAAATTGAGACTGTGATTAAAAATCTTTCAACAAACCAAAGCCCAGGACCAGATGGCTTCACAGGCGAATTCTGTCATACATTGAGAGAAGAGCTAACACCTATCCTTTTCAAACTCTCCAAAATATAGCAGAGGGAGGAACACTCCCAAACTCATTCTGCGAGGCCACCATCACCCTGATACCAAAACCAGACAAAGATGTCACAAAAAAAGAAAACTACAGACCAATATCACTGATCAACATACATGCAAAAATCCTCCACAGAATACTAGCAAACAGAAGCCAACAGCACATTAAAAGGATCATACACCATGATCAAGTGGGGTTTATCACAGGAATGCAAGGATTCTTTAATATACGCAAATCAATGTGATAAACCATATTAACAAATTGAAGGAGAAAAACCGTATGGTAATCTCAGTAGATGCAGAAAAAGCTTCTGACAAAATTCAACACCTGTTTATTATAAAAACTCTCCAGAAAGTAGGCATAGAGGGAATTTATCTCAACATAATAAAGTCCATATATGACAAACCCACAGCCAACATCTTTCTCAATGGTGAAAAAATGAAACCATTTCTACTAAGATCTGGAACAAGCCAAGGTTGCCCATTCTTACCACTGTTATTCAACATAGTTTTGGTAGTTTTAGCCATGGCACTCAGAGAAGAAAAAGAAATAAAAATAATCCAAATCAGAAAAGAAGAAGTAAAACTCTCACTGTTTGCAGATGACATGATACTATACATAGAGAATCCCAAAGGTGCTACCAGAAAACTACTAGAGCTAATCAATGAATTTGGTAAAGTAGTAGGATATAAAATTAATACACAGAAATCTTTTGCATTCCTATACACTAATGAAAAATCTGAAAGAGAAATTAAGGAAACACTCCCATATTGCATTGCAACAAAAAGAATAAAATACCTAGAAATACACCTACCTAGGGAGACAAAAGACCTGTATGCAAATAACTATAAGACACTGATGAAAGAAATTAAAGATGATACAAACACATGCAGAGATATACCATGTTCTTGGATTGGAAGAATCAACATTGTGAAAATGACTTTACTACCCAAAGCAATCTACAGATTCAATGCAATGCCTGTCAAACTACCCCTGGCATTTTTCACAGAAGTAGAACAAAAGATTTCACAATTTGTAGGGAAACAGAAAAGACCCCGAATAGCCAAAGCAATCTTGAGAAAGAACAATGGAGCTGGAGGAATCAGGCTCCCTGACTTCAGACTATACTACAAAGCTACAGTAATCAAGACAGTATGGTACTGGCACAAAAACAGAAATATAGATCAATGGAACAGGATGGAAATCCCAGAGATAAGCCCACACACATATGGTCACCTTATCTTTGATTAAGGAAGCAAGAATACAATGGAGAAAAGACAGCTTCTTCAATAAGTGGTGCTGGGAAAACTGGATAGGTACATGTAAAAGAATGAAATTAGAACACCCTACAACAGCATACACAAAAATAAACTCAAAATGGATTAAATACCTAAGTATAAGGCCAGACGCTATGAAACTCTTAGAGGAAAACATAGGAAAAACACTCTTTGACATAAATCACAGCAAGATCTTTTTTGACCCACCTCCTAGAGTAATGGAAATAAAAACAAAAATAAACGAATGGGACATAATGAAACTTAAAAGCTTTTACACAGCAAAGGAAACCATAAACAAGACGAAAAGACAACCCTCAGAATGGGAGAAAATATTTGCAAACAAAGCAACTGACAAAGGATGAATCTCCAAAATATACAAGTAGCTCATGCAGCTCAATATCAAAAAAACAAACAACCCTATCCAAAAATGGGCAGAAGATCTAGGATTTCTCCAAAGAAGGTACACAGATTGCCAACAAACACATGAAAGAATGCTCAACATCACTAATCATTAGAGAAATGCAAATGAAAACTACAATGAGGTATCACCTCAGACCGGTCAGAACGGCCATCATGAAAATATCTACAAACAATAAATGCTGGAGAGGGTGTGGAGAAAAGGGAACCCTCTTGCACTGTTGGTGGGAATGTAAATTGATACAGCCACTATGGAGAACAGTCTGGAGGTTCCTTAAAAAACTAAAAATAGAACTACCATACAACCCAGCAGTCCCACTACTGGGCATATACCCTGAGAAAACCATAATTCAAAAAGAGACATGTACCACATGTTCATTGCAGCACTATTTACAATAACCAGGACATGGAAGCAACCTAAGTGTCCATCGACAGATGAATGGATGAAGAAGATGTGGCACATATATACAATGGAATATTACTCAGCCATAGAAAGAAATGAAATTGAGTTATACGTAGTGAGGTGGATGGACCTAGAGTCTGTAATACAGAGTGAAGTAAATCAGAAAGAGAAAAGCAAATACCATATGCTAACACATATATATGGAATCTAAAAAAAAGGGGTCTAGGGGCAGGACAGGAATAAAGACACAGACGTTGAGAATGTACTTGAGGACGCAGGGAGGGGGAAGGGTAAGCCATGACGAAGTGGGAGAGTGGCATGGACATATATACACTACCAAAGGTAAAATAGATAGCTAGTGGGAAGCAGCCACATAGCACAGGGACATCAGCTTGGTGCTGTCTCCACTTAGGGGGGTGGGATATGGAGGGTGGGAGGGAATTGCAAGAGGGAGGGGATATGGGTATATATGTTTACGTATAGCTGATTCACTTTGCTATACAGCAGAAACTAACAGCATTGTAAAGCAATTATACTCCAATAAAGATGTTAAAAAAAAAAAGGTTAAGATGGTAAAAAGCTCATCAAATCGTATATTTGTAAATTTGCAGTATATTATATATTAATTATATTCCAGTAAAACTAAATATAAGAAATCATTGTTTTCTTTTAAAAGTACCTATAATTTAGTTTAGTTCATGTGCCTTGTATGTGGATATTTACCAACTATTAAAAAATAATTAGGTTATTTCAGAGCCGAATAGCAAAGCACAGAACACCACAGGTACAACATTATGATAATTTTGACCCCTAATTGTTGTCTCTCACTTTACAAATGAATAACTTAACAACACTGAGATTTTGGCAGTTATTCACCAAAGATCTTAAGAAGATGACAACAATCCATAAAGATGATGTAGAAATTCTTGAAAAAATGTGGACCATTAGGGTTTGAAAGAATGAAAACAAAGAGGATGGATGTTTTTGAACTGAGGATAGAGTAAATTACTCTGGGCGGGGGGCGGGGGATGACATCACTTGGATAAGATTACCCAAATGATTAAAGGGTTGGAAAATGTCCCATTGAGAAAAGTCTAAACCATCTGAGATAGCTTATTGCAAAGAATGGAAACCATGAGAGTATAAATTAGTGAATAGTTTTTGAGTTTATAAAAGGGTATCATTTAGAGAAATTTTCTGCCTAATGAGATCTGGAGATAAAGAATTAGCTGGTGATACAGCAAAGGGAGTATTTGCCTAATATGATAGAGGTTATTAAAAACGGAATTAACTTACCAAGCAGTGTTACAGACTGTCTTCAAAGGAGTTTGTTACAAACATACTTTTTCAGCCATCTGGAATGGTTTCTCTGTGATACTATAGAACACAACAGGATGGGAAATAAATCAGGGTTCCCCTTAAGTACCCTTCCAGCTTTCTAATTTAAGCCTCAGTATGAACTTTCACTTTGCTTCCTTTTGCAGAACTCTGCAACTGATGAGTGGAGCAGAACTGTGTATGGTACCAGATTTAGATGAGACTGCCGGTGGTCCTCTGGGCCTTCACTGCTCACAGTGCGGTCCATAGGCAACAGCACTGAAATCACTTGGGAGCTTATTAGATATGCAGGATGCAGGTCTACTGCAGACCTTTTGAGTCAGAATCTGTCCTTTAAAAAGATCCCCAGGTGATGTATGTGTACACGGAAGTTTGAGAATTGGTCTAGTCCATTCTCTCTATCCCTAGAATAATCTCTTTGCCTTTTTCCTAAGCAGATTTCTTCCCAAATTGTTCCAAAAGATAATATGGAAGGAAAAAATTCTCGCTTGACTCAAACCATCATAGTGATGGAGACCCATTGATTTTTATTGTTTTTATTTTATTGGGGAAGTTATTCTTCAGAGAACCAAAAAAGAAAGAGACTCAAGGTGGTCCTACTCAAAGGCATTAAAAAAATCACTTGGCCACCAGGCTTTCCACAATAAAAAGGGACAATTTAACATTGTGAAGAAATTGAGGTTTGGTATAATGATTTCTATTTCATAGAAAACTAAAGGCACTGTTTGTCTCTTTTTCTCTTTGTTTCTATCTCAAACATCATTCTTGCGCTTTCTCTCTCTCTCTCATTGGATGTTCTGTGTGTGCCTGTGTGTGCATACGTGTGTTTGTACAACTAAAAACTTTGGAAGATATTGCTGTTTTAACCTAAACAATCTGATTTTATTTGAATTAAGATGGAAAGGTAGCTCTTCGGTCTCGAAGACCAATAGAAATTAAATCCAAGAAGTAAAGCTTTCTAAAATGTAGTGCAGATCAATTGCAAACATTTCAAAGGGCACCACTATTAAGACAACATGGAAGTGTCTCTTAATGCCATAGCACAGGGAATTATAGCCATTATCTTGTAATAATTTTTAATGGAGTGTAATCTGTAAAAATACTGAATCACTGTGCTGTGCACCTGAAACTAATATAATATTGTAAATCAACTATGCTTCAGTTTACAAAAAGACAACATGGAAGTGGAGGAAACAACTGAACATTACAGAGTAGAATGAAAGTCAGCTATGTTAAGAGGGTAGGGAGTGTCACAGTGATTATCCAGGTTTTAAGCTTTTGTGAGGAAAACAAAAGATGCCTCTTGATTTTAGTTTTTCTATTCAGCCTTCCCAAATTTATTATGAAAAATTACTTTAAGCATTTGTATTTCCCACCTCTTCTCTACATAATCTTTGTAAAAGAAAATTGCTTTAGGTGACGTTATGCTCTGCTCTCCCTCCCCCTTGTAAGGAGAGAAGGATTGGACTGAAGGAAAATGAAATATTTGATGGTAAGCATCATTGTAAACACAGCATGTAATGTTTAAAATATGGAGCATTCTAACTTAGAAAATGATTATCACTAGAGTGGCCAAGTTAACTCAAACTCATTTAGGCCAATTTGTTTTCTCTGAATGAAGCATGAACTCTCTAGGAGAGGAAGCTTGTTGTAATTTTACAGTGTTTAAATTTTTCATTTAAATATCTAAGGCTTTTACTCTAAGCATTTCTGTTTCTACAAGGGACCTTTCTTTTTTTCAGTTTATAAACTAACAGATAAGAAAGACCTCCCATATGATGCTGTGCATTTGTCTTGTGCTTCTGCAGTAATTAGTGAGGCTTCTGGATGAATTACGCCATTTAACATCTGTTATTAACTATAACCACATTTATTGACTCATAGCAATATCATCACAAAGGAAAGCTGTGCAGATGAGAAGCATTTCTTTGTAAACCCTAATAAGTGTACAATGTGTGTGTAAATATTTACTTTTCCATAATTCTCTTACTGTTTAACTGACTCTGCGTTCAGCTGTTTTAATTAGGTTGAATTTCTAGCCCTTCTGCATTTAGATATTTAAGTTTAATGCTCTGTTGATGAAATTTTCTTGCTTTTAATCTACACTGCATGTTAAAGAAGCTCTGTCTGTGCAACACCAAAGCTTTAAACAGGAATTAGGTGAAAGGAAGGCTAGCAATGCAATTAGAATCCATTCTGAGGTCACTGTGGCCACTGTAGATTTCAGCGACCTGCCAAAGTATTTCTTTAAAATTATTACACTATCTGTTAAAAATGGGAAATGTACTAAGCTTAATATCAGTATACTTATGAGGTGTTTGAGCCACATTCTTTAGGTAGAAAAGAAACAGATGAATGTGGAGGGTGGGAGTGGAAATGGAGCTTCAGTCACCGGGCTAGGATAAAACAGAAACAAATTATGGGATGAAAGAGTCCCTCATCTTTGAGCATTGGGAGCCCTACTGAAGGAAGAAATGCTCAGTTAAATTTGTGTGAGTTCCCACTTCAGTGCCCAAGATGTGCTCTGTGTTTGATTTTGGGGTGGATACAAATGTGGATAGAGAATATCTGCTGTAGTCCTTGGGTGTTGTACTTCTTAGGAGTGGAAACGTAGGTGGTTTGAGGCTTCCTGAATTATTCTCTAGTGGTGGTGGTGGTGGTGTAGTGAAGAGGGTTAGAGGGACAGAATGCAGCATTGCAGAATGGAGAAAATCTGATTCAGAAGAGAACATGCGCTTGCATCCTTGGGGAGAGCAGTAGCTGAGCCCTCTACCATCTATTGAGATAACAACGACGAGAGTAGTAGCAATAGAATCTAACAATTAATATATATGTGTCAGGCACTCTTTTAAGCATTTTACGTATATTTGCTCTCTTAATCCCCGTAACAAACTAGTGAGATGAGTTTTATCATCATCAACATCACCATCATCATCATAACCATCGTAATCATTGTCACAGTTATCATCATTATCATCCTTGTTTTTCAGATGAAGAAAGAGATAGGTTAAATAACTTATGCAATGTCACAGAGTTAATAAGTTACAGAGACAAGATTCAAGCTTGGAATGTCTGACTCCAGAGTCTGTGCTCAAACACTGCTGTCTACTGTCTCCCTTGATGACCATGTCAATGACTCATATTACTTATTAAGACATTTCCAAGTGCCATACCCCATGTTGAGGGCTTTTTAATACATTGGCTCATTAAATCCTGTGATAACACTGTAAGATGAGAATGATTTTGTTCAGCTTATAGGTGTGAATATTACAATGGGTAAACAGGAGAACCAGTTTTTGTACTGTGGCCCAAGCCTACAGCTTGGCTTTGATTGCAACAAGACTTGTTCTCCAAACCTTTCTTTGGAGAATGGCCTCCGGCATGTGGGAGCTTAGTGCAGCAGCAGGAACAGGGAAGGAAGAACTTGAGAGGAAGTGCCCTGGGCACACAGTGGGTGTAACACTGGTACATAGGCTAAAGTGGCCACAGGGCAGGGCCTGGAAACATAGATACTGTGCTTACAGTGTCCAAAGGAGTAGTGTGGACAACTCTGCTCCAGGGGAGGATATTGAATTTCCCAAGTACTTCCCCAGGACAGGAAGAACTTGAAGGACCAAGTTATGCTGATTACAGTGATAGAGTTTAGATTCAGCAAGTTAGATTTGGTTTTAGTTGTTTTTGGAGTTGGTAACCACATGTCTTTTAACTGCTGGGAAAACACTTAGAACAGTTATATTGTTGGGTCATTTGTAATATTACCACCCTTACCCCACCCTAAATTCTTATTCAGAGAAAACCAGGCATAGTATTTGGTGATGGGCCTAGGGAAGGAAAGGAAGAGGAAGCCAGGAAACTAGAGTAAGATCAAGCACTATAAAGTGAGAATGAAGAACATCCAGCTGACTTTCTCTCAGACCCTTGAAGCAGGAATGAATAGCTGAAGTTATGGACAAAAGCACTTCTGTGGTCAAACCTGCCACAGTTCCTGGGGGAACTCAGTAGGCAAAAATGAAAGGATTTATCTGTTGGTGGAGGGTCTAAACTCTTTAAGACAAGAGTCAAGTAGGGAGTCGACACAAACAGAAGGGTATATCCTTGGGAGGTAGAAGAGGAGGGAGGATGCTGAAAAGGTCATTGCAAGACAGTGATGGATAGGATGACCAGAAGGGGCTCACAGTGGAAATAAGAATTTGGGAGTAGTCTCCAAGCTCAGTTCATTAGTCTATTGAATTCCTCACAGTCCAACCGAAGCTAGACTTCTAGATGCTTTCTGTGTCTGAGCTCAAGGCTGGATCACGATAGATAGTGTATGTCCTTTGGGTCCTCTCTCTTTTTGGAGAAGAATGCAAAAAGGATCTGCAGCAAAAATATCTAGATCTTGACAGCTGTTCGGATGATAGAGCCAGGTAGGGAGATAAAAAGTTCAGAGATAATTGCACTTTTATGTACCTAGAAGAAAAGTAAGGGGAGGGAGCTTATGTTGGTAAGGAGATAACATGTTCTGATTTCTATTTGGTAAATTTAATGAGTCTCAATTTGTGTGGTTTCTCTTCCCAACCAATCTACATGGACCTTGTCACCCAGTCTGATGTCATCATTGCTGATATTCTGACGGTAAACATGAGGGAACAGTTATGATTGCTGTTGCTTAGACCAACCAGATGCTGATCACCAGAAAAAGGGAAGCAGTACTCAATCTGATGCAAGACTTCAGACATTAGCTTCTTAGCTACAGTAATCTTTAAAACACTTCTTTTGTGAATCATTAAAATTCAAGACCAATCTATAAAATTAGCTTTCTATTACCACAGCAAAGTTGCAGGTTCATTAAGTTGGAAAACCTGACAACTGTGTCCGGCCAGCATTTCAGTTCTTAAGAGGAAAATTCAAACCTTCCAATTTCTCATTACTTGTACCATTCACCAAGGCCCTCAAAGATCATTAATATCAACTTCACAACCTCGTTTCCTCTCCTAAACAGATATGGCCTTAACAGGCCTCTCTTTGGCCATCACTAGTGCTGATGCTTTTGTTTATATAGCTCTATTAAAATATTAGTTTGGTGCTTGCACATTGTTTCTGGATCCACACAGCATCATTTCGCAGGAGCAATCTAACAGGAGTGGTGAATAATGTCCCAATTTTAAAACGTCAGAATTTTGAGATTCAACTGAGATCCAGTGGCCCCACAAGACCACTTGTAGGTGGCATAACTAGGTCTGAAATTGGTTTTCTGATCCCTAGACTGATGATTTTTTTCAGTTTGCCACTTTTGGACCCAACTCCAAATCTCAAGAACCATTAAAACTGTAAAGACAAAAGCAATCCCTCTGGAAGAAGATGCACGGTTCCCAAATTAACTCAGATATAATGTAGGAAGACTTCCACTCATCCTAGAGGTGAGGACACTTTTACACTTCATCCAGAGAGATTGAAAAACACTAGATTTCACTAACAGCTCTTCATAACTTCTACACAAATCATGTGAGCCTGTTTCTAAGAATACTTATATCTACCTGTCACACTTGATTTCCTCCTCTCATGAGTAGAGTGGCTTTCTTTTGTAATCCTCAAATCACTTTGCTTTCCAGTCTTAGAAGTCATGAGCGGGGCAGTTATAGCCCCACGATATAACTTAAGGTTGAGAACCACAGGGCAGTGATGTGGTACTTCTTACAGTTTCATGAATACTATTCTTGGGCCTGGGAATCTCACTGACCTGAAAATATCTTTTAAGAATAGCTAACAATCTTAATTTAACCTCCTTATTCTTGCCCAGTTGTGGAAATTTCATGCAACAACAACAAATTCTAGAGACTTGCCAGTAAGATGATTTTTACAAAGCTAAGTTGTTCTTGACAACTATTACAGTGGGTTCCCTCCCTCTCATTATTTTGAAATTATTTTTATTGGAGTATAGATGATTTACAATGTTGTGTTACTTTCTGCTGTACAGCAAAGTGAATCAGTTATACATATACATATATCCACTTCTTTTTACATTCTTTTCCTATATAGGTCATTACAAAGTATTGAGTAGAGTTCCCTATGCTATACAGTAGGTCCTTATTAGTTACCTATTTGGTATATAGTAGTATGTATATGTCAATCCCAGTCTCACAGTTTTTCCCTCTCCCCTCCCCCAGTAACCATAAGATTGTTTTCTACATCTGTAACTCTGTTTCTGTATTGTAAATAAGTTTGTTTGTACTTTTTTTTTAGATTCCACATATAAGCGATATCACATGGTATTTGTCCTTCTCTATCTGACTTACTTCACTCAGTATGACAATCTCTAGGTCCATCCATGTTGCTGAAAATGGCGTTACTTCACTCTTTTTTATGGCTGAGTAATATTCCATTGTATATGTGTACCACATGTTCTTTATCCATTCCTCCATAGATGGACATTTAGGTTGGTTCCATGTCTTGGCTATTGTAAATAGTGCTGCAGTGAACATTAGGGTGAATGTATCTTTTTGAATTATGGTCTTCTCCAGGTATATGCCCAGAAGTGGGATTGCTGGATAATATGGTAGCTCTATTTTTAGTTTTTTAAGCAACCTCCATACTGTTCTCCACAGTGGCTATACCAATTTACATTCCCACCAACAGTGTAGGAGGGTTCCCTTCTCACCACACCCTCTCCAGCATTTACTGTTTTTAGACTTTTTGATGATGGACATTCTGACCAGTGTGAGGTGATATCTCATTGTAGTTTTGATTTGCATTTCTCTAATAATTAGTGATGTTAAGCATCTTTTCATGTGCTTCTTGGCCATCTGTATGTATTCTTTGGAGAAATATCTGTTTAGATCTTCTGCCCATTTTTTGATTGGGTTGTTTGTTTTATTGATTTAGAGCTGCCTCCCTTGTTGGTTGCTTCATTTACAAATACTTTCTCCCATTCTGTGGGTTGTCTTTTCATTTTGTTTATGGTCTCCTTTGCTGTACAAAAGCTTTTGAGTTTAATTACATCCCATTTGTTTATTTTTATTTCCATTACTCTAGGCTTGAAAAAGTTATTGATGTGATTTATGTCAGAGAGTTTTCTGGCTATGTTTTCCTCTAAGAGTGTTATAACATCTGATCTTACACTTAGGTCTTTAATCCACTTTGAGTTTATTTTTATGTGTGGAGTTATGGAGTGTTCTAATTTCATTTGTTTACATGTAGTTGTCCTGTTTTCCCAGCACCACTTTGAAGAGACTGTCTTTTCTCCATTGTACATTCTTGCCTCCTGTGTCATAGATTAGGTAACCATATGTGCGTGGGTTTATCTTGGGCTTTCTATCCTGTTCTATTGATCTATATTTCTGGGGTTTTTTTTTCCAGTACTGTACTGTTTTGATTACTGTAGCTATATAGTGTAGTCTTAAGTCAGGGAGCTTGATTCCTGCAGCTCTGTTTTTCTCTCTCAAAATTGCTGTGGCTGTTTGGGGTCTTTTGTGTTTCCATACAAATTGTACAATTTTTTGTTCTAATTCTGTGAAAAATGCCATTTGTAATTTGATTGGGATTGCGTTGAATCTGTAGATTGCTTTGGGTAGTATAGTCATTTTCACAATATTCATTCTTCCAACCCAAGTACATTGTATATCTCTCCATCTGTTTGTGTCATCTTTGATTTTTTTCATCAGTATCTTAAATTTTTCTGAATAACAGGTCTTTTGTCTCCTTAGGTAGATTTATTCCTAGATATTTTATTATTTTTGATGCAATTGTAAATGGGATTTTTTTCTTAATTTCTCTTTCTGATCTTGTGTTGTTAGTGTATAGGAATGCCAGAGATACCTGTGTATTAGTTTTGTATCCTGCAACTTTACCAAATTCATTGATAAGTCCTAATAGTTTTCTGGTAGCATCTTTAGGATTTTCTGTGTGTAGTATCATGTTATCTGCAAACAGTGACAGTTTTACTTCTTCTTTTCCGGTTTGGATTCCTTGTATTTCTTTTTCTTCTCTGATTGCCATGGCTAGGACAACTTCCAAAACTATGTTGAATAATAGTGGCAAGAATGGACATCCTTGTCTTGTTCCTGATCTTAGAGGGAATGCTTTCAACTTTTCACCCTTGAGAATAATGTTGCTGTGGGTTTGTTGTATATGGCCTCTATTATGTTGAGGTAGGTTCCCTCTATGCCCACTTTCTGGAGAGTTTTTGTCATAAATGGGTGTTGCATTTTGTCAAAACTTTTTCTGCATCTATAGAGATGAACATATGATTTTTATTCTTCAGTTTGTTAATGTGGTGTATCACATTGATTGATTTGCGTGTATTGAAGAATCCTTGCATTCCAGGGATAGATCTCACTTGATCATGGTATATGATCCTTTTAGTGTATTGTTGGATTCAGTTTGCTAGTATTTTATTGAGGATTTTTGTGTCTATGTTCATCGTTGTTATTGGCCTGTAATTTTCTTTTTTTGTGATATCTTTTTCTGGTTTTGATATCAGGGTGATGGTGGCCTCATAGACTGAGCTTGGGAGTGTTCCTTCCTCTGCAAAATTTTGGAATAGTTTAACTTCCAAAGAGAAGGATAGGTGTTAACTTTTCTCTAAGTGTTTGATAGAATTCACCTGTGAAGCCATCTGGTCCTGGGCTTTTGTTTGTTGGAAGTTTTTAAATCACAGTTTCAATTTTAGTACTTGTGATTGGTCTGTTCATATTTTCTATTTCTTCCTGGTTCAGTCTTGGAAGGTTGTACCTTTCTAAGAATTTGTCCATTTGTTTTAGGTTGTCCATTTTATTGGCATATAGTTGCTTGTAGAAGTCTCTTATGATCCTTTGAATTTCTGTGGTGTCTTTTGTACTTCTCCTTTTTCCTTTCTAATTTTATTGATTTGAGTCCTCTCCCTTTTTTTCTTGAGTCTGGCTAAAGGTTTATCAATTTTCTTTATCTCTTCAAAGAACCAACTTTTAGTTTCATTGGTCTTTGCTTTTGTTTTCTTTGTCTCTATTTCATTTATTTCTGCTCTGATCTTTATGATTTCTTCCCTTCTAGTAACTTTGGCTTTTGTTTGTTCTTCTTTCTCTAGTTCCTTGAGGTGTAAGATTAAGTTGTTTGAGATTAATCTTGTTTCCTGAGGTAAGATTGTATTGCTGTAGACTTCCCTCTTAGAACTGCTTTTGTTGAATCCCATAAATTTTGGATTATCATGCTTTTATTGTCATTTGCTCTAGGTATTGTTTGATTTTGTCTTTGATTTCTTCAGTGATCTCTTGGTTATTTAGTAATGTATTGTTTAGCCTACATGTGTTTATGTTTTTTACAGTTGTTTTCCTGTAACTGATTTCTAATCGCATAGCATTGTGGTTGGAAAAGATGCTTGATAAGATTTCAATTTTCTTAAATTTACTGAGGATCGCTTTGTGGCCCAGTATGTGATCTGTCCTGGACAATGTTCCATGTGCCCTTGAGGAGAAAGTGTATTCTGCTGCTTTCAGATGGACTGTCCTGTAAATACCGATTAAGTCTATCTGGTCTAATGTGTCATTTAAGGCTTGTGTTTCCTTATTGATTTTCTGTCTCGGTGATCTGTCCATTGGTTAAGTGGGGTGTTAAAGTCCTCCACTGTTATTGTGTTACTGTCAATTTCTCCTTTTATGGCTGTTAGCTTTTGGCTTAAATATTGAGGTGCTCCTATGTTGGGTGCATATATATTTACAATTGTTATATCTTCTTGGATTGATCCCTTGATCATTATGTAGTTTCCTTCTTTGTCTCTTATAACAGTCTTTATTTTAAAATCTATTTTGTCTGATACGAGTATTGCTACTCCAGCTTTCTTTTGGTTTCTATTACATGGAATACATTTTTCCATCCCCTCACTTTCATTCTGTATGTGTCCCTAGGTCTGAAGTGGGTCTCTTGTAGGCAGCATATGTAGACAGCTCTTGCTTTTGTATGCATTCAGCCAGTCTATGTCTTTTGGTTAGAGCATTTAATCCATTTAAATTTAAGGTAATTATCAATATGTGTGTTCCTATTGCCATTTTATTAATTGTTTTGGATTTGTTTTTGTAGGTCTTTTTTCTTCTCTTCCTCTTTTGTTCTCTTGTGATTTGGTAACTCTCTTTTGTGTTGTGTTTGGGTTGCTTTTTCTTTTTTGTGTGTTTATCTATTGTGGTTTTTTGGTTTGCTGTTCCCATGAGGTTTTGATATAGCAGTCTATATGTGTACAGGTTGTTTAAGTTGCTGGTCTCTTTCCTGCCTAGAGAAGTTCTTTTCGCATTTGTTGTAAAGCTGGTTTGGTGGTACTGAATTTTCTCAGCTTTTGTTTTTCGTAAAGCTTTTGATTTCTCTGTCGAATCTGAATGAGCGCCTTGCTGGGTAGAGTATTCTTGGTTTTAGGTTTTTCCCTTTCATCACTTTAAATATATCCTGCCACTCCCTTCTGGCCTGTAGAGTTTCTGCTGAAAAATCAGCTCATAACCTTTTGGGGATTCCCTTGCATATTATTTGTTGAGTTTGCCTTGTGGCTTTTAATAGTTTTTCTTAGTCTTTAATTTTGTCAGTTTGATTAATGTGTCTTGCTGTGTTCCTCCTTGGATTCATCCTGTATGGGATTCTCTGTGCTTCCTGGACTTGAGTGAGTTTTTCCTTTCTTATGTTAGGGAAGTTTTCAGCTATAATATCTTCAAATATTTTCTCAGGCCCTTTCTTTTTCTCTTCTCCTTCTGGTATCCCTATACTGCGAATGTTGGTGCATTTAATGTTGTCCCAGAGGTCTCTGACACTGTCCTTGTTTCTTTTCATTCTTTATTATGTTCTGTGGCAGTGATTTCCACCACTCTGTCTTCCAACTCACTTATTTTTTCCTCTGCTTCAGTTTTTCTGCTCTTGATTCCTTCTAGTGTATTTTTCACTTCAGTTATTGTATTGTTCATCTCTGTTTGTTCTTTAAATCTTCTAGCTCCTGTTTAAACATTTCGTTTATCTTCTCGATCCATGCCTCTATTCTTTTCCTGAGATTTTGGATCATCTTTACTATCATTACTCTGAATTCTTTTTCAGGTAGTTTGCCTCTCTCCTTTTCATTTAGTTATTCTTGTGGGTTTTTTATGTTGTTCCTTCTTTTGCAACATATTTCTTTGCCATCTCATTTTGTCTGACTTTCTGTGTTTGTGGTCTCCTTTCCATAGGCCTCAGGATCATAGTTCCTTTTGCTTCTGGTGCCTGCCCCCTGTTGGGTGAGGTTGGTCCAGGGACTTGTGCAGTCTTCATGGGAGTGACTGGTGCCTGCCATCTGGTGGACGGAGCTGGGTCTTGTCCCTTTGATGGGAAGGGCCACGTCAAGTGGTGTGTTTTGAGGTAGCTGTGAGCTCAGTATGCCTTCAGGTAGCTTGTCTGCTTTTGGGTGGGGCTGTGTTTCTGTCTTGCTGTTTGTTTGATCTGAGGCATTCCAGCTTTTGAACCTATAGGCTATTGAGTGTAGCCAGGTCTTGGTGCTGAAATAGGGACCTCTGGAAGAACTCATGCTGATCAGTGTTCTCTGGGGCCTCCACCACCATTGTCTTTGTCCGCAGTGAGCTACAACCAACCCCTGCCTCCCCTGGAGAGCCTCTCAGGCCCCTAGTTAGGTCTAGCCCCAGTTCCTATGGAGGTATTGCTTTGGGCTGGGTCCCAATGCATGTGAGGTCTTGGGTGTGCCTTCCAAGAGTGGAGCCTCTGTTTCTCCCAGCCCTTTGGATCTCCTGCACTCAGACCCCACTGGCCTTCAAAGCAAATGCTCTGGGGGTTCTTCCTCACAATGCCTGACCCGCAGATTGTCTTGGAGGGCTATTTTTATGTGGGAACATCCCTGTGTAGTCTCTGTGTGTTTAATATTTTTTGGTGTGAGGGCTGTTTTTTTATGGATGTCTGCCATATCTTTGCTCAGGGTATGCTGGCTGTTAGCCCCTTGATTGGAGGTGTGACTGATATTGTGGTGACCTGAGCCTGCCCTGAATATTGAGCGGGGCCTCCCCTTTTTTCTGTGATTGTTACTGCCCTGTCAGGGTCAGGGTCTGCTCCCTAACAGTTGAGGTAGAGGCCCCCAGAACTGTTTCTGAGCCGTATTTATGGTCCTTGGTGTGAGGTAGGCAGGATTGGAGTGCTCCCAGTCCTGTGAGAGAGGCCACTGAGTTTTCCTCCTCTGGAGCTGTTTATCTGTGAGTATACCCTGTTGTGTCTCTTTTCACCTGTTGTGCTGGCTCACAAATTACACTTTTGTTTGAACTGCCCTCTGCTCCATCTCAACCATGGATATGCCAGCAGTTAGCCCTGGTGTCTCTCAGGCATTGTTTGTTTGTTTGTTTGTTCGATTTTGCGGTACACGGGCCTCTCACTGTTGTGCCCTCTCCCGTTACGGAGCACAGGCTCCGGACGCGCAGGCTCAGCAGCCATGGCTCATGGGCCCAGCTGCTCCGCAGCATGTGGGATCCTCCCGGACCGGGGCACGAACCCGTGTCCCCTGCATCGGCAGGCGGACTCTCAACCACTGAGCCACCAGGGAAACCCTCAGGCGTTGTTTTTACCAGGCCACAGATGCAGATCCACTGAAGTCAGGTCTCAGGACTGCAGTAATCGTGTACCTGAACCCACTGTGGGAGCTATGGAAGCAACCTAGATTCTGATCTGGTCCAGTCCCCACCCGTGCATGCCCACAGAAATCCACAGCTACTAAAGCTAGACTGTCTCAGCTGCGGGAGCACTTGTTCATTCAGACATTCCGCAGGCACTGAGTTTACAAAGCCAGCAGTGGGGGGTGTGAATCCACGGTTCCCATAGTCACGCAGAGAGATTTCAGCTCTTCTTCCTTGGTTGCATGGCCCCTGGGGCTCAGCTGTGGTTTCAGTTCCATCTCTGCATGTGCTCCCACCAGCGTCTGCTCCCGAGGCTGCCCTGGAGCACGTGTGCCCTCCCAGGCAGGTGGGTGCAGAGGTGGGCGTGTCCCGTGGGCCCACCAGTGTTGGCACAGCCAGAAGAGGCTTTGGTGGTGATGGTGCATGGGGCCCACTAGGGCCAGCACGACCAGAGGAGGCTTTGGTGGGAGAGGTGGGCAAGCCTGCTCAGGCAGGTGCCCCTCCTAGTACCCACGGAGGTAGGGGTCAGCACATGGGGAAGGGGGCTGCATTGGCTGCCACACCCCTTGCAGACCCCTCAACAATGGCACCCTGCTTCTGTGGTGGCCTGGGCTTCTTCCACTGACTTTCCCAGTTGTGGAGCTCCTTATTCCTGTCCCTTCAGGCAGTCTCTTCACAGCCAACATCTGTCCTCTCTCTGGGTCTGCTCTCCAAATGCCACATTCCAGAACCCAGCCCCCCTCTGCACCAGGAGATGCCCAGCTCAGGCTGGGGTGAGCAGAGCTGTGGCACAGACCGTCTGTGTAGGTCTTACGCTGTCCTGCCTGCCACAGACTGGTTACTGCACTCTCCTCTGATCCCCTGAAGCTCCCTCTCTGTTGCAGCTGATCTCCCCACTGGTGAAGGGACTTCCGTGAGTATGGGAATCTCTTTTCTCCTTCAGCTCCCCACCCAAGGGTGCAGGTCCTGGACCGTTTCCTCTTTTCTTTTTTTTCTTTCTTTTGTCCTCCCTAGTTGCATGGGGATTTTTATTGTCCTTTTAGGTGTCTGAGGTCCTCTACTAGTGTTCAACAGGTGCTCTGTGAGAATTGTTCCATCTGTAGATGTATCTTGATGTACTTGTTGGGAGAGGCGAACTCCACATACTCCTATTTAACCATCTTCACTCTTCTCCTCTCCTTCCTCATTAAATGAGACCTAGAACTAGAATTCCTATTACTAATGCTTTGATATCCTGACTACCCCTAATAATGGAGTCAGAAAATGAAAGAGCCCATAAATGGCCCCTCTTTACCAACAGGTAGAATAAAAACTAAGTTTTTTCAGTGGTTAATTTTCTGTTCCTCTGGAGATCAATGTCTTACTTGGAGATCTACTTACATTTACGTACCCAAGGAGACTGGGGCTAGACATTTTCTAGAGGGCAAGAATTAGAGGTCAGGAAGTCATATAGTTACATTCAGAAACTTCTGAGAAAATCTTGAACACTTGACATATTGAAGGCAAGTTCAAAGGCTACTGAGAAATCTTATCCTCGCTGATTAATATGATGGGAGAACTATTGACTCTGACAGACTCATTGCTAAAATGTGTTCCATAGCTGAAAATTTGGACATGTCATTCTCTTAAGAACTTTCCAAGTCTTCATATCACCTATAGGATAAAACCTAAATTCCATACATCATTTTAATAATCTGGGCTCCATCCATCTGTTTAACTGCATCTCCTATCATTCCCTTTCCTCAGCTTCCTGTATCTAACAATTTATAATTCTCTGAATGCCCTAAACTTCATGGGCCTCCCTGTATGTTCTTGTGCTACCCTTCTTTCTGAATACAATTCAAAGGACACCTGCTTCGTGAAGTTTTCCCTGCCTTTCCCAGGTGATGTAGAGGATTCCTTTCCTATGTTCCAGGGTATCTTGTACACAGCTTTAACCTTATCATCATCATCACTACCATCATCGTATACTGTATTGAATTTTGTCTCTTTCCTGGCTGTCTTCATACCAGAATGCAACTTCCTTGAGAGCAGATATCATGTGAGAGATTAAATGATTGCATCCTATTCCCAAAATGTTTTACTCTATATCCAGACTCAAAGGTAGGAGAATGTAGGTAACAAATGAATCTCATGTGCATTTTTCTTTCACTGAATGATTTTGTGTGTTTAATAAATCTTTTCTGTTTGAGGTGAGCTTTAAATTGAGATGTAAGTTGAACCCAAAGCAGGTTATGAACTGTTGTAGTTCTTCTTTTCACTTTACCTTCACTTCCTATTGTGCTCCTGTCTCAATTCCTCCCTATCCATGCCAACTCCTACCCAGAGTGAAACAGTTAAAACTGTCTTTACAGCCTCAGAGCAACAATCAGAACCAGCTAAGACTTCATAAACCATCCCTTGAAAAGCAAAAAATACAGACAAGAGCATGTATATAGACATATAGACCCTAAATATACTTTAAAATCATTTTCCTCTTTTGTTCCCCTCTCTTTTGCACTTTTGGAATTGATCCAAACTTCTTTTTAGAATACCTTGATCTTTTAGGCCTCAAATAAGGCTAAAACATGTCTTGCTTCAATCTGTTGCAGTTTCCTTTTTCATGATATTACAAGAATCAACTAAAATTTTAAGAGTCCAGAATGTTGCAGCTGAAGAAGCACTTTCATATTTGAAGAAAACATAGTAAAATTCTTTCCCCATATGCTACCTTTTCAACAGGGCTATGTTTTCACCCTCAGAAATTTATAGTATCAGAATTCCTCAAAGAAGTTAAGAGTTGAGAATTAAATCCAGAATGATCTTATAACTATTCAGTATATTCCAGAGGAATCCCTCTTGTCCAGATTCCACTGTAGGGTCCGTGGAGTCTCCCAACACCCAGTTCTGTACCATAGACCTGGACCAAGCTTAACAGAATCACTGTTCAAAAAGGATGCAAGTTTCTATTTTCATCCAATTAAACATGTGGTCTGAAATACATATTGGAGAGCAGGTTTTTTTTTTTTCCCTTATGATATTTAAAATTTTCTTGATACCATCTGGAAACAGGTTTTCTTTAACAATGTCAATCTAGCCTCACATTCTCTAGTTCTTGCCCCCTTTCTAACTGTCTTCCAATATTTCTTGGTTGTGGTTAGAGAGACACTTCTCCCGTTGCACACCTCCATTTGGTGAGCTCTTCCTCAGCTGTTCCTTTTTTTCATTTTTCACTTTTTTTCTGGCAAAGTAGCTTTGATTGGTAGCCAGGACAAACTCTTTAGTATAAAAGAGGTGTAAAAGAGGTGCTGATGTAGAAACAAATATATGTAGCCCCACGTATGTAGCCTGAGAGTGGAGTGATTCAACATCGAAGTGCTCTGTGTCCATAAAATTAGCTCATAAGAAGGCTTTTATCTTATTAGCATAACTTTGAAGTCTTCCTTCTGTGAAGCTGCCCAAGTAAGTGATTCTCAGTCTTTGCATGTCATCTTTCATCTAAGGCTTTGTGAAAGCAAGCTGACTTAAACTTAGTCATAATTACAAAACTTTTGGGGGGTATAGCAAGGTACTTTGATATTTCTACTTTACTGTCTGAAAGAACTGAGGGAAGGTGAGCTTATTATGAGGGAACGAATGTCAATGGCCATTACAAGCTGTTACTGCTAGTGTTCTCTGGATATCATGTTCACATATCCAGTTCACATCACGTGACACTGGAAATTATGAAACTAATTTTAAGAAAATTAACTCTGACCTTTTGAGAGAATGTGGTTTGTACATGGGCTTGCCTGTCTCTGAATTCAGGGCACAGACATTTCTATACCTAAGCATTCAGTCAGGAGCCTTGGGGCCTTGGGGTAAGTTTGGCCTGGGGCTCCTGTCTCTGCTTCTTTCTATATGGTTTTAATCCAGAGCACCTAGAGAATGTACTCTGTAGTGGAGTTCATTGGAGGTGGCGAGTTGCAAAGACTAGAGCCAGGAATAGTTTCCTTGCTTACCTCCTGTAATCTTTGTGGCTGGAACAGCTAACCTCAATGAGAACTACAAGATTCCCCCCAGCTTGGTATCCACTGCTGAAGCATGGAACATATTTTTGTATAGAAATAAAGTAAATGAGGTGTGTGTGTGTGTGGTTGGAATAATGCTGCTATTGCTTCCCATCACTTGAAATTAGGTCCTTTGTGGATGAGACAAGGACTCAAGCCTCCAATGATTATATGCCTGCGAGAGTATACCAACTTAAAAACAAAAGTTAGGGATATAATTCGTTTGTACAAATATAAATCAGGTCTGGTCAAAACAGACTGTAAGTTCTCATTACTGGTTATACTGGAATTACCCAACCGTACAATTCTTCTGTGCCAACCTAAAACTTAGCATTTAGAACTGGAAATAATTGCCTGAACATTACTCACCAAGGTTAGAATGAGTATTATACTCATTTCAGTGCTTAGTATGAGAGCTGGGTAATACGAGAAAAAGTTACTTCAACTTTAGAAGGAAGCAGTTAAAATAAGGTCGCAAGAAGGAGGGAGTATTTTCCCCGCTATGGAGGAATTAGATTTGAAACTCTTCTACAGTAATTTCAGCCTTAATCAGCCTCCTTCACAATTTTGTAGACAGACATAAATTCCTTTCAATCTTTTTTTTTTTTTTTTTCCTTTCAATCTTGTATCTTTTATAATCTAGTTATTAACAAGGAAACAACAGATTTTTCAAAGATAGCCTCTAGAATTTATGGGAATAGACAATAGTCTCTTCATTATTTTCCTGTTTCCTGCTGTGGTCCCTATTTACCTTAACCAATAAATTGAAGAGAGAAAAAAATCTAGCTAGGATTTTCCAAAACCAATTTTGTACCATAAAGGTTGAAGAGACAACCTCAGGAAAAGTCCATCCACTAGAAAGAGAATAGTTCTATTCATTATTTGTCTATTTATTGAGTGCCAGCCCTGGGTCTGAGATACAAAGTCAGACATGGCCCCGCCAATCCCCTGGGGTGGGAGAGGTATTATACATATGAAAACAAGAGCTGGAAAAGAAGTTTCACCATATTCATAGTGTGAGTGCATATAGCAGGGGATCTGACCTGGCCTGGGGATCCAGAGGTATCTTTGAGGAAGCTGGGATCTCAAGGAAGGATAAGAATTAACCAGGGGAAAAGGGGTAGAGTGGGAAGAAATTCCACAGTGGGACACAAAATTTAGTGTGAGGGAGCAGAACCCAGAGGGGGAGTGAAGGAAGTTTAAGTACACAGAGAAAGTAGGTAGTAGTGGACAAAGAGCCAGGAGACAAGCCATGAAAGGCTTTCTAAACCTCATTACAGTTTTAAACTTTATTCTAAAACAAATGGGAGGGGGTTACATGGTGGTGGTTGGTGATCTGATTGCATTTGCATTTTCAGTGCTGTCTCTGGCTGGAGAATGGAAAAGAGGGAGACATGCCAGAGAGAAAGAGAAGAGAAAATATAGTGGTACTAGAGAGAGAGATAAAATGGATATATTTAGTAAATAAACTCAGTGTCATTAGGGAATGGGTTTAATATAAAAGGTAAAGTGACTGATAGGTTTTGGATTTTAGATTTGGGTGGGTGGTAGTGCCATAGAAAACAATGTAAAAGGTCCAGGTTTGAGGACGGGAAATTGCCATGATTTTTGTTTTGGGCATGTTGAGTTTTAGGTACCTTTGAGATATGGCAGGAGATATAACAGGTTTTAAAATGAAATGAAGGTGATTCAGATATATAGAGAACATTTGGCTTCTTTATTTTCTATAATCGATTCTTTCTTCTTCGTAAACTCTCCCCTCACCTGGTAGCAGAGATGCTGGAGTACTTCACCTTGACAATTAATGTATTTCAGTTTCTCTTCTGTTGAAATTGTATCTTTTATTTTCTTCAGTCTCTTTGGAGTAAATTTAGTCTTTCAGATTACTGCTCCCCTTCCTGTACTTTCTAAGATGGTGTCTGGGTACAGTGTTCAGAGGGGTTTATGTGAGCCAGTGGCAATGGGCAAATGAGCTCTGGACTCACACTGATCTCTGGTTCTTTCTGGGATTTTGCCTCAGGGTGGTCAGTCAAGTCCAGGCCCTGGACTGATGTTCCATTAGCCATTGGGGACATGACTCAGGCATCCAGTTCAAAAGTAAACTTCAACTGTCATACATTCTCTGACTCTCTTAGGGTGAATTACTTTGTTTTTTCTTTTCCCATAGCACCTTTCGCACTTTTCTACTTTCAGATGTCAGATTATATTCAGACTTCTTCCACATCTTTCCACCACCAGTCAGAAAATTTATGAGAGGAGGGACTTCTGGTCAATTTCTTTTTTTGCATATGAGCCCTGAGCATAGTGCCTGGCATATAAATAGGCAAAAAATAATTAATGGATTAAATTGAATGGGATCTCTTACTTCCCAAAGCTTGTTGGTACCAGTTTTAGCTGCAAAACCAAGTTTATTTTGTTATGCTGAATGGTGTAGAGGAGAAATATGGCAGTCTGGATGAAAGAAGACTTCTTGTGGTACTGGCACTTTTTCTAAGTCTCCTTGATCTCATCTTGAAATAGTTAGCCCCTCTTTTACAAGCGCTGAACAGCAATCCTTAACCAATAAGTGTAGAAGAGGCAAGGCTTAAGAATAGCAATGGTCTCAATGGTCTTATGAGCCCTGTGTTGGTAGGTCAGGATGTAGAGAGGACTAGATGGAAATGGGTCATCTGAGGTATAAAAAAGAAAAGACTTACACTGCCTTTTGGTTTCCTACTTATTATATCTGTGTATAGACATTCCTGTGCTGTCAATCGCAAAAGCAAGAGAAAAGCAACAGAAACATAAAACTAGTAAAGAAGCCTGAAATTTCTCCATCTTAATTGCTGCCACTTCAAGTTCTCACCTGACAAGCTCTGGAAATAATGAAACACTGAGTCTCAGTTCTGGGAAAAACTTTATAGATTACCTAGACTGTAGGTTCTAGAATCTAGAATTCAGACCAACCTGGAGCAGGGCCCATGCTTTTTCTGTTCCCTAAAGTGTCCCCAGAACATGAATGTGCTTGATGCAATGGAAGCTCAATACATATTTGTTGAATAAGTGAATGAAATTTCTTTCTTTGCAGATAAGAAAACTGCAATTGAGAAAGGTAAAGTGACTTGCCTAGGGTCACACCACTTATAAGTGGTAGATCAGGAGAGGAACTCTGTCTCCTGACATCTCATTTGCTACACTTTTTGCTACACAGTAATATCTCCTGCAGCTTAAATCACAAAAACACTCACCCTTGAGTGCCGTAATAGGTTTCTAGAATTTATATAAACCATAAAAAAAAAAAAAAGCAGGACAAATGGTTGTTTTGGCTCACTTAGCAGATCAGATATCCAGGAATGCCAAAAGCATATTTATTTACTTGCAGGTAGCAAAAACACCATAAAATTCTTTTTGTGGTTGTCTAGCCAACGTAAATTTTTTTCTGTTCCAGTAAAGTGTACATTGGTTAGAAATTATTGTGGAAAAAAGACTACAACTCAAACAGAGGGTCTGAACTAGACAAGATGTATGAACCCCCAAGTACCTATTATGGTCCTGTGAAAATGCATGTCCTCCCTTTGTTCATTTATTTATTTATTTAAAGATTTGTTCCATGCAGAAATGGAAGCTCTCTCCTGTGGTTATACTGGTGAAATTCAGCTGGTAAAGGAGCTAAAAAGAGAGACAAGGCAAATAATCTTAAGTGTTTGGGAATATAAGAATCAGGCATCCCATCGTATGTGTGATAGGAGGAGGTTATATTTTTAAATATTAGTGAATAAATCTAACTTTCCTTATCACTTTGCTATATCCTACTTACTCGAATTGGGCTGTACCATGGATTGGGATTAAAATCCCTGAGTTAAATGGTGGAATAATAAAGCACTAACATTTCTTATATCTAAGTTTATATGCATAGAACTTTCAGAGTGACTCTTTTTAATTTAGTATTGAATCATTGCATCTTTGCAAACTGCTATGGCTGCACTTTTTTAAAAGGTGCTCTTTCCTGGGGCTCCTTGGAGGTAAAATCTCCACAGACTCTATTAAACATTCAGGGCCAATAATTGTTGCTCCTGATAGGGGAGAAAATTTCCTCCAGCAACTAAAAGAATAATGTTCCAAGATTTTATTAAAACAATCCTAGGGAAATATCTTCAATTCTGTCGCCTTGTTAGGTAACATCAACTGCATTACTATCTATGTTGCTTCTTTGCAATGAAACTTTAGAACCGAGCAGACATATACCCTCCTGATTTTTCTGGGCCAACTATCTTTAGTAAATAAGTGTAGTTTTTAGCAGTGGTGGGGAAAGAAAAGAGAGAGGGAGACTCCAGACTATGTTTCTTTCTTAAACAGTCTCATAATTTTAAAATCCTAGATAATAGCAAAAGAAGGACAGGCTTAGGGTAGCCATTTATGCTGCTTTAAATAGCTTTCCACTTTTACACAAGTTCCAATTTTTTTCTAACTCCTGCCATGTTTCCCATATCACTGGGCCATGAGCCCTGCTGCCTTGCAGCCACGCCACATGGATGGAGTAGAGCTGAAATTAGACGCAGCAAACGGCATGGTCTCTTGTTCATGGACTCAATAAAAATGCTTCCTCAGAGAGGTATTATATTTCCATCTTTAAGTCTGGGAGTTTGGGCACCCAAAAGTGATTGTCAGCAGCCCAGCCAGAGCAAATTTAACCTTGCTCTGAACTCAGTGGCGCTCCGGCGGGACTGTTATGAAAATGTCGACTTTTGGCCCTGAGTCTCCGGCTCCAAAGTAAGGTCTGGAGATCCAAAGAAAACAGAGCCTGAGTTAAGAAGTGAGGAGAGAAAGGGACCAGAAACTTTATCTAAAGGACCGTGCAGCTCAGCAAGCAGGTTGGGAGCCGAAGAGTAAGAAGCAAGGCCTCTCCCTTGTGCTCTGCACCTCCTAGTGCCCCTCTTTTTTCTTCTGTAAAATGAGCATTGTCGACATCCTTTCTAATTGTGGTCCTCAGACGAACAGCATAGGCAGCACCAGGGAGCCTATTAGAAAAGCAGAATCTCAGGCTCCACCCTAGAATTACTGGGTCAGGATCTACATTTTAACAGGATCTTCAGATGATTCCTGTACACATTAAAGTTGGAGATGCTCTGGTATAAAAGGCCCAGGTCCAGATGCCCAGTAGCAAATCCATAGTGGTGTACCCTCTTTTAAACACAAACAGTGTGACTGAAGTAAGCCTGTCACTCAGATCAGGAACACTTCACAGCGTTGACCCGTATAAACTAGATCAGCGAGCAGTCACTGAGCTCTTACAAGGCAAGGACACCCACTGAAGGCTGACTACCAGAGCAGTCCCCCAGGGGTTTGAAATCTGACCGTAAAGATGAGATAAACAGAGAAAGATTATATATATATATATATATATATATATATATATATAAACACACAGGCACACAGGAGTATAGCCCAGAGGCACTATTAAAACTGAGTTTGCAAATCTTTCTTGGGAAAGAACAGGGCAACAGAGACTGTTCTGGGAGTCCTATTTGCATAGGTGTTCCTGAGTCCTTGGGAGCTTTGCACAAAGAGGGATTTGGGACTTTTGTCAAATCCCCAGTTGCCTAAAGTACAAAGTTCAGATACTGTCAGAAGGGCACAGGTGGCATCCATCCTCTGGGAGAAGGTCCTGACGGAGACTGGAAATTCACCTCAGCTATGAGACTCAGGAGACCCACGTCCTGCCCGAAACTTAACCCTATGAGGCTAAGGAGACGTGTGGCACCATTGTGGGACAGACCTTTCCTTCTCTCTTAATGCCACTCTGGGGCCCTCTCACCAGTTCCTTGAAGGGTGATGCCACCTTGTCACTGCTCTTGCAGGGCTCAGCGAGAACCAGAGGGCTGATAACAAGAACCTTAACTTTTCCATCTGCCTAGAGCTCTCCAGGGAAGCAGGAGGTACCAGGGCACTCCAGAAGCCACAGGCAAGAAAGATGCTGGGCATGGCTAGGTACAGCTGATGATGTCGCTGCTAAAAGGCCTGGAGAGCCATTTTTGGATGGGTGTAGGCTCTTGACAGGATACAACAGCTATAGGAAATGGTGCTGAAGGTCTGTATGCACAGTTCCTGCTGACGGAGATTGCTGCCACCCAGAGCAGACACCACACTACTGTACTCTGTCAGACACTTTACTGTATGCACTCTATGGAAGATCTTACTATCTGCATTCGATATTTGAGGAAGCTGAGGCTCAAAGAGGTCAAGTAGTTTGTACCCAGTTGAACCAGGGTCAGATTTGAACCCAGGTCTCCGTGGCTCCAAAGCTCATGCTCCTTTTATTGCACTGCAGAACCTCCCTTGGGTAGATGGGACTTGCTAAAGAGAATCAAAGGAAGTCTTTGCAGGAAAGTCATTAGTTGCCCGGAACCATATACTGGGGGAAGTGGGTAAGAATGCCAGGCTAGCGGAATTTTCCTGTTTGGATCTTAGCAGCGCATCCTACTTGTGGGCTATCCCACAACTATCCACTTATCCCTGCCCTGCCAGACACTTTACAGCTCTTGGGAGGGAAGGAGCATTAACCTGGATGGGAAGGTTTTTTGGGCTGCAGCAAGGTCAGCTTCATGGGCAAGCAGTTAGTGTAGTCACATGGCGCCCTGTCTTATAACGACCCCACACTTGGCTTTTAATGTTCTGCCACTGCTGTCTTGAAATTCTTAATAATTTTATCTTTGAATTTATGTTGTGTAAGTGAAGTCTGGTGAGGCAGTGGAGCATGTCCTCAGGGCTTGGAGCCTTGGCTCATACCAGCCCCTCCTCAAGCCTCCTTGTGCCTCCCTGGGATGTGTCGTCTGCTCTCTGCTCCCTGCCCTCTGACTCCCCAGGCCCTGCCCAACCTCCCCCCACCCTGCTACTCTTCACCCAGGAATGCAGGTAACCACTGTGTCCTGTGTGGAGACTGCAAGCCCTTGGGAGTTGCCTGTCTGCCATGGATTGGAGGAACACACCTGTGGAAAGGAGATGTTGACTTTCCCACCTCTGGCTGGGGCTCTACATTTTCATTTTGCACTGGGCCCTGAAAAATATGTAGCCAGCCTTGTGCTGCAGTATTCTAGAGTTGGAACTCAAAGTGACTAAAGTTCAGCGCATACAGGCAGGGTGTCTCTCCTTTCCTTCCCAGAAGTCAGTGGTGGGGCTGGGTGGGGAGCAGTCTCAGCCATCCTTTACTCTCCTTCCTTGTCCTCCCACATGGCTCCCAGCACTAGCACTGCTGCCCTGTTTACATTCTAGGTCAGCTTGACACCAGGCATTAGGAGCAGACTTTCTCTTCCTCTTCTTTTCTCCCTCTAGTTCTAGCTTCTCAGGCTTTGGCAGGTAAATTTTGGATCAGCCTTTTAACATAGTGGTAAGAGCTGACACTAGAGTTAATGCATTAGGGATGGAATAGGTGTAGCAATTCTTTAGAAGTGCTTTGATTTCAAGGTTGTTTGGCCTATTTAACTGAAGTAAGAGGAGCTTTCCACATGGTCCAACTCACTGGTGTCTGGGGTTAAAGCCCCCCAGATAATGAATCGTTACTTTGATTTAGCTTCTTTGTGCCCTAGCTCCTTTGTGCATATATTTCTCTAAGGGAATTTTTCGACAGGAGAAACCCTGAGCCAAGGCAGTATTCATATCCTGTTGATCTCTGGCCAAACATCATGTTAATACCTTTCTAATAATACCTAATGTCACCCCAAGCCCAGTGATGAGAGGAGGGGTGAAGATAGAAATTTGTGAGCTTTCAATAAGGTCTCTTTAGCAACAAAACAACACATTTTTTCTTTCAAGAAATCTTTGGAGGCCAAGAAAATTGCTGAAGGAAGCTTTAGCTACCTTAGGTTATACTTCAACCACAAAATCCTGACATGGTAGAATGAGTGGTCAGGAAAGAATTAGGAGATCATGCAAACAACCTTCAAGCAAGGTCACAATGTAACTTATGACTAATAGTCACATCTTTGATACAGGCAACAATTAAATTCTAAAACCATAACTCTTAAGAACTTTAAGCAGCATCAGAGATCATACATTTCAAAATGCTCAATTTTCAAATTAAGAGACTGAGGGTCTATGTGTTTATCATTCAGGAAATCATTGTAATAATTGCTATTTAGACTCAGGTCTCTAGCAGCTGAGACCCTGTTCTTTTTCAGTATAATTTATCCAGAGATTTATTAACTGTGGTGGATAATTACATCTAACAAAGGTAAAATTGTGTCTAATGTGATGACTATTTCTTATTAAACTTTCTAAATTAGGACGAGTATCTGAACAAAGTATAAATGGAGAAGTGTGTGTATGTGTACGAGAGAGAGCGAGCACGCACACACACACGAGAGAGCGAGCATGCACACACACACGAGAGAGCGAGCACGCACACACACACGTGCATGTGCCCTGCTTTATTACCTGAGCATTCTTCACTAGTAGGTGAAATGAGGCAACAGCCTTCATGACAAGGTTTGGAGATTCTGGAAGACTCCATAGTACATCTGTAAAACTTATCACCACAGATTAGAAAATATCTAAAATTCTAAAAGTAGAGACTCAATCCCATGAGCAAAGCAAAAGAGAGCTCTGGCCTGGTAAGTGCATTCAATTCAAGCATGAGACCCACAAACCTAAGAGTATAAAAAGGGTCTTACCAGTCTCCTAGTCTAATATTTGCCTGACACTGGACTTCATTATATCAATCTCTGGGGAGTAGTGACCTACTCTGTGAGAAAATATCCATCCATCCATCCATCCATCCATATCCACCCATTCATCCATCCATCCATCTCTGCATCCTACCATTTATTCATTCATTAATTTAGTGAATAGATTTTTAGTCCCTTTACCCTGCCAGTATGTCAGATATTGTCTCTTATCTCTCAGTAACAAACCCACTCTCTTTAGTCTGTTTAGATTTTCCCATTGAGATGCATTTCTCTGAGATTTGGAAGGCAGGAGGGGAGAAGAAGAAAGTATTATTTTCTATGGCAGAAAGTGCATGGGCACTAGCAGATGGAAAGGGACACTGGTTTCACCAGCATTCTCTTGAGCATCATCCATTTTTGTGCCACAAGCAGCTGGGATTTTTGGTAGCAGCTTCCCTGAATTTCTGGTACTTCTAGACTCCTCAAGCCAGCAGAGGCCACCCTGACCTTAGCTCATCAGCCATCCCAATGGTGGGATAAACTTCTGATTCCCTGTATTAAATTTATTACTGTTCAAAATACCTACAGTGGTTTTTCTTTTCCTGAAAAATCCTGAAAGAAACAGCCAAGCATCGACCAACGAACAAAAGATATAAAGCTGAGTCCACTTGCTCCATTCTTCGAAGCCTTTCCTCCTATTGAATAGCATCCTGTCTCTCTCATAAGTACATTGGTCCTTTTCCTGCCCTAGGCAGGAACACATAATATATCTTGTTCATTCATTTATGCCTCGGCTCAGGCTAGCCTTCCTGAGAGGAGGTGTCCACATGGAAGAGAGAGAAGGGTAAGGACATGGATGCATGAATGAGCATAGGAAGACAAAATTCATTCCTTTATAGTTTTCGTGACTCTTAGTACATAGAGGTTGGATTTTATCCTTGAAGAGGCATGGATAAATCCCACTGGCTTCAGTGAGAGTCATATTTTTTGCAGAACAAGGGATCAGGACAGAAGGTCTTAGGAAGCCTCACATGTCAATGTGATGGCTAGGGAAGTCCTCTTCTAGTGAGATGGGCATGCACACCCCCTCACTTTTGCCTCTAATAATCACCAAGGAGTTGACTACAGGTGTACTTTCATCCTCTGAAATCTTCTCTCTTCTTTACTACTTTGCTAATAAAGAAAGATACCATGAACTCAAAAGGGGCCTTTGCATCCCATCCCATAAGAACTATCCCACAGCTGAGCTGTGAACCAACCTTGAGCTTGACTCCTCTGTCCTTCTTAAGCTGCTGGAAAACTTTGTGACCATGAACTGCCTTGGTCATTTGTCATAGTGACCAACTCTTGGCAGTGTGCTTAATGGGAGGAAAAGTGGAATTAGGTGGATAATATTTTATAAGAATTAAAAAACTCTCTAAAGCATAAAGTTATGCTCAAGGAAGCTCTGAATCCTCTATCAATATTTATTCTCCCAGAGAAAACTAATATTTACTTAACACTTACCCACATTTTCATAGGATTTTCAGTAGGTTCTTGCTATAGATATGACGCTTCTAAAGAAGCTGTTACCCAAGCAATAACCCCAGTGTGTATATGTGTGGTAGTCACACTATACACCCTAGTAGTATTTAATACCTAGTGGAATTGAAGAACAGAACCAGTTGTACAGTAAACAGTGTTGTGATTTAAAAGTGTCTCAGTCTAATCAGGCAGTAAATGTTGTAAAGAGCATATAGTCTCCTCCGCTCCTCAAACTTCTAATGTAAATGAAGAGAATCTAGAAACCGTGGTTGGGGGAAATTACTTGCAGGAAAATTCATGAAGGCTGTTAAGTAACAGGAGAGTTTCATCTTTGACAGTGTATGGAAATGTTGAATCTGTTCCACTAACTGAACCTCGCTGTCATACATGTTTGTGAAGAGGCTGCCTTATTATTGTCCAGGAAAAATGATTTTACTTTTTGTTTATGTGGGCTACTTAATCTTTCCTTCACCAAATACTTATTTAATGCTTACTCTGGGTAGAGCATTACCCTGTACAATGTGAGGAAACCCTCAACAAATTTATAGTTGAGTTAGAAAGTCAAGACTTCACACTTGAAGTATAAAATAAAGATATGAATCTTTTTGTCATCAAGAGCATTGGTTAATTAAAAAAAAATATTTCCTGAGCCTCTACTCTGTACAAGGCAGGGTACTAAGCATTTCTTTTGGTGTCTCCCATTTCTCTCAAGATCCACTATTCACTCTTCTCCACTTGCTCTCAGCTCAGGGTGGTGGACCCACACATATTACATCCGTCCAGGATCTCTGGCCTTCTCGTTTCTCATTAGGTTTGGCCAGTGGGAGATACTGGCATGAGATGGAGGGTAGGTAAAGAATGAAGTTGTAGTCGTTATTCTCTTGGCACCCTCCTTGCTGGATTATCCTAGATGGGTAGCTTTACTCACAGAGCCACCCTCTTCAGGATTTAGTAAATGCTTGGTACCCTGCCCTTCACGCCCAGGGAAGTAATGGCTCCCTGTAGTTCCCAGTCCTAGAGTTCTGCACTGTCTTCTGTTGGTTAAGGAAAACATGAACCCTGCCCACAGTTTTGCAAATAGTCCCTAAAGTTCAATATAAATTACCCAGTTTTAATGGTCTGTGTCTTTCCTGTCTGGATTTGAACTCATACAAAGATAAATCAGACAGATATCAAGTCTTCAAAGAGAAGATAAAGCATGTATCAACATAAGTATGACAAGACAGAATTTATTAATGTACCAGTAAGAAAAATAAACTTGAAATTAGGTTGTATAGATTCCTCATCCCTGCTCTCCTTCTAACTAATTGTGAGCACTTGAGCAAGACATGTTAACTCTCCTGGATGTTGGTTTCCTTAGGTGTGTAATAAGAGAGATGAACTCGATGTGCTCAAAGATTCTGTCCAGTGGCGAGATTCTATGACTGCATGCTCTCTTTCAGTGCTGTAAGGGAGTAGGAGTTAAGTGCTATCAGGGAGTGGCAGCAAAAGTACCATGGGAACCTGGAGCAACACTGATAAACTGGCACTAAGTCCACGAAGAGCTATGAAATACCTGAGGAAGAAGAGATTGTCGTGATAAGGGAAAACTTCATGCAGTAGATGGTACATAGAAAATCTTTATCTGTTGGATTAGAAAAACATTGAGTGGGTGAATAAATGTCAGTAAATCTTCTGAGTTAAAGAAAAACCTATGGAATTCTTGCCATTCCATGAAGAGCAGTGCAGCTACAGGACCTGACGTACCTGTAGGAGTTAACATGTGTACGATGCCAACTGTCTCCTGAGTAGCCTCTGTAGAGACCCCTGTGTCCATTTTAGGATATCTAGGGTCACCACTTTTTCCGCTGGAGCACATACTTCTGCTGCCTCTAGGTTTCCCATATAGTCCCCTCTACCTCCCATCTCACATGACACTGGATTTCCCGAATCTAGCTAGACAGCTCAAAGACTTCTTTGCTGATAATGACTCAGAGTCTTCTAGAAGTGAATTTGAGTATCTAAGAGAGCCTCACTGTTTGTGTTGGGCAGGAAGACAGGGAGATAGTGGGCTGGATGGGGATTCCTGGAGACAGAACTTGTGTGACTGCTAATGAAGTTGCTGTTTATGAAAACATATTGAACAACTACTACTTCTTGGGCACAATGGTGACCAAGCCCTCAAGGAACTGAAGTCTAGTAAAAGAAAGAAAAGGCTAAGCATAGTATTTTAGTCCAATGTTATAAGCATTGCAATATGGCACTGCATATGCCTAGATTACGATGGGAGCCCAGAGAACCCACCTAACTCAACTGGTAGATGAGTGGGCTAGGAGAGAGTCAGAAAAGGTTCAGTCAGAAGAGATTTATAAGAGTTACACGAATAGAGAAGGGAAGGATATTCATATCAATGAGAATAGGATGACTGAAGCCTTTGAAGTATAAAATAGCAAGACGTGTTTGAATTGTCTGTGTATGTGTGTGTCATGTGAACAAAGATTGGCATGGTGTATTAAATAAATAAATGCACAAAAAAACAAAATAAAACTGGAGGAGCATTCTATTAAGGGTTAATTTGGCCTTAGTGGTCTCTCCTGGGAACCTAACCACCCAAGATAGTCTTATTTGTCTGGGAAATGTATTTAATATCCACCAAGTCAATTTATGAAGGAGATTGTGAGTGTAGCAGATGGGTAAGTTGGGGCTCCCCGTGCAGCATATTTCCCACACATCTCCTGGCAAGAGGCCCTGACAAATAGCAACAATAAAAGCTTCACATCTTTCAGTCAGTATATAATAGAATAATGTAATTCCATCCATGGATGACTTGGGAATCACACTGTCTTGCCAAAGATGGGGAGACTGATTCTCCCAGCCAAACGAAAGTCTCTGTTTCAAGGGAGGCTTGGTAGCATGCTCTTGCAGTTTTCTCCGGGTTGTGGAATTATTGCTGCTTTTCTCCCCTGTTGGTTTTAACAGGTGCCTGAGAAATAGTCTGACTCCCAGGGCTTTGTAGGAAGAAAAAAAATAGATTTAATGTTATTCTAAGTCTTTAGACACATTTACACATCCTCCATCTGCTTGGGAGGGGAAAATTCAGATTTCAATAACAAAAATTGTACAGGTCTTCCTTGAGGCAACAGAAAATGCATGTGATAAGAGAACAGCCATGAAGTGCAAAGGCACATTTAGGTCTTAGCGCTTATTGACTGGAGCTGCAAAGAAGATGTGAAGGATGTGTGAAAAATCCCAAATAAAAGAGCTCTAGTAACAGACAATATGGATGAGAAAATGTGCTTTAAAGGAAATGCAACTGTCACAAATGAACACGGGGGGTGGAAAAGAAAGGGGGCTGAAGGAGGAGTATATGACAAGAATGAAGATAAGCAACAGTCTCTTCTTGGAAGCTTGTCTCAGAGAAACAATATTCTGTTTGGCAGTTATTGGTATGCATTACGTTCATTCAAAATATGATTTCAGATGCAAGAATCCTGAATTAGATCTGCTTTCCCCCTCCACCTCGCCACCAATAAGGCAGCTTTCAATCTTATAAGAACTGAAACCTGCAGTCAATGTGAAGTCTGTTCAGGACAGCTGCAAATATGCAGTCCTGAGAGGAGGCTGGAGTTCCCAGTAGGGCTGGGGCAGGGCATGTTGTGCCAACAATCACATTCAGGGCAGGTTTGATGGGAAGCGCATTAAATGTGTGTTACTGCTCATGGAGACCTTCTGGAATGAAATACTGGATGTGTTTTGGGTTGGTTTATAGCCAATGTGCGGCACATTGTAAAATGTCACTTTTCTATTTAAACTCTGACAGGGCATTGGTTTCACAAGTTTATCAGTTGTCAGTACAGCATAAGTCCCATCTGACTGGTAGCATGGACCTTGTGTACTAGCTATATATATAACAGCCCTTAAAGTAGTACCTACTCAAGTGTCTGTAATGATCTTAGAGACGTTTCCAAAGATCCTCTGTCCCTCTACCTGTTCACAGTATTTATACCATAGGCCTGGAAGATGTAAGGAATGACTGCTTACGTGTTCCATCATTTTGGAGCGTGGATTTTTATGAGACTTTAACAATTGGGATTTATGTCAAACCAGAGAAATTTCCATTAGCCCACACCGTTGGCTTTGGGAAACATATTCTGGACCCAAGGACTGTCTTGGCCAGTAATCAGCCTTCACAGACATAGGCCACATTTCACTTCCGTGCGTGATCAGCAGCTTTCTAGACTAGAGCTCCCTTGCTCAGGACTCCCACCTGCTTCCTGCCACACCCATCCTCCTAGCACTCCCAGCATGACTGGGCCACTTTGTCAGCTTCAGCACTGACATGGTAACTGTTCTTGTCTCTTACACAGCTTGGTGATCCCACTAGCACATTTGGGGGCATACATGCCAGTTTACCTGGAGTCTAGGAACTCCTGCAAGTGGACACTGTCTGCACTGGCAGCTTTGTACTTAGTACATTTCTCTCTGCTCTGTGGGCAAGACTAAAGGAAGTTTCCTGACATTGAGTGTATGTTCTCAGTGTAGGCATTAGGAGCTCTTTTTCAAGTAGCATTTAATTCAAAAATATTTATTGTACTCTTAATAGTTATCAGACACTGTTAGAGTTATAAACTATAACTGAGGCATGACTGCCATTCCTGAGGAGCTAGCAGTGTAGTAGGGAAGAAGATAGGTACAGGTCGCTACAATTCAGAGTGTTGCTATCAGTTTAGTATCCTAAGAGACAACCCCTAACGGAAGCAACAGAAAAGGGAGCCATCATTCCTGGCTGGGAGTATCACAGAAGTCCCTAGGGGTGGCGGCTTTTGAGATAGACCTTGGAGGATAGATGGAGTTTCAGGAGGAGAAACTGAAAAGAGTGTGCCTTAAGGTGGAAGAAATAGGGTAGACAAGAGCAAGAATACAGGATATATTTAAGTAACAATGATCGGGATAATTTTGCTGGAGCAAGGGATGCACCCAGAGATGAGATAAGAAAGATAAATTTGGAACATTTGTCCTGAAACATGCTGGGGCAGGGAGGAGCACTATCAAAGCATGAGTGCTTAACTATTAATGGTGATTAGGATGGATCAGTGGTTCTTAACTGCAGGTGATTTTACCCCCCAGGGACATTTGTCAAGGTCTGCAGATACTTTTGGTTGTCACAACTGAATGGCAAGAGGGAGTAGAATCTGGTGGGTAGAGTCCAGGATGCTGCAAAAAGTCCTACAGTGCCTCCTATAACAAAGAACTATGTGGCCCCATGTGTCAGTGGTGCTGAGGCTGAGGAATGCTGAGATGGGATGACGGGGAATTTGACCGCTGAAAGTGGAAACAAGGGTTAAAGTGCTATTGAAAGGAAGGCAGATCTCCTTTCAATAGGGTAGTGGCCATAAAAAAAAAAAAAAGGAAAACGAGAGACAGCTGTACCAAACATTTAAAGGTAGAATCAGCAAAAAAAATTGGCAACAAATTGTCTGTGGTGAGGAGAAAGGAAAGAGTAAAAAGAGAATCCAAGACTTTGGTTTTCTTTTGGAGAATGTTTAGGATCTTCACAGAAATGAAGGAGTCAGCAAGAAGAACCGGGAAAAAGCAATATATCCTTTTGTCTAACAACATAGAATTCAAATGATGTAAATCTGGTTTCAAATCCCAACTCTTCCGCTTACTAGTTGTAGCGTTTGCACACATTTCTTTAGTTCCCTGGGGTTATTTTCTCATTAGTGTAATAATAATAATACCATCTCCCTCACAAGTCACCATGCAAATAAAATCAGATTGTGTCTATAGAACACATTGCCAAGCATAAAGTTTTTCTCCATAATTGTAGCTATTATTCCACTACTGCTGCTGTTGTCACATACTGTTGTCCCGCCTGGAGAGATGTCAAATGCTGTTTGAGAAAAGTCTTAACCACATACCTACCTTTGACTGACACAGATTCCCAAAAAAGTCAAAGCCGTTGGTTTCAGTGATTTGGAAGACATTTTGGCAGATAACTTGGTTTACATGACAATTCTACCATGTTCTTGGACTGGAGGAACAACACAGAAGTGGTCTTTAGTGGTGTGTCTGTGGCTTCTAGTGTAACTCTTGGCAATGATGACTCTAACTGAAGTAATGAAGATCAGGGGTTGTTGGAGAGACTTGAGATTCCACTTGCATGGCCTAATGATGGAAGAAGACTGGTTAAATTCATGTGTATTAAGTACCTGCTCTAAACAAACACACTGGGAGAAACATAGCGCGCACACATCATGAGTAACAAGGAATAACAATTTAAGCATAAGTATTTTGTTGTGGTCAAAGAGAAGCAAAGACAGCACTTAAAATCATATGAAAAGTTGGACTTGACTTTACTCTTTGAAAATGTAATACACTTGAAAGTTTTTCTCTAATGTAAAAAGTTTGCTATATTAAAATATACTGGTATATAACAACATGGATGCAACTAGACATTATCATCCTAAGTGAAGTAAGTCAGAAAGAGAAAGACAAATACCCTATGCTGTCACTTGTATGTGGAATCTAAAATATGACACTTATGAACCTATCTACAAGAAAGAAACAGACTCATAGACATAAAGAACAGACTTGTGATTGCCAAGGCAGGGTGGGGAGGGAGGGTGATGGACTGGGAGTTTGGGGTTGGTAGATGCAAACTGTTACATTTAGAATGGATAAACAACGAGGTCCTACTGTATAGCACAGGGAACTATACTCAGTATCCTGTGATAAGCCATAATGGAAAAGAATATTAAAAAAAGAATATATATGTGTATAACTGAGTCACTTTGCTGTACAGCATAGATTGGCACAATATTGTAAATCAACTATACTTCAATTAAAAATATATTGCTATATTAAAATCATTTGTTATTTGAAATATGTATTCTTTGTCCTGCTAGTTGACTGTTACTATTTTTAAAGAAAAACATACTCTCATTTCTTCTTTTTTAATTTTTTGTTGAAGTATAGTTGGTTGATTTACAATGTTGTGCTAATTTCTGCTGTACAGCAAAGTGACTCAGTTATATACATATATACATCCTTTTTAAAATATTGTTTCCATTATTCTGTTATTCTTTTCTAATCCCAAGAGATTGGATATGCTTCCCTGTGCTATACAGTAGGACCTTGTTGTTTATCCATTCTAAATGTTATAGTTTGCATCTACTAACCCCAAAGTCCCAGTTCATCCCTCTTCCTCCCTGCTCTTCCCCTTAGCAACCTCAAGTCTGTTCTCTATGTCTGTGAGTCTGTTTCTGTTTTGTAGATAGGTTCATTTGTGCCACATTTTAGATTCCACATATAAGTGATATCATATGGTATTTGTCTTTTTGACTTACTTCACTTAATATGATAATCTCAAGTTGCATCCATGTTGCTGCAAATGGCATTATTTTGTTCTTTTTTATGGCTGAGTAGTATCCCATTGTATGTATGTACCACATCTTCTTTATCCATTCATCTGTCAATGGACATTTAGGTTGTTTCCATGCCTTGGCTATTGTGAATAGTGCTGCTATGAACATAGGGGTGCATGTATCTTTTCAAATCATAGTTTTGTCCAGGTATATGCCCAGGAGTGGGATTGCTGGCTCATAGGGTAGTTCTATTTTTAGTTTTCTGAGGAACTACCATACTGTTTTACATAGTGGCTGTACCAACTTACATTCCCACCAACAGTATAGGAGGGTTCCCTTTTCTCCACACGCTCTCCAGAATCTGTTATTTATAGACTTTTTAATGATGGCCATTCTGACCGGTGTGTGGTAGTACGTCATTGTAGTTTTGATTTGCATTTCCCTGATAATTAGTGATGGTGGGCATCTGTATGATTTCTTTGGAGAAATGTCTATTAATAAATGTCTATTAATGTCTTCTGCCCATTTTTCAATTGGGTTGTTTTTTGGTTGTTGTTTAGTTGTATGAGCTTTCTGTATATTTTGGAGATTAAGCCCTTCTCTGTTGCATCATTTGCAAATATTTTCTCCCATTCCATAGGTTGTCTTTTCAGGTTTTTGTTTGTTTGTTTTTTATGGTTTCCTTTGCTGTGCCAAAGCTTGTAAATTTGATTAGGTCCCATTTGTTTTTGTTTTTTTTAATTTCTATTGCCTTGGGAGACTGACCTAAGAAAACATTTGTATGATCTATGTCAGAGAATGTTTTGCCTATGGTATCTTCTAGGAGTTTTATGGTGTCAAGTCTTATGTACAAGTCTTTGTCTTAATATTTAAGAGGGAGAGTACATCTCATGAACAGAAACTTCTAGAATATACCTTTGAGGGTTTTACAGGTGCCCCATCACAGTGACCTGTGAATAGTGGAATTGTTTGCAGCAGATTTAATGATTAGGGTAATATTCAGACTTCTAAGAGTATTTGGATTCAATGCCCCTTTTTTTCAAAATCTGAATTTGTTGCCTTCATATTGATGTCTTTCTTCTACCACCATTCCCCAAGATTTTATGCATTAGTTGGTTGTGTTGTAGAGTACCTTTATATTAAGATTTTTAGGTGCTACACAGAAATGGATATTTAGTATCTTAAAACAGAGGAATTATCAAACAAGAAAAAAAACAGAAGAAAAGAAGTAGGTGGGAAAGTGCATCAATGCTCATAAGAAGTGCTAGGTAGATGGAAAGAGTAGGTAAGAGGAAAACAAATAGCTAAGTGGTTGTGTGCAAGTTCCTGTTATGTCAAAGATAGACCAGATTGTTCTGAAGGTGTTGAGGACACTCCAAAGATCCTGTCAGTTCTTCTAAGAACAGTGTTCCCTCTTCATTTTCATCATCTCTTAGTAGTTATTGTGACATACGTGTGTGTAACTGTTTACAGGTACCCACTCCTTTCTGAAAGTTTGCTTTACGCCGCTTTGCTTTTACTGAAGACCTACATTAGTACCTGTTTTGCTTACCAAAAGATATCCAAAGAGGATTTCCACTTTTATGGAAAAAGGCAAAAGCTGAAAATAGCATTCAGCATTTGTTTTGCAGCTAGTCGTTATAGCAGTAGTGTGCACCCGGAGCTCCTCCCCTGGGACCTACACTCAGCATCTCAGCCTCAAGCCACCATAGCTTTGAACTGTGTCTGTGAGCATCTGTGCTTTATCTGAATTTACTTTATGCATCTGTTAGCAAGATGGGTCCTAAGGTAATCGATTCTTCGCTTTATACCATTTTCTCTAACGAAAGGATTCATAAGAACACTCTACTTTTGGAAAGCAGGGGAAACCTGTAATGTTTAATTGAGCACAGAGAGTTCTTGGAAAGGTATGACTTGAAGTCATGACTAAATTAGTAGGAGTTTTCTCATCTTTTTCACAGTTACATACAAAGGTGTAAACAAAGAGATACTTTTTTTTTTTCCCATAAATAATCCTTAACCATGGAATTAACGTTTGCCAAAGAAGACTCTTACTGAGAATTTGGGAAATATTGTTCAGCCATTTCTTCCAAAAAACCTTCTACAGAAGGTGACACATTCTCTTTATTACAAAACATCATTTCCTTTGCAGCGCCAGTGATGCATTCAACACTGTGTACAATGTGGCACATAATAGGTCAATAAAGTTTTTAACAAAGAAATAAATGAATTAATTCAAAATTACGCTTCTGGAGTTGTCAAGGCAGGCCATCTCCCAATATTTTAAGCCCCTCATGAAAACAATTCCTGGTTGTATACTCACATATCTGAGAATCTATATATGCATATATATGCACATTTATGTATATGTATTCCTATAATTATATGCATGCACACACATATTCTAGACTTCTTTTGAAAGCTTTATGTGTGATGATACACTGTATATAAAGCGTGTCTATGTTGCTACCCATTCAAGGCATGTATATCAACTGTACATATGTTGCACCATATGGTAGAATTTCAATGCCCATCTCTCAGCTTTATTCTTAGAGTCAGTAAAGAGATGCCTCCTGAGATAAGACAGCTTTAAAATAGGTCAGAGACCTTAGGAGTCAGTTTTTTCAATGGTAAATCACATCAAGGGGAAAAAGCTGAAAGTGGAAAATACCCTTGCTAATAAGCTAGCTTTTTTTAAAGAAGATGTTGGGGGTAGGAGTTTATTAATTAATTTATTGATTTTTGCTGTGTTGGGTCTTCGTTTCTGTGCGAGGGCTTTCTCTAGTTGTGGCAAGTGGGGGCCACTGTTCATCGCGGTGCGCGGGCCTCTCACTGTCGCGGCCTCTGTTGTTGCGGAGCACAGGCTCCAGACGTGCAGGCTCAGTAGTTGTGGCTCATGGGCCTAGTTGCTCCACGGCATGTGGGATCCTCCCAGACCAGGGCTCGAACCCGTGTCCCCTGCATTAGCGGGCAGATTCTCAACCACTTCGCCACCAGGCAAGCCTCTAAGCTAGCTTTCATAAGCAAATACAAGCTACTGAGATTCTCTCTCCTGACATACTGCTTTTGCAAATACCTTTCCTACAGCTTCTTACTTTGGCTGATATGACGCAAGAATTGATCATTTTAACTATCCTAGAATCACAGAGGGTGTAAATTTATTTTTGCTTTTTTTGGCGGTACGCGGGCCTCTCACTGTTGTGGCCTCTCCCGTTGCGGAGCACAGGCTCCGGACGCACAGGCTCAGCGGCCATGGCTCACGGGCCCAGCCGCTCCGTGGCATGTGGGATCTTCCCGGACCGGGGCACGAACCCGTGTTCCCTGCATCGGCAGGCGGACTCTCAACCACTGCGCCACCAGGGAAGCCTGAGGGTGTAAATTTGAAGGGTCCACAGAGCCCTAGTTTTAGTACCCACATAACATTAGGCAAATAGGTTGCATAGATGGCATATTTTGTTTTCAATACAAGCATAGTTAGAGGAAAGTGTATATATATGGCTATTTTAATATTATTCTAGTTCATACTTAAAGAAAACCAAGTTTTAAAAAAAACCCACGCTAGGGCTTCCCTGGTGGCGCAGTGGTTGAGAGCCTGCCTGCCGATTCAGGGGACACGGGTTCGTGCCCCGGTCCGAGAGGATCCCACATGCCGCGGAGCGGCTGGGCCCATGAGCCATGGCCGCTGAGCCTGCGCGTCCGGAGCCTGTGCTCCGCAACGGGAGAGGCCACAACAGTGAGAGGCCTGAGTACCGCAAAAATAAAACCCCAAAAAACCCACGCTAAGTGGCCACTTACTAATTCATTTCTTAAACTAATTATTTAGCATGATAATATAGTCAACATTGATAATTTGCTGCAATTTTTGTGTTTCATTCCATTTCAAAACCATGTTACTAATATTTTATAATCAATGAACAAATGAAATGATAAAATTGTTTCCAAAGGATCTTCCAGTTTATCTTATTCTTAAGCCTAATGTCCATCTGGTACATTATACTGATAATAAATGATATAATTTCCTTTCCTTATGCTAATAAGCAGGAAAAGGAATTGCCAATTTTAAGGGCCCATTACAAATTTCAAAGGCCTGGCTTTTTTTTTTTTTTTAACATCTTTATTGGAGTATAATTGCTTTACAATAGTGTGTTAGTTTCTGCTGTATAACAAAGTGAATCAGTTATACATATACATATGTTCCCAAATCTCTTCCCTCTTGCGTCTCCCTCCCTCCCACCCTTCCTATCCCACCTCTCTAGGTGGTCACAAATCACCTAGCTGATCTCCCTGTGCTATGCGGCTACCTCCCACTAGCTATCTGTTTTATGTTTGGTAGTGTATATATGTCCATGCCACTCTCTCACTTTCTCACAGCTTACCTTCCCCCTCCCCATATCCTCAAGTCCATGCTCTAGTAAGTCTGTGTCTTTATTCCCATCTTACCCTTAGGTTCTTCATAACCTTTTTTTTTTTCCCTTAGATTCCATATATATGTGTTAGCATACGGTATTTGTTTTTCTCTTTCTGACTTCACTCTGCATGACAGACTCTAGGTCCGTCCACCTCACTACAAATAACTCAATTTCGTTTCTTTTTATGGCTGAGTAATATTCCATTGTATGTATGTGCCAACGTCTTCTTTATCCATACATCTGTTAATGGACACTTGGGTTGCTTCCATGTCCAGGCTATTGCAAATAGAGCTGCAATGAACATTGTGGTACATGACTCTTTTTGAATTATGGTTTTCTCAGGGTATATGCCCAGTAGTGGGATTGCTGGGTCGTATGGTATTTCTATTTGTAGTTTTTTAAAGAACCTTCATACTGTTCTCCATAGTGGCTGTATCAGTTTACATTCACACCAACAGTGCACGAGTGTTCCCTTTTCTCCACACCCTCTCCAGCATTTATTGTTTGTAGATTTTTTTTTTTTTTTTTAACATCTTTATTGGGGTATAATTGCTTTACAATGGTGTGTTAGTTTCTGCTCCACAACAAAGTGAATCAGTCATACATAAACATATGTTCCCATATGTCTTCCCTGTTGCGTCTCCCTCCCTCCCACCCTCCCCATCCCACCCCTCCAGGCTGTCACAAAGCACCGAGCCAATATCCCTGTGCCATGCGGCTACTTCCCACTAGCTATCTACCTTACTGCGTTTGTTAGTGTGTATATGCCCATGACTCTCTCTCGCCCTGTCACAGCTCACCCTTCCCCCTCCCCATAACCTCAAGTCCGTTCTCTAAGAGGTCTGCGTCTTTATTCCTGCTTTACCCCTAGGTTCTTCATGACATTTTTTTCTTAAATTCCATATATATGTGTTAGCATACGGTATTTGTCTTTTTCTTTCTGACTTACTTCACTCTGTATGACAGACTCTAGGTCTATCCACCTCATTACAAATAGCTCAATTTCGTTTCTTTTTATGGCTGAGTAATATTCCATTGTATATATGTGCCACATCTTCTTTATCCATTCATCCGATGATGGGCACTTAGGTTGTTTCCATCTCCGGGCTATTGTAAATAGAGCTGCAATGAACATTTTGGTACATGACTCTTTCTGAATTATGGTTTTCTCAGGGTATATGCCCAGTAGTGGGATTGCTGGGTCATATGGTAGTTCTATTTGTAGTTTTTTAAGGAACCTCCATACTGTTCTCCATAGTGGCTGAACCAATTCACATTCCCACCAGCAGTGCAAGAGGGTTCCCTTTTCTCCACACCCTCTCCAGCATTTATTGTTTCTAGATTTTTTGATGATGGCCATTCTGACTGGTGTGAGATGATATCTCATTGTAGTTTTGATTTGCATTTCTCTAATGATTAATGATGTTGAGCATTCTTTCATGTGTTTGTTGGCAGTCTGTATATCTTCTTTGGAGAAATGTCTATTTAGGTCTTCTGCCCATTTTTGGATTGGGTTGTTTGTTTTCTTGTTATTGAGCTGCATGAGCTGCTTGTAAATTTTGGAGATTAATCCTTTGTCGGTTGCTTCATTTGCAAATATTTTCTCGCATTCTGAGGGTTGTCTTTTGGTCTTGTTTATGGTTTCCTTTGCTGTGCAAAAGCTTTGAAGTTTCATTAGGTCCCATTTGTTTATTTTTGTTTTTATTTCCATTTCTCTAGGAGGTGGGTCAAAAAAGGATCTTGCTGTGATTTATGTCAAAGAGTGTTCTGCCTGTGTTTTCCTCTAAGAGTTTGATAGTTTCTGGCCTTACATTTAGGTCTTAATCCATTTTGAGTTTATTTTTGTGTATGGTGTTAGGGAGTGATCTAATCTCATACTTTTACATGTACCTGTCCAGTTTTCCCAGCACCACTTATTGAAGAGGCTGTTCTTTCTCCACTGTACATTCCTGCCTCCTTTATCAATGATAAGGTGACCATATGTGTGTGGGTTTATCTCTGGGCTTTCTATCCTGTTCCATTGATCTATCTTTCTGTTTTTGTGCCAGTACCATACTTTCTTGATTACTGTAGCTTTGTAGTATAGTCTGAAGTCAGGGAGCCTGATTCCTCCAGCTCCGTTTTTCATTCTCAAGATTGCTTTGGCTATTCGGGGTCTTTTGTGTTTCCATACAAATTGTGAAATTTTTTGTTCTAGTTCTGTGAAAAATGCCATTGGTAGTTTGATAGGGATTGCATTCAATCTGTAGATTGCTTTGGGTAGTAGAGTCATTTTCACAGCATTGATTCTTCTAATCCAAGAACATTTAAGCCATAAATCAATGGTAAGAAAAAAATAACAAAGAAATGAAATTGGAATTCCTTTTTCTAAACCCCACATGCAGTTGATCTAGTGCTGTGAGCTTACTAGGTCGAAAAGGACTCTGTATTGGAATACCCAGAGGACCTTTAAAAGGTCAGAACGATACCTGGCTTTTCACATATGTTGTGTTTGGACTTTGTCACTCTGGTGAAATGTCTTTGTAGCATAACAAACCCTGGCAGTTCATCTTGAAATCGGCAGAGTGGATCACAAAGCTGTTCACCAGAATGAATGCTGGTCTTGCTTATCTTGTTCCACACTTCCAAAGGAGTCATCGAAGCATTGATTTCTAGGGACAATTTGCTCCGTTAGTTTTTCTTTTTTTGACAGATTGATCCAAAAGGGAGCCCCATATATAATATCCTATACCCATGTATCTGGCTTGGGGAGGGTCAGCCATTCATAAACTGGACCACTGTGTGGACCACTTTGAGGGACTGCATCTGTGTTCTGTGCACAGATGTGGACAGCAAGCTATGAAGCATTCGTGTCTTTTTACTCATAATCAATTGCAAAGAACAGATTTTTTTTTTCCTTAAGTTCTCTGTATGTTTTGCTATCACTGTTCAGGTGCTAACGTGAAGTAAATGAGTCACCTAATAACTGCTTTTGTAAAGGCGTCGTGAACTCAGAGACTGGCAATGAACATTCAGGCGGGATGGCACTTTTGCCTTGTCCTAGGGCGACTAGTTCAAAAGTAGGAGGAATGTATTTGCCAACATAATCTACATTGTCAAATACCCTTGTTTACTTCAACTTTGTAGGCATATGCTCAATGGAGGGCAGAGCTCCTGGGAAACTGGCTTTTGGCAGCCCTTGCCACAGCAAAAGGAGCGTATCAATCACCTTGGTGATCATAATGCTTCCTGCACAGGGACAGTGGATGGGTTTGCCTGAACTCCAGGGTAAACAGCAGAAAATATTAAGCTTGCTGGAGACTTAGCTGCAAGCCTGTTCCCTGTTCCAGTGCAGAAGGAGTTGTGGAGTCCTACCTAAAGCTTTGTTTGCCTGGGGTATATGATGGAAAATCCCAGTTCGATAACTTGTTGATTCACTCAAGCAACAGACCTGACATTCTAATCAACCAGTTGTTTATTGGGTCTTCATAGCATGTGAGAATGGATGATTATATAGTAGATTAAAACAGATGTCTGTTCTAAATTTTTAAGTCCTTTGTACCTTGTAGCATTCAGGGCAGTTGCCAGAATAGTAGTTGTGTCCACCCAAGGCAGGTGTTCCACCTTAGCAATATATGTGGTTTTTAATTTGGAAATTTAGGAGAGCAGCAAAAGGCCACTTGGAGAATTAAACGCACAGTGTGAGATGATCTAGGTACACTTTACTGACAAGAAACATAGATGTAAATATTTGCCATAAGTTTCATATTATGCACAGTGTGGTTCATGTTAACTAAGCGTCCCCCATGTTAAGGAGGTGGAGAAGCTCTGACACCAGGGTGATGAGAGAATGTGTGGTCCAGGTACCCATCCCAGCCTGGTCTAAATTCACCTCTCAAGCCATCCTAGTTCTCCATGGCTCTGCCTTTAACTGCTTTGCCTGTTTCTGTGTCACACTCTGGACAGTGTTGGACAGGGCCATTGGCAAAGTTAATGAGACGCCTACTCCCTCTGTCAATAACTGCTTGGAGCAAAGAGCTTTTTGCCTCATTGACACCAAGCTTTGCAGTTGTACTTCCATTGCAATCACAAGTTTTGTTCCTAACGGAGAATCCGTGTAAAGTTGAAAGGGCAAAGGAAAAGTGGCTTATGAATACCTTCAAATGCCAGGAGCTCTTACTGCTCTTGGAATGAGACTATTATCTATTTTCTTGTGGTATTGGGTGACTCCACCTCATTACACATGCTCATTAAGTCTTTGGTCAACGAGTGAATGTTTCTTAGAATATAACTCACTTCCCTTTTGGCTGTATTCTCTTTCAATATAGATTATTTCCAGTGCTCGCTAAGATTGAGACAAAAGACTTCATCTTGGGGCTGCCTATTTCTCTTAGGCCTCTACTGTTTATACATTCCACGATTACTTCTTTTAGTTATGTATAAGCCTTATGCTGGATGATTTGAGGGGTATGAGTAAAAAGTCTAAACCATCATCTTGTCAGTATTCAAGATATTTCAGATGTGTCAGGAAAGCAAACCTCGCACAAACCTCACAGCAAAAGGAACAATAAAATGAAAAAGCAACCTATGGAAAGGGAGAAATATTTGCAAACCATATATCTGACAAGAGTCAAGTATGAGAGCATTTTAATGAAAAGTTGTACTATGTAAAGTTTTATTTTGCAGTGGCATGCAGAGTGGATGGAATGGGAGATCTCCAAAAAGCAGGAAGGCTGTTTAGGTGGCCTAGGTTGAGAGGGCCTGGCCTGGGAGGGAAGCTTTGGAGCAGAGAGGGAATGGTTGTTCCAGTCAGGCAGTCTAGTAGGTCTGATTCTCTTGGCATTTTGGAGGTATTCCCTATCAACCTTTTCCCTGCTAAAAGGTTGGCAATCTTTCAACAATCCCAGGTAATCAGAAGGTAATTCCTCTCCTCCATTGTTTTTATGCATCATACATCTATTGAATTGTTCCATTAAATGCCTATCTCTAATCATGAAATTTGCATGCAGAATGCACTTAGCTCATCTGGAAGGAACTCCGAGGGCTAGAGTGAGCACTTAAGTTCAGCAATCGTAAGCTTTAAGAATTATGTTCAGTTGAACTAGGCAGATTTGAGTACACTTCTGCAATACAATTTAAATCTTCACCCTCAGACTGAGATTATACCCTCCTCAAACCTTGTGCCTAGCAAGCAGTCTTAGATCTGAGGTTCCCCTGGATGACAAGAAACCAAAGCACCTAACAGGTAATCAGAGGATGTGTAAGGAGGTGCTGAAAATGCTCTCTTCCTGTCTCAGGTACCTTGAGCTAGTTCACCATGCGTCCATTTTCACCACTGGGCGTAAAAAGGGATTTTGAGTCTGTTGCACTCTAATTCCAGTTTGGCCTTATAAAATGCTTTGTTTTAAGCCTGCTTGAAAGCAGCACACACAGTGCAAGCAGATTATTCATTTTTTATCTGTACCTCACTGAATTTTCTTTTAAAAAGAGTGCTACTTTAGCCTTCTGTGGAGTGTTTCTTTTTTCATAAATAAAAGGCACAAGGAAAGAAATGTGACTACCTGACAATGTGAAAAGCACCCCAAGTGGATTCTGCAGATGAGCTAGAAATGACAGGTGAACACTGTCTTAAAGTCACCCCAGGGGATTCTCTGTCTGATGTGAAGGAAACAGCAGGGTCCATCCTTTCTGATTTAGTCTTTGACGGGCTGCTTTTCTGATAGTGGCTACAATGTACTAAGTGCTGGATTGGGAAAAGGATAATGGCTGAAGGGCGCCATTTGCCAATGGCAGGGGAAAGAAAGGAGTCCAAGGAGCTAAGGAGATGAAATATGCTAGAGGTTAAATTAGGAAAATCTCTCAAAAAGCAGACTTGCCCTTACTTTTGCAAACATCAGAAACTTTATCCTGGTGATACTGTTTTTGGAATGAATGGAGAGTGAATTATCACGCATCTCTTTGTAGATACAGTTTTAGTTAAGAACTAACACACTCTCACAGATACGAACTTTGGGGAGCTAACAATGGGAGCTAACACACCTTTAGTAGGTTGGCAAACAATAAAAGCAGTTGTTTACCACCTGTGAGTGTGTATGTTTTTAAACTATTAATTCTGCCTCTGGAGAAGTAAGAATATAAAAATCAAGATTTTTCTCCAAATGCTCAGGAAAAATGATGGGTCACTCCAAGGAAGTGTAGGAATAGAATTTGACACAGTTGTTAGAAACACACACACATGGACAACTTACCTCAACAACAAAAGTACTCAGAAGGATAGAAATACAGGCATCAGAGTGGCAATGGAAAGATAGCTGTAACTCTAATTTGTATCTAATTTCTTTTCAGGGGCAATCTAGGGATAGCAAAAGAATAGATTTGTCCCTTTGACTGTCTTCGGTCAAGATTTTGAGACACAGCTCCCATTCTATTTCTTTTCTATAGATATAAAAATATATTTTCCTCAAAACTCAAAGTTACCTTGATATCTTGAATAAATTTATTTATCCCAGGGTACACAGTTCATTCTTAGAAAACAATGTACTTAGGTTTCTTCAACATAGCTATTAGCTAACTTATTATTTTATTGGATATGTTTGTTTGTTTGTTTTTTACCTCATAGGTTGCCTTCAAATGGAAGTCAGTGAACTAGATGATATATTTAAGTGCACAGCCAGCAGATGGTCAGGCTGAGATGAGAACATATGGTTGAATATATTGTTTGGTTCAATCTTCCATTGGCACAGAAGGCATATTTGTCTTCATATTCTCCTTTAGCACCTGGATAAAGAGGGTAAAAGATTTCCCTTGGTTCTAGGAAATATATATGACCATAAGAACTTCACTATTGCACATCTAAAAGAAGATTTGTGTTGGGCATTTAAAAAAAAAAAAACCCAAAGAAAGTCTAGCATATAGACTTGTTTTCCTTCTTTTAAAACTCCACTTTATTGAGGTATACTTTATATATAATAAGATTTACCAATTTTAAATATTTCAAGTTCAAAGAATTTTGACAAATGTATAGTGATGTAACCACCTATAAAGTCAAGATATGGAACAATTCTATTATCCCAAGTTCTTTTATTCCCCTTTTCAGTCAATTCCTTCCCATTATTTTAGCCTCTGTCAACCAGTGAAGTGCTTTCTGTCATTATAGTTTTGCCTTTTCTGGAATTTTATATAAACAAAAATCCTACCATATGTAGTCTTTTGAATCTGGCTTCTTTCACAAAACCCAGTGTTTCTGAGGTCCGTCCATGTTGTTGTCTCTTTTTATTGCTGGGTAATTTTCCATTGTTTGAATATACAACAGTTTGTTTTTATATTCACAATTGATGGACATTTGGGTTGTTTCCAGTTTGGGGCTATAATGAATATAGCTGATATGAACATTTGTTTACAAGTATTTGTGACTAAATTTTTTTTTCAGTTCCCTTGGATAAATATGTAGGAGTGAACTCGTTGGGTTACATCAAATGTCTTTTTTCTTTTTGGTGTTTAGGATTTTAAAAAATTGAGGTGAAATTCACATAACACAAAACGATTCTAAAACAAATCATTAACCATGCAACTACATGCTACATTTACCATGCAACTAAATATATATATATATATATATATATATATAATATACATATATTATACCTATTTATATAACAACAAACTCCCTTAGCTTCATATTATTCAGCAAGAAACAAATGTTTATAATCATAAGCCACTGAGTTTTAGGAATGTTTGTTAAGCAGCATTATTAAAGCAACACCTTATGCAAAAATTGATAGTAAGAACGGGATGCAGCCATAACATCAACCTAAATTTGTGGCATTGTTTTTAGAATGAGGAAACTGTTGTAAGTAGCCTGAAAATAGCAACCCATGTTCTTTTGGGGGGAAACATCTGGTAAATCTGTCTGCTAATGAACTGTGGCATTGAACATGGAAAGTTTGAGACAGATTGTTGATAGGATGAGCTGATTGATACTAGTTTTATTTGATAAGATGCCTTAAGAAACGGAGGAGCTCAGGAAAAAAATAATTGAAAGGTAATTTAGAATGCTCAGAAAATCTAGAATTTTCAAGGTTGAAAAATGAAACTCAAGTCTCCACCAGGTGAAGATAAAATTAAGTAATATTTTGAGTTTAAAAGGCATTCTAAGACACAGCCTCATGGCAAAATCCAAATTGGGAGTTTGATTTTAAAGACAGCTTCACAACGAAGATAAAATATAGATATGGCAGTGACACTTTTGGTTAAGAGCTCTGAACAACTTAAGATAAGGCTCAGTAGATCATTACAGCTGGACAAAATACTCCTATAAAGGGGATTAAGAATATAATCCCACTGAAGGAAGATATGGTGAAAGGACCTGCAGTTAAGTCTAGAGAGAGGGAGAGAGAGAGACATGCCCCAAAAAGAATTATGGATGTGACATTTGGCATATAGCACTGACTAATCAAACTCAAAGATTTTTTTTAAATGGTGGGGGGTGAAAGCTGTATTGACAAACGTACATCAGCCTGGATTTAAGAATAAGCAGTGCAAAAGAACATTGGGATTCCAACTTTATACAGGCAGGAAACAGGCTGAGAAAGCTGTTCAGGTTCTTAAAAAGTCATATTGTCTGATGGTCATTTCAGATGTGGCCAAGGATGAAAGATAAAATATCACAGAGGGTGGATCTAAGAACCATGGAGTACAATAGACTAGGAACTTACTCTTAGGAATTGAAGCTAGGGTCTAGTCAGGACATATTTACTCCTTCAGTAGGACTTTGGCAACTCCTACATGCCTCCAATTCATTTCTTTCCAAATGGGGATGTTAACTGTGGTTATCCTGCCTCTTTTCATCATTGTATATCTATTTAGAGAAGGTGGCTTGCCATTTTAATTCATAAGTCTCTGGATCATTAGTTGCCACATTTTGTCCTGAGATAGATACTGTCATGAGATCTTGGACTTGAACCTTGACTGAATGTGACTCGGGGCATCAGTAATTTGCATTTGGGAGGGAAACTTGTGACAACAGGGAAGATTTTGTTATATTGCAGTGGTCAGCAAATAATAGCGCACAAGCTGCCTAGCACATAGCCATACCTTTTGTGATGCTCTCTACTATCTAGCCTTTTAAGAAAATGTTTGTAGGCCTCTAGTATATTGTATAAATTGTAAAAAACAAATTCCTTTTCTACCATCCTTTTTCCCCAACTAATGCCATGTGGGCAGATTTATTTCCCTGACTCATTGACTTTGAGTTTGACCTTGTGTGTTGCTTTGGCCAGTTGAATGTGGGTGGGAGAGAGTGTGCCAGTTCTAAGATGAAGCCTTAAGAGACACTGCACATTTCTGTTCACCCTTCATGTACTTTGACCATCCACCATGACAAAACATACACTGGGTAACTGCAGGGTCAAAAATTAGAAAATACACAGAGTGTATCTCCACCAAACCACAACTTGGACCAATCTCAAATGATCCCATCTAAGCTCAGCAGAGACCCAATTTACCTGCAGAAAGATCCATGAGATAAAAAAGAATATTTGTTTTTGTAAGCCCTATGTGGTATAATAAAAAATAAATGTTTGATCTGTCCCCAATTTCTGGCACAAAGCTCCTAAAACTCTTGGAATTTTCTGGCTTTTTTATGCTAATGGTATGATTCATAGGGGTGCCCTAAATAGCTTCAGAATGGGTCTGGTCACCAGAAAAAACAGCCATGAGATTAAAGGGTTAGAACTTTCAGCCCCACCCCCACCCTCTGGGGAGGGGAGAGAGGCTAGAAATCGAATTCAATTACCAATGACCAGTGATTTAGTCAGTCATGATGACGTAATGAAACCTCCATGAAAACTATTAAACAATGAGATTTGGAGGACTTGCAGGTTGCTGAACACACTGATGTGCTGGGAGGGTGGCGCACTTCCCTATACCTTGCCCTATGCCTCTTTTCCATTTGGCTATTCCTGAGTTGTATTCTTTATAATAAACTGGTAGTCATAACCAAAGCACTTTCCTGATTTCTGTGAGTCGCCTCACAAACGTAAGGAGGGAGTGGTTATAGGAACCCCCAGATTTGTAGTCTTCTGGGCAAAAGTGGGGGTAGCCAGGGCACTCCATTTGTGGCTGGTATCTGAAGTGAGGGCAGTCTCGTCTCGTGGGACATAGCCCTTAACCTGTGAGGTCTGCCATAGCTCCAGAAGTTAGTGTCCTAATTGAATTGAATTGCTGGATACCCAGTTAGTATCAGAGAATTGTGGAAAAGCAGCATGTATCAATATTTGGTGAGAGCAGAAAAAGAACACACACTGAGTTTGGGGGATGTTACACAGTATTACTGCAACATAAACCTGACAAATACAAAGAGTGTTTTCCACATAGAATTTCAGAAAAAAAAAAACCTTCATATTGAAACAAAACATTTGACTAATTAACCATAAACTTAGACATACATTTCCAGTGTGCTCATTTTTTTTTAAGATGTTTTTTGATGTGTACCATTTTTTTAAAGTCTTTATTGAATTTGTTACAATACTGCTTCTGTTTTGGTTTTTTGGATGCGAGGCATGTAGGACCTTAGCTCCCCCACCAGGGATCAAACCCACACATTGGAAGGCGAAGTCTTAACCACTGGACTGCCAGGGAAGTCCCAATTTCCAGTGTTTTTAATATGACCTCAATGTACATAGATTTATGCAAAGCTAACTGATGCTTCATCAAAAAGGCAAAATTACAGGAGCTCCTAAGAAGTTTTATTTCATTAATATAGCCAAGATTCAATGATGTAAATGTTGTGTAGGAATAATAAAACTTAAAACAGTTTTTGTCATTTCTATTTTAGAATGACTAAAACTTATGACGGTCTTATTAAATGTTTTTATTTTTTTTAAGGCAAACGGGGGACCTGAGAACACTAGATATTAAACCAGGAAAAGTTTGCCAAATAGGGAAAAGACAAACTTTATGCTTAAGGCATAAAACATAAGCCATGGTACTTTATATAAAACTCCACTGTATTTAGTAGAGAATCATCTTCATTTTCTTACCTTTTATATTTTTAATTGCTTCCCTTCCCATGAGATCAATTTTTCTGAGATATTATAAGTTTTCATAGAATCTTAGGGACATTTTCATGGATAACCCTAGTGTCCAAAGCAAGGTTACTAGAGGTCAAGCCTAACTGGAAGAAATCCTAACTGCAAATGGCTCTGGGATATGATTATCCAATCTCAGGTATACTTTCCTGTGGCATGGCCTTTTCTGTGGCATGGTCATTTTTATCCCTATGATAAGGGGTCCCAGAGAATTTCCTATACACAAGAAGTTCCTTTTAAGTCAATATTCTCAGCAGAAATTGAAAATTCTATGCATTTTCCAAAAATCCATTGGAAGAAAAAGGAATGATGAAGTCAAATTTAGTCTTTTCAAGAAATACTTGAAAATAAGAGCTTGTTTAATATACAATGGAATTTCCTATAAAGTAGGAAATTTCCTAAAATTAGGAGTGAGACTTCTGAATATTTCATGTGTTCTTTATAGGAAAACATTGCACTGGTATAAGGATTAGTGACAAGTAACAAGTGACTCTTGGTTTTGGAAACAAATCCTACCTTACTTTGTCCATGAATAGATGTACTAAAAGGGCTGAAAGAAGTTGGTTCACATCGAACCACACTTTTGTATTTCCAAATTTTGAATGGGTTGTGCATCCAAAAGATACTTAAGGTTGGACTCATGAACAATGTTTTATAATCTTCGAATTCTATGGGTACTTCTTTGCTCCAGTAACTAGGTCTCAGTCTTTTGTTTGAATGGCCTGCCAATGGTTTTCTTAATCTCTTTTCTGCTCTTTGAAATGGTTCTCTTTATCTCATATATAACTTCTTTGGCTTGGGCCAACCCCTTGTGGGTTCCTTTGGAGAATAAATTCCAGTCCTCAGTGCAGGGGCTACTCACAATCAGAAGAGTCAGCCCCAGTTTAGACACCTAGATCCTTCCTGAGCACTATTGCTCAGTGACGTCTGCTGTGGAGGTGCCCCCTAAGAGCCGCTCTTCTGAGACTCAGGAATTTATTATTCTCAAGAAGTCTGTGAGAATCCAACAGCACAAAGATTCTTCAATATACACAAATCAATGTGATACACCATATTAACAAATTGAAGGAGAAAAACCATATGATCATCTCAATAGAGGCAGAGAAAGCTTTCGACAAAATTCAATACCCATTTATGATAAAAACCCTCCAGAAAGTAGGCATAGAGGGAACTTACCTCAACATAATAAAGGCCATATATGAAAAACCCACAGCCAACATTGTCTTCAATGGTGAAAAACTGAAACCATTTCCACTAAGATCAGGAACCAAGACAAGGTTGCCCACTCTCACCACTCTTATTCAACAGTTTTGGAAGTTTTAGCCACAGCAATCAGAGAAGAAAAAGAAATGAAAGGAATCCAAATCGGAAAAGAAGAAGTAAAGCTGTCACTGCAGATGACATGATACTATACATAGAGAATCCTAAAGATGCTACCAGAAAACTACTAGAGCTAATCAATGAATTTGGTAAAGTAGCAGGATACAAAATTAATGCACAGAAATCTCTTGCATTCCTATACACTAACGATGAAAAATCCGAAAGTGAAATTAAGAAAACACTCCCATTACCATTGCAACAAAAAGAATAAAATACCTAGGAATAAACCTACCTAAGGAGACAAAAGACCTGTATGCAGAAAACTATAAGACACTGATGAAAGAAATTAAAGATGATACAAACAGATGGAGAGCCATACCATGTTCTTGGATTGGAAGAATCAACACTGTGAAAATGACTCTACTACCCAACGCAATCTACAGATTCAATGCAATCCCTATCAAACTACCACTGGCATTTTTCACAGAACTAGAACAAAAGATTTCACAATTTGTAGGGAAATACAAAAGATCCCGAATAGCCAAAGCAATCTTGGGAAAGAAAAATGGAGCCGGAGGAATCAGGCTCCCTGACTTCAGACTATACTACAAAGCTACAGTAATCAAGACAGTATGGTACTGGCACAAAAACAGAAATATAGACCAATGGAACAGGATAGAAAGCCCAGAGATAAACCCATGCGCATATGGTCACCTTTGATAAAGGGGGCAAGAATATACAGTGGAGAAAAGACAACCTCTTCAATAAGTGGTGCTGGGAAAACTGTGTACAGCTACATGTAAAGGAATGAAATTAGAACACTCCCTAACACCATACACAAAAATAAACTCAAAATGGATTAAAGACCTAAATGTAAGGCCAGACACTATTAAACTCTTAGAGGAAAACATAGGCAGAACACTCTGTGACATAAATCACAGCAAGATCCTTTTTAACCCACCTCCTAGAGAAATGGAAATAAAAATAAACAAATGGGACCTAATGAAACTTCAAAGCTTTTGCACAGCAAAGGAAACCATAAACAAGATGAAAAGACAACCCTCTGAATGGGAGAAAATATTTGCAAATGAAGCAACTGACAAAGGATTCATCTCCAAAATTTACAAGCAGCTCATGCAACTCAATAATAAGAAAACAAACAACCCAATCCAAAAATGGGCGGAAGACCTAAATAGACATTTCTCCAAAGAAGACATACAGATAGCCAACAAACACATGAAAGAATGCTCAAAATCATTAATCATTAGAGAAATGCAAATCAAAACTACAATGAGATATCATCTCACACCAGTCAGAATGTCCATCATCAAAAAATCTACAAACAATAAATGCTGGGGAGGGTGTGGATAAAAGGGAACCCCCTTGCACTGTTGGCGGGAATGTAAATTGATACAGCCACTATGGAGAACAGTATGGAGGTTCCTTAAAAAACTAGAAATAGAACTACTATATGACCAGCAATCCCACTACTGGGCATATATCCTGAGAAAACATAATTCAAAGAGTCATGTACCACAGTGTTCATTGCAGCTCTATTTACAATAGCCAGGACATGGAAGCAACCTAAGTGTCCATCAAGAGATGAATGGATAAAGAAGATGTGGCACATATATACAATGGAATATTACTCAGCCATAAAAAGAAACGAAATTGAGTTATTTGTAGTGAGGTGGATGGACCTAGAGTCTGTCATACAGAGTGAAGTACATCAGAAAGAGAAAAACAAATGCCATATGCTAACACATATATATGGAATCTAAGGGAAAAAAAATGGCCATGAAGAACGTAGGGGCAAGATGGGAATAAAGATGCAGACCTAGTAGAGAATGGACTTGAGGATATGAGGAGGGGGAAGGGTAAGCTGTGACAAGGTGGGAGAGTGGCATGGACATATATACACTACCAAATGTAAAATAGATAGCTAGTGGGAAGCAGCCACATAGCACAGAGAGATCAGCTCCGTGCTTAGGGACCACCTAGAGGGGTGGGATAGGGAGGGTGGGAGGGAGGGAAACACAAGAGGGAAGAGATATGGGGATATATGTATATGTATAACTGATTCACTTTGTTGTAAAACAGAAACTAACACACACACACACACACACACACACACACAAAGATGAATAAACATTCTGGAGAATTGGCAAAAAAAAAAAAGTCTGTGAGAACCAAAACCAACATTGAAATCGGTTAGGTTCATTTTCTTCTTCAGAAATCCAGAGATTTCTGCAGACCAAACCTAGGGCACCGTTGTTCTTATTTCCTTGCCACAGTTAGTGGGGCTTGGGTTAGCTTATTTCCTTGTCAACCCTTTGCTCCACTGTCGTCTTAGAGCCATGTCCCCAGTGTCCCCTCTGGGTTCTATGCAGGTCACCAACAACTAGCCCTCTGTTCCTCTGAATTGAGCGAGATTATTTGCTTTTGTTTCCAGGAGCAAGTTTGGATCTCAAAGACCCTGTATACCTCAAACACCCTCGGGGTAAAGGCCAAAGAGAGCCTCCTCTGCCTTCTGAATCTCAGTGGCTCTGCTGTGTGTATCCTCCTGTGCACAAAAGGGAGGCCTGAGATCTTTATCTTGTGTCTATCTCAGCAGCAGTTTTCTCTATCTGCTGTGAGATATAGCCAGGATATCAAAAGGGAGGTAAAACCCAGCTAGTTTTGCTGATTTTAAGCAGGTAAGAGGTGACTTCTTACCTTAAAAAAAGTTTTACTTTTATAGTTTAAACTTGGCATGCAGTCTCCATGGCTGGAGGCTACTTTATTCCTCTGACATAGATGACTGAGAAGCCTTGGAACATAAATATATGCAATAAGCCAATAATTCTGCCTGCCTTTCTGCTGCTCCTACAGGGTATCTCGGTGCTGGCAAACAGAAGGGTAATGAGAATTAGAAGGAGGGGGAAAACAGCAATAAAAATATAAATCAAAGAAAGAAGGAAATCCATTTGCTTCTTGGCAGCAGAGACAGTGCTCGGCTAATCCATGCTGAGTGCAATCCAATACTCCTTTATATAATCCTGCGCCGGTAGAAGAAAATTAAAATTTAATGCAATAACGGCTGACACAAATCACTTTTGTTGCCCAGAAGCAGATTAAAGAATAGTTAAAATCATACAAATCTAATTTCTTTTTTTGTTGTTGCTTTATTCTGTAACATCTTGATGCTTTAATCCCTAGCATCAGTTTTTGATTATTAAACATATATTACCAACGTAAGACAGGTTGTGGGAAAAACAGTGACAGCCAGGAAATGATTTGTGCTCGAATGGTACATGTTAAAGCTCTTTCAAAATCCATAAATTTTTCATAGGTTCATAGAGGGCTGTGCCTTTAATCAATCCGTGTCGAGGGAATTTTAAAATAAGCATAAAGGTAATGGAATGCTATCAATCATAATTGGGACTGGAAAGAACCATCACAGTCCATCAGCTATCACTCTTGCACTGTGCATGCCTGTGTGTGTGTGTGTGAGGGGGGTGCACACACGTATGTCAGAATGGTGCATTACCATTCTCTTATTTTTGATTGTTGCCATCAATGGGACAATTTGAGGACTTTGTATAAAGATAGACATGAATTTTAAAAACAGCTTAATTTGGGTTACCGTTTTCCTCTTTCCCTGCTCCCTGTCTCTTCAGAGGCAGTGACTTGCTTCATTTGTGAAATGGACTTGCTTCATCAGAACAAAAGTCTTTTTAAAAATAAAGCTCCCCCAGCTTTTAACCCAAATAAAATGTCCCTTCCTAGATACAGATGCTACAAGAGGTTTAGAATTTCCCTGCTCTACCCAAAGACCCAGGACCAACACAGTGAAAGGAAAACTCACACAGGTTTCTTCACAACAAAATTTTGATAGGGCAGAAAAGATTTTTGCAGAAAGTTTTGCTGGACTTATGTAAAACTTTTGCTTTGATGCTATGGGCTTCCAATAATACTCTCTGGGTGTTTTCCATAGAGAGTTCTAAAATCATCTCTGTCGCATTTCATGGGAACTTTGTGGTTAATAGGTACTATCCACATTTAGTTCATAGTGTCAGCAAGAGATTTCCAAGGAAAGAGAATTCCGGATGCATGCTTCACTTGTCCTATTAGTAGGATTTTTTTCTTTCCCCTTGACCTGAATTTCTGGGTGTGTGTGTGGGTGGGTGTATTTTAACTTTTACGATGGAGTTTCGAACACAGAAGCAGAAAGTATAGTATCACTCAACTTAAGTAATAATCCATTAAGTCCAAATCTGTTTCATCTATACTTTTACCCATTCTTTCCCATTTTGAAGTAAATCTCTGATACCATATGCTACCGTATCATTTAATCAATAAATACTTTAGCATCTATCTCTAAATGTAAGAATTCTTTTTCAAAATATAGCCAAAAAGCATTATACCAACTTAGAAATTACCAATAATTTTAAAATGTCATTAAATATTCAGTCATTGTTCAAGTTTCCATGATTATCTCATGAATATTATTTTTTTAAGTTTGCTCAAATAAGAATTGAAATAATGTTTCCAATTGCAATTGATTGATAGGCATCAAATACTTTTTATCCATAAGCTTCTCCTTTCTTATATCTCAACCTCCCTCTCTTTCTCTCTCTATTCTCTCTCACTCTCTCTTCTTTTTAATTGTTGTACAAACTTCTATACAGTTTCCTACCATCTGAATTTCACTGATTGAATACCCTTGGTTTCCATTAAACATGTACCTTTCCTTGGTGTTTCTCATAACTTGGTAGTTATAGGCTTGATCTTTTCTAGAACAGATCCTCCTGGTTCAGTTTCCTTAGTTCAAATATTGACCAAGTTTGATGGAAGGTACTTTTGGCCCAGTCCAAGGTTGGGTTCAGACACAATCATTCAGTGGCTATGCCAAAAATAATTACAAACATTGGAGGCTTTTTATGGAAGGGTTTGTTTCAGAAGACCCCATGCCTTACTGGGTTCCAGTAGTTAGTGGTTGTCCTATATTATTTCTTTCTTGTTTCACTCACCTAAGAGCACTGTAAGCACATTTTTTTTCAGTGAATTTATAGACTCTTAGAATTTTGGATCTGGATGTGATAATAGAAATTCTAATCCATTCTAAAATATTTATTTTTAAAAGGACACTGGGCCAAGAAAGAACATGTAAATTGTACAAAATTGTATGATTTTTTAACACAAGCTTACTCTAGAATTCCCACATTTACTAAATCAAGAGTTCGGCTTCAGTTCTATGGACTCTGCATCTTCCCTAATGTATTGTATGCACTTTCATAGAGCAAAAGTCCCATTCATGGTGCTTTGCAATTTAGTGATCATTTTCCTATGGGAATACTGTTAGTATGATAGGATTGAATATTCATATTGAATATATGAATTCAATATTCATATTAAAACCCATTATTTCTTAATGGATTAGGTTATACAAATTGGATTTATTATTAAAGCTGAAAAACAAAACTATAAGTAGATATATATGGCCAAAAGTTTTATTTGTCAAGACTCCTCTAGTATCAGGGATGTTTAAAAAATCAATGTTATCATTGCATTGCATAGATACTAATTAAGCCTTGTGATTTATTGTATTTAAAACTAAAACCCAGTTTTATTTTTTGCCACCCATCTTTAGTTGGCTTGAGTTTAGACCTTTGAGAGTGGACCATTTCTGGTGGTAAAACTGGTTATTTGTGCTCAGTTAGCTCATAAACACAAGTGAAATGTGACTTCAAGTGTAAAAAAGAACTTCAGTTGATGAAATGCCTATTATACTCCATGTACTGTACCAGATTCTTTATACATTTTGATGTGTTTAAATTAACACATCAAATGACTGTAGGGAAGTATGTTGTTGGTGGTGTTATTATTAATATTTTATGTATGGAGAATTGAGCCTTATGGAGTTTAGGCAAAGTTGCTCAATCTTACACAGCTAATGAATGGAAATGCTGGGATTTAACCAGAGTCGTCTGAGTCCAAATCATACGGTTTTCTGCCATGATACATTGCCTCTGTGATGGTGGGACTTCGAGTCCGAGGATCATAGCTCTGCCTCTAATTATCTGTGATAAAACTGAGCAAATCATTTGCTCTTTGAACCTCAGGTTTATCATTTCTGAAAATGAATTCTAAAAAGAAATTAAATTTGTCATTAGAGTCAAAGGGCTAGTGTATGTGAATAACACTTTAAAGAAGATAATGTGTTCTACAAATGCCTGTCATTCTAATTTACCTTCTTATCTCTATCACACCCATGACAATAATTTTGCCTCTGTGGGCCATTAGAGCATTAGAAAAACATGGGAATATCTGTCTCAAAATCTGAGTTTATTTCCTAGGTTAGTGACCCCTGAGAGTACTTGTGAATCTGGTGCAGAAGTGTTGTATGGTTTTGCATAGTGGTGGGCATGGGGAAGCACTGATCAGATTCCCAGTTAAGGAAGGACGTGTTGGCCTGCTTCTGGGAGTGCTGTCGACAGTAAAAAGCCAGCTCTCAGCTCCTTCGGGATTACCCCAGCTGCAGAAAGCCGCGTCACCCAACAGTAAATCTTTTCTGGAGCGATGCAAATACGACGCCTGGTTGCAGCAGGGATAGAAAGCTCAGCCTTTCAGTCTACCATGGGACACTTTTATGTATGTTCCCTCCAAAACTTCCCACGTGGTTGGACAAGATTTTGTGGGCCTGCATCAGTTTGACTTCTCTCTCTGATCGATCCTGCATTCTCCTCCTCCCTTCCACAGGTATGGATCCCTAATCATACCTAATCAATATCTGGCATGCTATCCACCATTTCCTTGTCTACTTCCACAGCACCTAACCTGTGACAGACATAATGTATTTCCAGAAATATTTTCTTTTGATGTTTCGTTCTAGGAAAACAAGCTATAATATGCCTGCCTTTTACAGACTTAGAGTCTTTTTCAAAATGTAATCCCTTTTGACTTCTAAGAAAGTGCAGTGTGTTTGAAAAATGGCAGATACTTTCCAATTCAGGTAGGGCATTTTGGGACTACTTTCTTTGGTTAACTTGAATAGGAATCAAAAAAGGCTTTACGACTGATGGTGTACTGCAGTGCCTGAACACATCAGCTTGCTATCATCAGTAGCAATGTCCATGACAAAGAGCACGTCATCATTCAATTCTTCCTTTCTTGAGAAGAGAGAAAAGGGTCTTTGTTGGCAGATTTGATATTTTATTTGAAGTGGATTCGATTTGACTCTAAGAATATAGTATTGTGACTGAGAACCAAGGAGTGAAGGGTGATGATTTCAAAATACAGTGGAGGAAATGAAACATAGGAAAAAGAGAATTAGAGCCAGAGTAGAACGTTGCTGGTGCTCCAAAATGTGCCTAGGATCAAGTGGATAGGATTAAAAAGAAAGAAATCATTGTACAAAATAAGGAAAAGAGATTACACTAAGAAAGTTTGGTTAGAAAGTATGGTATTCTCGTTTTTTCATCCAGGTCCAGGCTAATTTTAATTTTCTTGAAATTTATTAGTTTTTTAAATATAGAAAAAACATAAGGAAGGAATGGTCTTTTATGTCACCACCACCTTTTTTCTAGCAAAAAAAAAGAAAAGGAAAAAGAAACAGCAATTATAAAAAGCAAAGTTTAAAAATTCAGGGTCGAGATAGCCATATTATGAAAAGGAAAAGCTTTCCTTTCCTTCAAGCATCTATCCCTTAAAGAAGCTGCTATTGCAAATTCCTTATTAATCTTTTCAGGAAAAATAATTAGGCATATATCACTGTGTATATGTGCATTTATGTATTTAGCTATGTATGTGTGTGCATGTATGTATAAATATGTATATATTATTCTTTTCTCATTGTATTACTAAAACAAACTACCCCAAAACTTAGTGGTTTAAAACAATAACCTTTTTATTATAGCTTCTGATTTTGTAGGTTAGGAATTTGAGCAGGACTCAGCTAGGCAATTCTTCTGCTCCATGTGGCATTGATTTGGCCTCTAGGAAATACTCAGTTGGTGGCTGGTCTGGTCTGAAGCGCTTTCTTACATGGCAACTCAGGGATCCCAGTGATGAAGATAGAAGCAGGAATCGGAATAGGGTCATTATATGTTCTCTGTTGGTCAGTGTGGTCACAGCTAGCTCAAATTCAAGGGGAAGAAAATAAGACCTTACATCTTGGTGTCTGGAGTGTTAAAGTAAGTAACCATGTGAATTTATTTTAACTGAGTATTATGTACATTATGTACCTATTACATGCCTGTGTATACACAGCATGTGTATTCATTAATGCATTTATCTAAATATATTCCACAAGAAATGCATACAAAAAGATCAGATATGGAATATTCTTACAACCAAAGAGTATGTATGGCATAGTATAAACTATTAGAAGTAAAATTCCTCTCAAATTTAGTAGATCATAAAACTGTAACTTCTTATTTTAGATAAGCCTCAATTACTATTCATGATTTTAAGTGAATATAAATTTCAGGACTTGAGATTGGACTCTGCCTAAATGTAGCAGCATTTTCTGCCTGCAACTATAGAAGACAAATATTAAACTATCTTTTTAAAATTTTTAAAAATTGAATTGTACTTGATTTACAATATTGTTTTAGATTCAGGTGTACAGCACAGTGTTTCAGTTATACATTTATATATATATATTGTTATGCATACATATATATTCATTTTCAGATTCTTTTCCCTTATAGGTTATTATAAAATATTAAGTATAGTTTCCTGTGCTATACAGTAGGTCCCTGTTGGTTACTGATTTTATGTACAGTAATGTATATAAGTTAATCCCATCCTCCTAATTTATCCCTCCTCCGCTTTCCCCTTTGGTAACCATAAGGTTGTTTTCTGTGTCTGTGGGTCTATTTCTGTTTTGTAAATAAGTTCTTTTGTATCTTCTTTTTTTTAGATTCCACATAAGAGTGTTATCGTATGATACTTGTCTTTGTCTGGCTTACATCACTTAGTATGCTAATCTCTAGGACCATCCATGTTGCTGCAAATGGCATTATTTCATCCTTTTTTATGACTGACTTACATTCCTCTGTGTATGTATGTGTATGTGTGTGTGTGTACCTACATACAACATCTTCTTTATCCATTCATCTGTTGATGGACATTTAGGTTGTTTCCATGTCTTGACTATTGTAAATAGTGCTGCAGTGAACATTGGGATGTATGTATCTTTTTGAATTACAGTTCTCTCCAGATATATGCCCAGGAGTGGGATTGCAGGATCATATGGTAACTCTACTTTTAGTTTTTTAAGAAACCTCCATACTGTTCTCCATAGTGGCTGTACCAATTTACATTCCCACCAACAGAGAGGAGGGTGTAGGAGGGTTTCCTTTTCTCCATACCCTCTCCAGCATTTATTATTTGTAGACTTTTTGATGATAGCCATTCTGACTGGTGTAAGGTGATACCTCATTGTAGTTTTGATTTGCGTTTCTCTAATAATTAGCGATGTTGAGCATTTTTCCATGTGCCTGTTGCCCATCTCTATGTCTTCTTTGGAGAAATGTCTACTTAGATCTTCTGCCCATTTTTTGATTGGGCTTTTTTGATATTGAGTTATGTAAGCTGTTTGTATATTTGTATACTTTGGAAATTAATTTGGTCTCACCATTTGCCAATATCTTCTCCCATTCTGTTACGTTGCCTTTTCATTTTGTTTATGGTTACCTTTGCTATGCAAATGCTTTTAAGTTTAATTAGAAACCATTTGTTTATTTTTGTTTTTATTTCCATTACTCTGGCAGTTGGTTCCAAAAATATTGCTGCAATTTATGTCAGAGTCTTCTGCCTGTGTTTTCCTCTAGGAGTTTTATAGTATCCGGTCTTACATTTACATCTTTAATCCATTTTGAGTTTATATTTGTATATGGTGTTAGAGAATGTTCTAATTTCATTCTTTTGCATGTAGCTGTTCAGTTTTCCCAGGACTACTTATTGAAGAGACTGTCTTTTCTTCATCATATATTCTTGCCTCCTTTGTCATAGATTAATTGACTATAGGTGTGTAGATTTATTTCTGGGCTTTCTATCTTGTTCCATTGATGTGTATGTCTGTTTTTATATGAGTACCATACTGTTTTGATAACTGTAGCTTTGTAGTATAGTCTGAAGTCAGGAAGTCTGATTACTTCAGCTCCATTTTTCTTTCTCAAGATTGCTTTGGCTATTCAGGGCCTTTTGAGTTTCCATACAAATTCAAAAAATTTTGTTTAGTTCTGTGAAAAATGCTATTGGTAATTTATTAGGGATTGCACTGAATCTGTGATATCCTTGGGTAGTATAGGCATTTTCACAATATAGATTCTTCCAACCTAAGGACACAGTGTATCTTTCCATCTGTTTGTGTCATCTTCAGTTTCTTTCATCAGTGTCTTATAGTTTTCAGAGTCTTTTGCCTCCCTAGGTGGGTTTATTCCTAGGTATTTTATTCTTTTTGATGTGATTATAAATGGGATTGTTTCCTTAATTTCTCTTTCTGATCATTTGTTGTTACTGTATATAAATGCAACAGATTTCTGTGTGTTAATTTTGTATCCTGCAATTTTACTGAATTCATTGATAATCTCTAGTAGTTTTCTGGTAGTGTCTTCAGGATTTTCTATGTATAGTATCATGCCATCTACACACAGTGAGTTTTACTTCTTCTTTCATTTGGATTATTTTTATTTCTTTCCTTTTCTGATTGCTGTGGCTAAGACTTCCAAAACTATGTCGAATAAAAGTGGCAAGAGTGGGGCTTCCCTGGTGGCGCAGTGGTTGAGAGTCTGCCTGCTGATGCAGGGGACACGGGTTCGTGCCCCGGTCCGGGAAGATCCCACATGCCGCGGAGCGGCTGGGCCTGTGAGCCATGGCCGCTGGGCCTGTGCATCCAGAGCCTGTGCTCCACAACAGGAGAGGCCACAACAGTGAGAGGCCTGCGTACCGCAAAAAAAGAAAAAAAAGTGGCAAGACTGGACATCCTTGTTTTGTTCCTGATCTTAGAGGAAATGCTTTCAGCTTTTCACCATTGAGTATAATGTTAGCTGTGGGTTTGTCATACATGGCCTTTATTATGTTGAGGTAGGTTCCCTCTGTGCCCACTTTCTGGAGAGTTTTTATCATAAATCAGTGTTGAATTTTGTCAAAAGCTTTTTCTGCGTCTATTGAGATGATCATATGGTTTTTATTCTTCAGTTTGTTGATGTGGGGTATCACACTGATTGATTTTCATATATTGAAAAATCCCTGCATCCCTGGGATAAATCCCACTTGATCATGAAATACGATTCTTTTAGTGTATTGTATGGTTTGCTAGTATTTTGTTGAAGATTTTTCATCTATTTTCATCAGTGATGTTGGCCTGTAATTTTATTTATTTATTTTTTTGTGGTATCTTTGGTATCTATTTTTTTGTGTGTGGTATCAAGGTGATGATGGCCTCATAGAATGAGTTTAGAAGTGTTCCTTCCTCTGAGATTTTTTTGGGGGCAGCGGTTTCAAAAGGATAGGTGTTAATTCTTCTCTAAATGTTCTGTAGAATTCACCTGTGAAGCCACCTAGTCCTGGACTTTTGTTTGTTGGAAGTTTTTTAATCACAGATTAAATTTCAGTACTTGTAATTGGTCTGTCCATATTTTCTATTTCTTCCTAGTTCAGTCTTGGGAGATTGTACCTTTTGAAGAATTTGTCCATTTCCTCTAGGTTTTCCATTTTATTGACATATAGTTGCCTCTAGTAGTCTCTTGTGGTTCTTTGTATTTCTGTGGTGTCATTTGTAACTTCTCCTTTTTCATTTCTAATTTTATTGATTTGGGCCCTCTCCCTTTTTTCTTGATGAGTTTGGCTAAAGGTTTATCAATTTTGTTTATCTGTTCAAAGAACCAGCTTTTGGTTTCATTGATCTTTTCTATTGTTTTCTTCATTTATATTTCATTTATTTTTGCTCTGAACTTTATGATTTCTTCCTTTCTACTAACTTTGGGTTTTGTTTGTTCTTCTTTTGCTTTAGGTTTAAGGTTAGGTTATTTGTTTGAGATTTCTCTTGTTTCCTGAAGTAAGCTTGTACTGCTATTAAGTTCCGTCTTAGAACTACTTTTGCTCTGTCTTATAGGTTTTGGATCTAGGGACACATGTAGACTGAAAGTGAGGGGATGTAAAAAGGTATTCCATGCAAATGGAAATCAAAAGAAAGCTGGCGTTGCAATACAGTTAAATCAGACAGAATAAAGTTTAAAATAAAGACTGCCATAGGAGACAAAGAAGGACACTACATAATGATCAAGGGATCAATCCCAGAATAAGATACAATTATATATATATATACACACCCCAAATAGGAGCATCTCAATATATAAGGCAAATATTAACAGACATAAAAGGAGAAATTGATAGTAATACAATAATAGTTGGGGGCTTTAATACCCTGCTTACATTTACATCAATGGACAAATCATCCAGACAGAAAATCAGTAAGGAAACACAGGCCTTAAATGATGCATTAGACCAAGTGAACTCAACCGATAATTATAGAGAATTCCATTTGAAATCAGCAAACTACACATTCTTTTCAAGTGCACATGGAACATTCTCCAGGATAGATCACATGCTGGGCTACAAAGCCAGCCTTGGTAAATTTAAGAAACTTTAAATCATATCAAGCATCTTTTCCAACCACAACACTATGAGATTAGAAATCAACAACAAGAAAAAAAACTGCAAAAAACACAGATGTGGAGGCTAAACAATATGCTACTAAACAACCAATGGATCACTGAAGAAATCAGAGGCAATCAGAAAATATCTAGAGGCAAATGAAATGAAAACATGACAATCTAAAACTATGGGATGCAGTAAGCTACTTATTATTCTAGATGCATTGATCATTAATGCAAAGCAAACAACACAAGAAGAATAAATGTCTCATTATTGATTTTGAGGATTATTTTTCTATTCCATGCTTTTCATTTTGTTGGCATGCTGTTACACGAGATTCCTACAGCTTGGCTCTTGGGAAACTGTATAAATCACAAACAGTAAATCTCGAGTTGGTATTTACTAATTTTGGCAGTAAGTTGGCATGTCGTAACTAGCTGTAAGGGAGTTATCTGAGGTGAGCATATAAGAGGATAAATTCTGTGTAAAAATGAATTGAGTTTTTCCTCCCTCTCCTGTAAACCTACTCAAAGGCTTAAATAGTGCTTCTCCTCTACATTCACTCAGCCCCTTCTAAAGGGTAACTGAGCTGTACAGGACTGATGGAATTGCCTGAAGATAGTTTAGGGAACTGTCTCTTCTTTACTGTGACCCTTGTTCCTATCATTGTCTTCAGAGAGGGGTTGTCTATACTTGAAGCTTCTCTACTTGTCTGTAACCTCAATGGTTCCCTCCCTTAATCTCACACTGGCAATACTGTGTGTATAGTTTTGTCCATCCTCTTTCTCTTTCACTCCTTCTCACTGTCTTAGTTCCATCTTTTCAGAAACACAGCAAATATATAGAGAGCTTGCAATATTTGTATGAAAGAAAATGCATACATTTTAAAGGAAAATCATATGTGTTCAAAGTAATCACTCTTTTTAAACTCTGAAGAACTATATAGAAATATAGCACTTCTATGCTATATTTCACACACTTTGTGACTTTATCTGATACATTGCTATCATGATTTAATAAAAAATTTTTTTTACTATCAATACACTTGAAAAGGAATGAGGTCACCCTCATTCATTCATCATCAGTAAATATTGAATTCCCCTTACATGCTGGGCACTGTTTTAGGAACCTGGGAATACAGCAGTAAAGAAGCAGACATAGTTTTCAGAAAACATATTCTCTTGTTTATGTGCGTGTAGTTGGGTAGTCAAGGAGGGCAGTGAGATTCTTTCTTAATCTCTGTCCAGGGCATTTCGGTTCCAGTCACTTTGGTCAGCTAGCATTGGCAAGGCCTCAAATGTCATCATTTGGCCTGATCATGGCCTGGGATTCTATCTGAAGTACAACCCACATGCCTCTGTACCATCTTTTGTTTCTGAAAACTTCAGATTTTATAGTTTTGTAAACATTTGGAAAACAACTCTGCGCGCATCTCTTGTGTTTCTGCACATCTTATGAGGGAAACATTTCTTGCCCTTTGTTTCAGGATGTCTTCTTCAAGGATATTTATATACAGAAGAGCCTTAGTAGACAGGGATAGTGTCTCCTTCAGGAGCAAAGGACAGGCATGCTTCCTGTCCAGTATAATAAAGATGATGTCTCCCTTTGGAGTAAAGGACAGGAATGCTTAGTGCTCATTATTAAACAATTCGAGTTCCCTAAGCTCAGGGTTCCTTTCTTGTATTGCAATCCTCTGCGTGTGCAGGTATCTTCAGGCTTTCTTCATACTGCCTTGTGGGAATCGGGCTCATGAAACTGCTGTAAAAATGCTCCATGCAAAAATACTTTAGCTACTACTGTTGCTGTGAGGTATAAACTGTCCTTTATCTATGACATAGGAGTCTTGTATCTTCTGCCATCATCCATGAAACTTGGTAGGATAACCTGTTACCTTGAAAACAGGCAAACTCTCAGAACCTTCACAGTTCTTGAAGGCAACTTTGCCAAGGAAACCGTATTGAAATGAGTGCTATTCCAAAGGTGTTACTAGTAAATGATTATTCAGTACTCCAGAATTTAATAGAGAATGAGGCAGGGATAGGAAGGGGTAATGTTCCCTACCTTCCAGTTCTTGAGAAACATGGCCATAGCCTCACACTCAGGAGAGTGGAGTCAGAGCTGTGAACACAAAAGTGAAATGTTGCTATGTCTCCTTCGGCACTAATCTTTTTTGGAGTGACTATTATCATGTACATTTTAATGAAATATGTTCTTTAATTTGATGCCTTCTTGAACACAAATTATTCAACATGATTCCAGCTTTCTGCAGGATGAAAGCTCCTCATTACAAACATAATTTACTGTATTAAACTAGTGCTGTGCTCTTGCTGCATTTCAGATGCCTTGTGAGATGACGAGGAACTCTGCTGTCTCCTTTCTAGGTGTTGAGGGGCCACTTCATCAGGATGCAGTCTTGTTCTCTTGCTACTTCCAATCTACAGACCCAGGATTTTAGATCAGGAAACTGAATTTCACACAAACTCTGGGCCCCCCTTCTAACATGAAGAGAAGGGCAGCCTCTCCTGCATAGTTAATTACTCCAGCTTTGTGACGGTTTGGCAACTTCCTGGGACTTTAACACTTTGGGCTGTGTCTTTCAGAAAGATGTGGTGGATGTGATGTGTTACCTTCTTCATTTTCTAGATGTCGGTCTCTCTTTTACAAGTTTTACAACTGGTCTTGTGTATCATTTTTTTTATTAATCATAGAGTGAATCACTTTTCTGTGTATGCTCTGATGTCTGTTTTGCAATGGGTATGATAATCATGTACTAATTACTAATTTACTTATTTTCTAAACAATCAGACTCCTGATTTCTTCAGATAGTGCTTATTTTATTTCATTATTTGTTTTACTAATTGCAATTATATGAATTATATTAGTGCATTATATTAATATATTTTGTATAATGTAGGATATATTATATACTTTATAAAACATTTATTTATATAACATATATAAAATAAAATATTGACATAGATAAAATAACATTTCTACCATATATACACAACATACAACTAAAGATAATATATATATTTATATAAATTCAGATCATAAACATCTATATGTAAAATAATTATACATGAACATTTGCCTAAGTAGGTAGCAAGATGGATAGGAAGGTAGGTTTTGCTGTAGTGACAAATTTACCTCCAAATTTCAGTGGCTTAAATTACAAATATTTATTTCTTGTTCATACTCTGTGTCTAACATGATTGGGTTCCAGGTTGAGCCATCTTATGATTCTACCATCTCCACACGTAGCTTTCAGAGTGGCCAGTGAAAGAGAGGAAAGTGTGGAGAACTTACATTTTTCTCTTAATTGCCTCTGACCAGACATGCACATGGAATTTCCACTCAGACTGTTGGTCAAATCTAGTCACATGGCCCTTTCTTAACTGCAGAAGGGACTGGGAAATATAGGGAAGCACATGGACTGTTTGATGGGCTTTACTGTATCTGCCACAGTAATAACTAACAGAGCTGGCTGAGCAGTAGAGCAGTCTGTACTCCTGTCTTTGGCATGGCAAGGATGCATCTTTCCTATGGCGTTGCAGTAAGTAGCTCAGCCTGAGCCCCCTTCCTGTAACCATCCCAGGAGGGATGCTCACCAAGACAGGGTGACCCCAGAAGCAAGAAGGCTATTCATTACTGTTAGGGGTGGGAGCTAAGGGGAGTGAAAATGGAATCATGAAATGGGAGGACCTTCTAGAACTAACAGACGTGCCCCATGAGAACCAACATTTGAACATGTACCACATGAATGGCATTGAGGCCAGGCATTGTCAGCCAAAGCAGCAGAGGCAAATAGCAGGAAAGAATTGCAATCGCATGCCCGATTCACTGGCCCTTGTTTTTTGCTCCCTTATTCCTTCTCTTGGCACCTGACATGAATGGAGTTGGGCTTTGTAAAGAGAGGAGAACAGATGACCCCAAACAAAACCCGTTTCCCAGCCAGTCCTAAGATGGGGGTAGAGAAGAGAAGCAGAAAAGCACATACGTGTCATGCCTTTGCATGCACACACATATGCACACACACTTCAGTGTTCTAAAGCTAAAGCCTCACTGGCAATGGGGAAAGGAACACTTTAAAGCAGATGTGGTATTGGAGTTTTAAACCGGACTAGATGAAACTATTGTTATGGTCACCTGCAGAGGCAGATGGATCCCCACCCAAAATTTAGTTGTGATTTTGAGTGATGACACCAAACACAAACACACACCAAGAGGGTATGAAAAATTTTCTTACTTACATAATTGAGGTCCCTGGAGAGAATAGGGCATGTCCCTCAAACAGGTTCAAAATTTCTTTAGGGAGCCAGCAAAGAAAACAGGCCTGGGTTTTTTTATCGTGGTTAGGGAGTGAGGTTGGGTGAGAGCTGGCACACATATGTGCAGGTAGGGGCTTGTGTGATTTGAATCTCCCTCCCCCCACCAAAGGAGGAAGCACCCAGGCTTTCTTATCAGCTTGTCCAGATGTGGGTCACAGAGCAAAGAGTGAAGGTAGGCTTAAATTTGTCAGCATAAAACATCAAAACATGGAGTCAGAATCCTCATTGCTACTCCATAACTGTAAGTGATGGGATATTGTGGAATCTTCCTGAGGCATTCATTGGTTGAGGGTCAGAGGAAAGGTGACATTTTGCCCCTGAAGGGCAGATGAGAGAGCTTGTGTCAAATCTCATCTGTGGCAGAATGGCCTCTGAAATAGGTTGGGACACAAAAGGCTGCCTCCCAGTTCTCATTGCAGGCTTACTGTGTAGGTCAGTGCATGCCTTTGTACCTATTGCTACCTAAGTGAGTTCACAAAGTTGAAGAGATCCTAAAAAAGTGCTTTAGTTTTATTAAAGTAGAGCACCACTGTATTAACATCTGTCTAACCAAGCCAGGACAGGAAAGTCTAGTTCACACAGCTTGGGTATAAGCCCTTGGCTGACCGGCTCCAAGGTGAGGCCCTCCCACTAAAGCGTCAGGTGTGATGTAGTAATGGGGATCGTGGAGAGTTGGCACATGAGGCCAGAGGCTGAGAGGTGAATGGCATCAGGGTATCTGCAAGTACATTCTGAACCGATGGCACATATCTTGGTAAGCACTAGCATCTTCCTCAAAGAAGTTCTTTCATTTAACATTTAATTAGCCATGTAAAATCATTAGAAGGCTCACAGTGGAATTATTTTAAAAAGGAAGCCTAGGTTAGGAGAGAGGAGATGCTTTGATAGGAAAAAAACTTGAGCATTATAAAACAAAACGTCTTCTTTTATCTGTGGTGTTCAAAGGTTATTCCCCATAACCTTAAGACCTTCAGGTTTTGGGATTAAACTGAAGTTTTATTAGAGCGCTAAGTTAAAGCAGGGATTCCACTACCCCACTTTTTTGTGTTTTATATGACACACACACACACATACACACACACACACACACACACAAGTATATATATGTAGTTAAAAATGCTGAATTTTTATTTAGGGCTATTTCCTCAAATCTGGCTAATAATTGGAATTACCTGAGACCCATGTTAGCAATATGGATTCCTGAGCTTCACCCCAGACTTGCTACATTAGAATATCCAGCAAGGAAGTATATGCATTTGTATTTTTAACAAGTGCCCCCTCCTCATCAGATGATTCCGGCAGTAGCCAACTTCTGGTGACCCTTGGACATGAGGCATGTTGTCGACCCTGTATTGGACTGATAGTCCTTACTGTCGGCTGAGGAAAACCTAAGGCAGTATGGCAGCAGTTTTAAGAACAAATGAACTGTCCATAAGAAGCCTTCTGGGTTTTGTTCCACTTAGTGGATTGTATTTCTGCCCTGCTGTGGAGGGGGCATAATTTGTTGGTTAATACTCAGCTCATTTTGGTTGTTTGGTGAGACTGTTGGTGGCATTTAGGCCTTTCCTCTTTGTTCTAACAACACTGTCCATACCACCATTAGGGCACAATTCCACGCTATTGCCTCTTCAGAGATACATTTTCCCCTCACCAAGACAGTTTCCAGAAGGCAGAGAACAAGTGTTTTCTAAGGTGTAGTTTTGGCCATTAGGACAGGGATTATTTGTTGAATAAATGTAAGAATTAATGAGTGAATGAATGCATGAAAATAAATGCATGAATGTGATAAGTACATTAATTATAGGTGTTCAAAATAATTATGAAACAGGCAGAGGATAAAAATCAGTCAGTAGTTCTTTCTCAAAGAGAGTTTATATGGCCATTATTCCCAAAGGGTTACTAACACATCCAACACCATAAAAATCTGAGCACTAAAGCTTATGTATGATGAAGGGGCAGTAAAACCCTCTCAAGGTCTTTCGTGAAAAGCAGCTGCTAAAAATTCGTAACAGAGAGAACATCCTAAGAGAGAAGTGGTAAAACGTGCCATATATATAACCTAAGAACATGTATGTTTCACGTAAGAAAGCTTTACAAGTAGGCACTTGTTAAACATTTGTACTATACTTTTACAAATTATTTATTTATTTTTGGCTGCGTTGGGTCTTTGTTGCTGCACGCAGGCTTTCTCTAGTTGCAGCAAGCGGGGGCTACTCTTCGTTGCGGTGCGCAGGCTTCTCATTGCGGTGGCTTCTCTTGTTGTGGAGCATGGGCTGTAGGCATGCAGGCTTCAGTAGTTGTGGCACACAGCCTCAGTAGTTGTGGCTCGTGGGCTCTAGAGTGCAGGCTCAGTAGTTGTGGTGCATGGGCTTAGTTGCTCCTTGGCATGTGGGATCTTCCCAGACCAGAGATCAAACCCGTGTCCCCTGCATTGGCAGGCGGATTCTTAACCACTGTGCCACCAGGGAAGTTCCAACATTTGTACTATACTTTTTACTCATTTGTTAGCTTGGGTTCTTGCCTAGTGCTGCCACATTTCTCTTTGAAGAATTTTATGTTTGCCTATCTATCTGTTTATATGAACATCTATGTTCATGCCAGGTTTGTTTTTTGTTTTCTGTGTGTGTGTGTGTGTGTGTGTGTGTGTGTGTGTGTTTCTTTTTTTTACTCTATATAGTGTCTCATATACCACACCACACACATTGGTACTTAATAAAGATTATTTGAGCATGAAGGTTTGCTTAGTGGCAAATGGCAGTTGCATATTTAATAGAAGACGACATCTTTGCACTTACATGTATACTTGTTTTAAAATGTTAACCAGAAATAGTTGGCGGGAAAACCTTAAGGAATGAGCTATCATGTTTCTAGGTTATGTCAGCAATAATTCTCTACTATATTAGTTCCTTCAAAGGTGAATGGTTTTTGATTATGATATAACCTTAACTTGCCATCTGTTATGAAACCATGTACGAAGCTTAAACTTAGGATTTTCAGCTTCACAAATTCTGCAACAATTATGAACTCTTACTGACTTCATAATTAAGTCTAGATAAGGTTAACAATCACCTGCCACTCTGTTAATGTAATTGTTCATCTGTGAACCTTGCAAATTCTTGTAAGTAGTTGTGATATTTGCTTTGAAAAACAAACATTCTCATAACCTTTCAGGGAGTGAAAAATCCTATGACAAACCAGGAAGACTCTTGGGGCTTGAGAGACACCTTTAAAACCATCTAATTCAACTCTCTGGGCACTTCCTGAAACAGAAACCCAAGTTGAAGAATATAAATATTAAGGAACTTTTTCAACATCAACTCTGTCCAGGGAAGATTTGGGATAGAACTCATATCTTTCTAATCTAAAATTCTTGGCAGTGTCCCACACAAGTTGAAGAGACAGAGAAAGCTGCTTGTCAGGAATGTTCAACATCTCCTTGAACTTCTAGATTATTTTTTCCCTGAATGAAACTCTTCTGGAATCAGATTTTCATACCACCAGCAAATATGTTCTTTCATGATGAAAAGCACCCTTTACCACTTAGACCTGCCCTTCCCACATGTACTAAATTAAATCCAGTTTAATGAGAACATGTCTAGTCAATCACAGGTCATAAATGAATAAGTCTTTACTCTGGGTGCATTTGACATAATAGAAATTATGCTCAGACGAGGGTTATCAATTTAAAATGTACAATTTGGGGGGATACGCCGCTGATTCTACTGCTGAGCTGTTCTTTCTGACCCATTCAAATATTTCTTTTCAAAGAACAGGGCTTCACATTGTAGTTAGGGCATGGATACGTGAGGTCCTAGAATAATCAAAAAGCCACCGCGTGGTGCAGCCTTTCATTCTCTCATTTGGTCATTGTCTTCCTCTTTCAGCCTTTCAGAAGAAGAAAAATGTCATTCCCCATGGCAGTGTATAAAAAATTACATTGGGCCTACTTAGACAGGAATTCCAGAATAAACGCAGTAGTTTTTTTTAAGTAGTGGCAAAATAACGCTGAAGTGCCCTGTCATAGAAAAGATGTAAGGGTAGAAAGAGACCTAGGGTTTGCAAGAGACAAATTGTCATTTATCACTCCTTCCCACCCATCCCCTTCTCATCACCCCCTTTTCTTTCTACTGTGTTTTCCTCTTCTCCTTTGTTTCCTCATTCATTCCTTCCTTCTGCAAACTTGTATATCTCCTATGTTCTAGTCCCTAATGAAACGGGGGGCACACTCCTGCCTTCACATACGACTGCATGTGGGTAACACATGGATAGAAAGGGAGAGAATAGGGAGGCTTTGGGGCAGTGATTCTCAATCGCAACTGCAATTACAATCACGTGGGAACTTAAAAAAAAAAAAAAAAAAACAGTGCTAGGGATGCATCCCAAACAATCAAATCAGAATTTCTGGAGAACAGTGGCTGGGTTTTTCAGGATTCAGAGCCACTCCTTCCAATGGAGAATGGGGAAAGGAATGAGGAGTTTAAGAAACAGGTTTAGAGAGCCTTCCGATGTTCCTAACTTGCCTGTGTTTCCTGCAGATAGATAGACTGCTAGCAACACAAATATCAATTGGCTTTCCTAAAAGTAACACGGCAAAATATCTTTAATTCTTCTACCAATTTATACCATAGTGATTACAAAGCAATCTATTGATCTTTGGAATTGCAGATTGCAGAGTCCCTGAGCCGACTGACCTCTGCTATGGCGGCTGTCATCTAGATGAGGAAGCAAGGCTCACCTGACATCTCTTCTTAACTTCGCAGCCCACTTGCTTTACAGAATCCCAACTTTCGTTTCATGAATTTCGAGTTGTAAGGACGGAGCTTCATAGGGAAAAGCAAGTGTTAGAGACTTGAGGGAAGAGCAGGCTTCCCTTTTATGGATAACAGAACTTCAGGTGTCAGTCAGAGAATATTTGCACAACAAAGAGTATCCTGCCCATTTTATGGAAGAAGTTAAAGCAAAGTTTAAGTAACTCAGAAAACTCCCACTGTTCTTATCTAAGTCTTCCTAAAACTCAGATCTCCAGGTTCCATGCCTCTATTTTAGTGTCATAATGCTTACTTATAGAAAAACCATGTTTTTAATAAATTGTAAGTATCAACCATGAAAACAGAGAAGGCAGTCTCTCCATTACCAAAAAACCCATATTTATTTAACCCATATATATTGGAGCAGGAAGAATATTAATAATAGTTCCTCACGCTTAAGACAGTATAAACTAAGAGGGCCAAAGGCATGATTTTGGACTTGAGGAAGCAAAATAATGAAGGAAGGAAGGGAGGGAGGGAAGAAGGAAAGCAAAGCAATAGTAGGTAGTTTTGTAGACTGTTAACAACCCCAAGGTGTTTTGTGGGTCTACATTGATTGTGAAAATGACCACAGTTCTCAAATCATAGCATGGGGAGTGGCCAGCATGGTAGAGCCATGTTTGTAGGTGAAGCATGGGTCGAGGCAAGCAGATAGATTCCTTAAGGGATACACGAGGTGTTAGCTGAGAAGCTATGTGCTTTATTCAGTGATGGAGATTGCTTGGTATGGCTGAGTTAGAGTCAAGACTATGAAATGCCCTTGCTATTTTCAGGCAGGGTGTGGGATGTGAGAGGGAAAGGAAAGGGAAGAGACGTGATAAAGAGTGGCTATTGTGCAGAACTATCTCTTGGCTGTAATAAATTTATAGCGCTAGTTTTTGGGGAGTTGGTTTTATTCTTGGTTGAGCAGATAATACAGATGACACAGGTAAGCATGGAGGAAGATGCTGCTGATGTGATTTTTATGTCCTGCTTGAGGGGCAGACTGTTTAAAGATATTGGCTCTTCCCAGCCTGAATTGAGGTTGCTCCTATGATATTTAAGGTCAAATAATCCAGAGCGTATTGGTGTTGAACTACATTGGTCTCTGTAAATGTCTTGCTGAGGCTATAACGCAAGACCATACTTAAGTTGGCACACATGGAGTTTTACATCATGGGAATGGGTATTCCTACTGTCAGTAAACTGGGAATAGATCATTACTGGGCCAGGAACATGGCTTGGAATACATCATTAATCCTGAGAAAAAAAGATACTTCTCCTTTCTCTGGACTCTGCCATGGATGGTCTTAGACTCCAAAGCCTAGGTACTCAAAATATTCCTTTGAAGTGGGTGAACTGATCTGTACTGGGTGGAAAATGGGAACTGATCTGTACTAGGCTAGAAAGGAAGTGACCCTTTGGATGAACCAGAATATTTCCTTTTCATCATTCTTGCTGTTTAATTAAGTCATTTAAGATCTTACAATCTGGTCTTAAAGGTACTGTGGAGAAGTAAGGAAAGAGCTTGCTTAATGTATAGAACAGTGAAGTCAAATGGAGTTGTGCAATCCCACCTCTAAAGAGAGAGTGGTGGTATGGTAGCAAAAACAGACATTCTTATAGGATGTCCATACCCAGCAGATGGGTGGCCCTGTCACAAGGGGACATGAGAGCAGAAATAGAGAACGTGAGCCAAGGGATATGAGGGCCCTGATTCTGAACATCAAGGAAGCAGCGATGGGAACTCTCCAAAAGAATTGGTAGGCAGTGTGCAAGTGGGGTTCTGAGTGATTATAAATTGGAGTATAAATGGAAATATAACTCAATTAGAGCCAGATCAGCGAAATTTGTATTCTGACTGGCAAATATCCTTATGAGGTGATCCAGGAACGAAGTAAGTATTCTAAATACGCTGCCAAACATTGTCATCTGTTGTCCTTACAAGCCAGGCCTGATGATGAAAACTGGTAACAAACCTGTATTACATGCTTCTTATGTGCCACATACAGTGCTAACGCTTCAAATTCTTACGATAACATTTTGAGTTTCATACCACAAGCCTCTTTTTGTCAGTAAGGAACCCGTGGCTTTAAAAGTTTAAATAAATTGCCCAAGATCAACAGCTAGTAAGTGGTGGTGCTGGGAATCAAACAGAGACCACTTTTCCTAAAGCCTGAGCTCTTGACCACCATGCTATGCTGTCCATTAAGAAACAAAGATGAAGGCATGAGGGTGGTGGGGAAAGGAGGAGAAAGAAGGATGGAACTAATACAGTATCATTCCACAATTTTAGGACATACCATCAATGTAATCACTTTTTAGGGAAAAGAAAGAAACAAAAAATTTAAAGTGTGTCAGTTGTAAGATACCGCCTGCTTTCAGAAATATTAAAGTGAGAAAAATTAATTTCATAGAATGTGGGATATATGGTATAATAAGCGCTTCCCATGTTCCAAAACCTTTGCATATTATTTTATTTAATACTCAAAATGATCCTCAAAGAAGTAAATGACTCGCTCCATGTTATATAACTGGTCAGTGATAGCACCAGAATTTTAAATCCATACCTGTCTGAGTATTAACTCAACATTTAGAAAGTACAAAGGCTCCATTCGTACTTTTCCCATGACTCCACACTTGAGTGTTCTTAGATGTGGTTTCCATAATTGCTGCTCCTGAAAGCAATGCAGGTGAGAGTTCTACAGTCACCTTCAGACATTTTGGATGCATTAGAGAAAATGATAATAGCTTCTGCAATTTACCTAGAAACCACGACTTTCAGGAGCTTTCCTTTAGAGTCAAGTTACTTATGTGATTTTCAGCCAGTTTACTTTGGAACCTAACACTGAGGTTGTTCAAGTCTTCATACATGAAGGGTTATTATTATTTCTTACCTAGAAAAGATATAAATATATTTCAGTGTGCCAGTTTTTTTCAATGTGCAACACTCTTGCTTGGATATACACATTAGGAAACCACAATAAATGTCTTCGGGAAAAAATAATTTAATTTAAAATGATATTTATTACCCTTATGTTTAAAAGAGTTAAATGTAACTTCTTAAAAGTTTCTTGCTTGTAATGAAGGCATAGCTTAAATACAAGGAGTATTGTCACACGGAGTAACAGAATTCTGGAAAATTTAATTGCCACGGAAGACTACTGACAATAGAAAGTCCAGATGGATTGTTGAAAACGATGTACATCATCATATATATATATACACACATACATGCGTGTCTGCATGTATATGGATGTATACACATACCCACATACACGTATGCACTTGGAGGAATCACTTGAACTCTGAAAAAGGTAATGGATATAAAAATCTCCCTAGATAAATACACACATACCTTATCACAGGCATAAACACATGTACTCATGGATACACATGCACCCCTCATCAAAAAATAGTACTGAAAAATTGACTGTAAATTGAATTTTTACTTAAATTGATTTTTATTTACTTGATGAGCCAATATTTAATTGAACAACTTCTTTTATTTTGTTCTTGCCCATCCTTTTATTTTTTAAATTTTTAAAAATTTTATTTAAAAAAATTTCATTGAGCTATAATTGACTAAATTACTTCTTTTTTAAAAGTTAAGATTCCTTGGGCAATTTATATGATTTACAGAATAGACGTGTATGCTTAATCTTCTCAAAGCAAGGCATCCGTATTTTGAATATATACAGTTATTGCATCTGTTTCATCAGTGTCAGTCACTCAGGGAATATTTATTTAGCACCTACTGTGCACCTACCACTCTGCCAGGTGCTGGAGAAGCTGTGTGTGTGTGTGTGTGTGTGTGTGTGTGTGTGTGTGTGTGTGCGCGCGCGCGTGCGCGCACACGCTCATGCAAACACGCATATAGATACACACACAAAAAATAAGAATTTGTAACAAGAAACTTACTGAAATAATAAAAATTTTTTGGTCTTCCAGCAGTCTGTTGGTCCTTGGGAAGCTAACTACATATGGAACTAAGCTCTCCTGAACGCTATTAGCAACACAGTCTATCCTTAATCTCAGTCTTTTAGTCTAGCCCAGACATTTACACTTGATTGCCATATTCACATTCAATTCCATAGCTGGATAGTCCAATATATTCATTTTAAAGTCCACTCTGCAACTTCAGAGTCTACGACAGATTGGGATCATTGTTCCAAGCAGAAAAATACATGTTCAGATCTTTAAACTTTTTACTATAACTTGTCGGCTGCATAGGAAAATTAAGGACAGATGAACTAAAGACACCTGATGGAGAATGTGTCCATGCAGTTTAGCAGCCACTTCTCTGTGAGTCCAGGATCATATGCTTCTGAAAATCCTTCAATAGTTAAGCAATACCAAGAAATTGGCCCCCTCAAGCAATAAATTACTTTGGTATTCTCCACAACACAACAACAAACTGGCTGTCAAGTTTGGCAAACCTTTGAAAAGAGATGGGCCTCCTCTCTGAACTCTGAATGGAAACATTATTTTTCCTCCACTAGAAGAGCCATCATCACTCTTTCACCATAAGGAAGGTCACACCATCTTTCACAAAAGATTTGCCTGCTTGTAATTACTGCCTGCAGCACAGACAAATGCAGTCTTTTAAAATGCTAACTGTGTTATACTTATACCCGAGGGATCCGGGGTACAAATGTAATGCGGCCTCACCAGTTTGTCTTAGGGAGATCTTACAGTGCTGATTGAAAACAGCTGAACTAAATCAACAGTTACCTTGAGCCAGGGGCCTTTGGAGAGCAATTAGAGTCAAGGCTTGGGTTTTGAACCCAATATGCTCTGTCAGTCTCAATGATTTGTGTTTGTTGTACTCAGTCTCATTTCCTGCATGAAATATGAGGCTGTATAAAGAGGAAAAATTCCCAAGATTAAAAAATATTTGACCTCAGTGCGTTTGTGAGCATAGAAGTACACATGTCTAAATGACCATTTGGGTTTGTAGTACAAAGTTCTATTGATGTTGGCAGCCTGAGCTTCCCAGTCTCAAAGCCACATGAATGGTTTCGAGTTTCAGCCAAAAAATGTTTTCCACATGCTTTAGTGTGGGCCAATTTACGCAGTAGATTTTGTGGAGACTGTGGCCAAGCCCTTCATAAAGGGCTGCCTTCTCTGGGATCAGGGAAACCACAACAGACACATTGCTAATGCAATCTAATTATCTGCTTGAACATTTTTCCAGATGTATCCAATGGCTAAAAATACTGCAATAAAAAAGGTATTTGGCTCTCTTGACTGAAACAGTGGCATAAAGAACCTGTTTGTCTGGAGGGAAAGTTATGACATTATACTTCTATGACTGCATTTAAATCAGTGAAACAAAACAGTACCCACAGGGTGGGGCTTGCTTTCTGTTTGAATGAGTCTTCCAAACCGAGACCTTAGGATAAGAGATCATTCCTTTATATAAAGGGGTGACCCTCTCACTTATAAGTTAATTCCTCTCATTTGTGGTTTCCTAACTTGATTGAAGTTGGTGAGTGTAATTCATGACAAAGAGATCCCATGCTCTTTCCACTAAGCTCATTGCACGGCTTACCCAACAGGACAGCAGACCATTTCCTTCCTGTCAGGAGAAAAAAAAATCTTTTGACTAATAAGTTGAGAGTTTTACCCTGTCCCCATAGAAAAACTGGCTGTTCTGAAGGTCTTAATGTTTCCCTTTTGTTTTCCTTCGGCAGAATTTATTTTTGTATAGCAAACCCCATACTTCAGCCTAGTTTCCTTTGTGTCATTTGGATCCCAGCTAGTCCAGCAGATACATGATGTTATGCCAGGTTATTGTTCAAGTTGTTGGCAACCATGCTCGTTCCTAACACAGCCAACTGCCTAGGAGAACACAAGCACATTCAGTAGGAATTTTTGGTACTAAATTGAGAGGTCAGTTTTACCAACCTGTGTCTTTCCGTACCCTTGTTTGAACAAAGGCTTTAAAATGAACTATAAGATTCCAAATAAATAATCAAGGCTCGACAAAACACACACATTTTCCTAAGAAGCTGAAAAACTTATGAAAAGTTTTTATTTTTGTCCTTTCTCTCAAGCCTTTTAGCAACAAGGGTCGGAGAGGAGGTGTATTCTGTGTTACACCTTCCAGGAAGTAATAAATCAGAGGCGAGGCATACCTTCATGGCTTTGCCTGGTCTCAATCACAACTACAAAACTATGTGCCAGCTTCTCTAATTCCTGTACTGCACCACTGGGTGAGCAGAGATATCCAGCATGGAGATAACTTTAAATAGTTATGCACTGAAGTTGTGGCCGAAACTATAGAAGAAAGCAGAGTGCCAAGAACTTCTGTGAGATAAAGATGAGCAAGCAAGTCCCCCCAGGCTGGTTCATTCCATTTTCCTTAATTGAGCTATTCTCCTTGCAATGAGAGTTCTCACTGATTGATTTGACTCTGTTGTTTCTTGTGAAATCTCGAAATCATATCTTCATTCACTCCACTGTTGTGGGGTTTTTTTCCCTTAGCTGAGATATGGCTTCAGAATCTGTTCATAGTTCCCTAAAAGATGTCCTTAGGAAATGAGGTCACTTGGGTTTTCCAAGTAAACAGTTTCATTCCTCTGGCAATCCTTTTTTGTTATATGAACCCCCCCCCAATAACAAGGTATGATTATCCTATTTCCATTATCCATTTCCACATCATCAGGATGTTCTCAGGGAAGTGGGGGTGGGCAAGAGATGGAATGAGAGGCTAGTCACTTTGGCAAATAGAGAATATTTTATTTAAAAGTGGATTGTGTTTCAAATGTGTATTTGTAATTCAGTTGTTTGAAATTCAGTTTGTGCTTTCTTATATAAGGAATGTTATAAATGGGTTCTCACAAAGACTCTTTGACCCATAATGAAGCCTATAATGTATTTAAAGTATTGTATTAGGAAAAGAGGTCTTGATCTTGTGAAAAATTAAAGAAAACAATTTAGGTGATACAAATGAACTTTAACACTTCAGCAAGTGGATAGTCTCAGAGAACTGCAAAATGGGGTGAAAGGTAAGAAGCTTTTATAGGATAAGGAATAAGGAACAAAGAGAGACCAATAGAAAATTGCTGATTGGCTGAGGCCACATTAGTCATTGTTTGGGGTGAGAAGGCCCAGAGTTGGCTTGGGATTTGGGGATTGGCTGACTGGATATACTGCATTTCTGGTCAAGAGGAGGATTTACAGGGATATGAAAGTTATCTAAGTTCCAGTTTGCTGATGTGGCACTCCGGGCAGGAGCTGCTAGATCTCTGGTCTAGAAAGTTATTTCAGCAGTTTCAAGATGGAAACTATGTCCCATTTGTATGGGAGTCCAGGGACATAAGCCAAAGAGTAAAGGAATAAGAAGGAAAAAAGTTTCTTCCTGTATTACTGGTAGGGTATCCCAAGCAACATATTGGAAGAGACAAAAGTTGATTTGTCACCCTCTTCTGGAAACTCATCTATAATTTTTCTCTTACTTTCTCACAACCATTTTTCAGGTCCTGGTTATTTCATGTTTCCCTAGACTTCTTAAAATTGTGAGACCCTCCTTTCCTCTTGTCTCACATGTAGAACCAGTTATATACAGTCCTTCACTCACCTTCATCCAAACATCTTGGTATCATCAGAAGGAAAGCCTAGTGATCAAAATAATTTGTGCTGGGGAGGGGGGGAGGATCAAGATTGCAGAGTATGAGGGTGTGGAGCTCATCTCCCCCCATAATCACATCAAAAATACATCTACATGTGGAACAATTCTCACTGGAAGCTGGCAGAAGGACTCTGGTGCAACAACTCTGTAATAAAAATATATGTGTCATTGGGTAGGAAGACAAGAAAAGCGATCAGGTAGGGACATGTGTCCCTGGGAGGTGACTCAGAGGAAAAGGGAGAATACAAGGGCAGACACATGCCCTGGGGAGTGAGTGGTGAGAGCCACAGGTTGGACGCCCCAGTCCTGGGGTCCTATGCAGGGGGGATGAGCCAGAGTCCCCTGGGCTGGTTGGAGGACTGCTGGGACTAACGGGTGGGTGAGGGGGAAGCCTGGACTCTGCTTGTAAGAAGGGCACACATGCTAGCTTGCCCCCAGGCTAAATAGGAACAGACTCACAGATATAAAAAAACAAACTAGTGGTCACCAGTGGGGAGAGGGAAGGCAGAAGGGGCAAGGTAAGGGTAAGGGATTAAGAGATACAAAATACTGTGTGTAAAATGGGTAAGCAACAAGGATAAATTGTAGAGCGCAAGGAATTATAGCCATTGTCTTGTAATAACTTAATGGAGTATAATCTGTAAAAATACTGAATCATTATGCTGTACACCTGAAATGAATATTGTATATCCACTATACTTCGATATGTAAAAAAAATTGTGCTGAGGTATGAGTAACCTCTTAATCATCTCAGGCTATTTGCATTTTTAAGAAGCATGCAAATTAATCTGAAATGATCTTTAATTTGTTCCTTTCAGGCAATGTGATAAAACTGAAAAAAATTCAACAACTTGGGGTAAACAAGATTTGGTATCTGGATCCCAACTCAGAGGCAGGCCTGCCCAGCTTGCAGCTTTGCTCTTGAGGTAAGTGTTCTGACTTTTCACATACGATTCTCTCCCTAAAACTCTGCATTGCTGAGAAGGGATTTTTTAGGAAAGCTGTTCTCATCACTAACTTCCTTTGTCTGACAGTGTTATTAGTACATAGTGTGGCTGTAAGCCCAAGACTGACTATAGCAGAAAATAAGGTGGAGCTTTAAGATCTAAATTTCAGTCCTAGAAAATGCTATCCATAACCTTCATCAATATTTTGGGCAAATAGAGCCACCATGCTTTTTTTTTTTTTAATTTGTCATAGAACAAGCTAAGAAATAAAGCACTTTGAACTGAATTGCTAGGAGCTACTTTCTTGGGTCCCCAAATTGGCTATTTTGGTTTTGAGAGTTTTGGTTTTGGTTTTCATGGTTTTAAGGATCATAACATGATATGAAGCGGTGTTTCTCAAAGTGTAGTCCATAAATCATTTGTGTCCACTGGTGGTCTTTCAGCAAATTGTTTAGAGACTTCAGAGGAAAAAGAAATTTTAAAAAACTTCGTTCACAAATATTTAACAAATGTAAAATGTAAGATTAAATATAATTCTCACTGAGACATATTATATTCTTAACAGTCATTAGCAACCTAAAGGTAGCCTACCCGTTGCAAGGACTCTGATGGTTAGGCCTTAGCTTCCCATCAGTTAATTGGATGCAACGTGTTTAGGTTAAATTTTTTTCACATTATTGGCATGTTACTGTTCACATTTGTTACATTTGCCTTTTTAAAAATTGTTACTATTGGGGTTTATTATTAAATTTCTAATTTTATTAAAGAAGCAATCACATAAAAGTAGTTTATGCAAATATAAAGATAGTTATAAAAGTAGAGGCAGAAATACAACACTGCCATAATCATCTTTAGTGACCAGGTTTCAGAGTGAATGTAGAATGTGATTACATATGTGCCAAGACAAGGGAAAAGCAGCTAGAAGCAGCTAGATATAAAAAGTGAAAAAAGAAATCCAAAAATCAACAATGGAAAGTTTTATTTAAGAAGACTAGCAATCATTGAACCGTGCTGCGTAGTAAATTGCTTTTTATAAGACTTGGTTAAATAGTGGCATGAAGCCATCACATCTTTGCATGTAAGTACTATGTATCTCTCTGGTTTTAAAAATGATTGTTTTCCTATAGAAATATTTTCTAGTTTTAAATTGCTGGATTTTGTCACTAAAGAAAATGGGGATATCAAAACTACAGTGGTGTAATTCAGACGTTGTATTCCTTGTAGCAAAACCAGGTATAGGTGCAAGTCATACTTTTTCAAGGCAGCTGGTAAAAATAGCTGAAAATTAATAACAAATAATGAGTTCAAAGAGAAAGCATAAGTATTGGTAAAACTTCCCTATCATATGACAGTTGTATATGATGGAACATTAATGGCATATACTCTTTGTGGTCTAAGAGATACTGGCTTTTCAGTTGGCAAAACTATAAGGTATGAATCAGGGCTTGGTTCATGTATGACATGTACAGAGAGGAGAAGTGCTTGATGGTTTTTTTGTTGTTATGGGTTTTTTTGTTTGTTTTTGTTTTTTAACCGTTCACTTGAGCACGGTTTATTTTCTAAATTTTAATATCGTATTTTTCACATTGCCCATCAGTTTTCACAGTTGCAACCTCGAAATTAAGCTCCCTCTGCATTGCCCTCTGAGCCACCAAGCCTTTTTGTTCTGTTAATCATTCAAATCCATACTAGAGGAGATTATTAGTCTGTCATTGGTATTTTTCTGAACCATGATGTACATTGGGAAAAGAGTATTGGTACTGTTGCTAATAAGGCATCATGGTTGGCTCATGTTGGTTCTGTGTTCGTTCTTCGTGGTTCTGTGTTGAAAGAAATGCAGAAATTTGTGGGTATAATCAGATGGTGGTATATGTCTTTTTGGCTTAGTCTGGGAAATTAGATTCTTCTTTTCCACACTGAAGTATGTATGCTGATTCCCAAGAGGAAATTTTCATAACTTTTAGAATGATGAAATGTAACACACATAGAGAAAGGTGTATAGAACCTAAATGTACAATGAATCATTAGAAAGTGAACACCCTTTTAACTACCATCTAAGTAAAGAAATAGAACCTTGCCGACATTGAAGAAGCACCTCCTTGCCCCTGGGTATCCCTCCTCAATCACATTTCCTGTATCCCTTTTAGATTAAAAAACACTATCTTGATATGTATGATAAATTTTTTTTATAAATTTATTTATTTATTTTTGGCTGCATTGGGTCTTCATTGCTGTGCGTGGGCTTTCTCTAGTTGCTGCGAGCGGGGGCTACTCTTCGTTGCAGTGTGTGGGCTTCTTATTGCGGTGGCTTCTCTTTGTTGCAGAGCATGGGCTCTAGGCATGCGGGATTCAGTAGTTGTGGCATGTGGGCTCAGTAGTTGTGGCTTGCAGGCTCTAGAGTACAGGCTCAGTAGTTGTGGCACCTGGGCTTACTTGCTCCATGGCATGTGGGATCTTCCTGGACCAGGGCTCGAACCCATGTCCCCTGCATTGGCAGGCAGATTCTTAACCACTGTGCCACCAGAGAAGCCCCTGTATGATAATTCTTTCCATGATATTCCTTGATTTTTATTGCTTTTGTATGTAGCCCTAAATAAAATGGCTAATATTGACTGGTTTTAAACTTTACATAAATGAATTATTTTAAAAAATTTCTTTCAATTACCAATTTGTTTGTAAGATTCAGTCAGCTTGTTGTTCATAGCTCTAGTTTAATTGTGATACAAAATTCCACAATTAAACTAGAGCTATGTACAACTTTAATTGTGATACAAAATTACATTATATTAACAACCACAATTTACTTATCCATCCTAACATCCTTATTTCCTGATGGTTGTTAAAGATGTTTTCAGCTATTGCAAAAATTGCTGCCATGAACTTTCTTTTACATGTTTCCTGACACACAGGTGAATGTCTTTCTCTAGGCATATACCCAGGAATGTAATGTTTGGTATTGTTTGGTCATAAGATATTGTTTTCTCAGTATGGGTGTTTGCATAAGAACAATGCTTTTTTTAAGTGCTTGAGCCAATTTTCACTCATGTTGGCTCAAGGCATTTTGTGACCACTAATCAGTACTTGAACAGGGCAAAAAGCTGAGAAAGTAAGTATAAAATCACTATTAAGCTAATCAGAGATTATCACAGCTTCAGTATTTTCTAAAGAGGAGGAGCCCTAGTAAACACCCTAGGATATTAGTGGAGAACCCTGGAAGCTTACTCCCTTAGGAATAATGGCAAACCAGAAATAGACTAATCTTTACTGAATCAAGGCAATATATCTATATTCTGTATGCCTGAGAGAAGAAATCCAAACCCTCTCTAGAGGAGGTAACATCACCCAACAAAACTAAGTAATTCATACATATCATGTAGCCTTCATTCAAAAATTACCAGACATGCCAAGAAACATAACCAAATCTACAAAAATCAAGAAAAGTAGAAACACATCCAAAAATGAACAAAAATGATCTGGTTATTGAAACTAACAGATATGAACTTTAAAATAATTGTGACTCATGTGCTCAAGAATAAGGGGATGGGGCAGGTAGATAATTCCACAGTAAATTAAGAAACTATAAAAGTAATGAAATAGAAAATTTTATAATTAATACATTTAATAGCAGATTAGACAAATAGAAAAAATTAATGAGCTAGCAATAGGTTAGTAAAAAATATCTAGACTGAAGCAAAAAGAGAGAGAGAAGAAAAGATGCTTTAAAAAGCATAGGAGATATATGGGGCACAGTGAAAAGACTGAACTTATGTGTAATTGGAGTCCAGAAACAAAAGTGAGACAGAATGGGAGGGAAACTTTTTTAAAAGATCATGGGCTAGAATTATCCAAAATTATAGAAAGGCCTACTTATTCAAGAATATCTATAAATCAAAGGCAGGGCAAAATCAGAGAACATCACACTTAGACATATCAAAATAAATCTGCTGAAAGACAAAAATAAAAATCAAATCCTAAAAGTATCCATAGAATAAAAAGATACATTATCTTCAAAGGGACATTAAACTGATGGTTGAATTTTCAGTAATGTGGTTTCTTTGTTAAGTGTTTATAAGAATTCACCAAAGGATATATCAAGGCATGAGATATTCTTTGTGAGAAAGCTTTAAATTTATATTAAATTTATTATAGACATAAGAAAAATTAGATTATCTGTTCCTTCTGTCAATTTTGATAGTTAATTTTTAAAAAGGAATTTGTTCATTTCTTCTAAATTTTAACATGATTACCATAACATTTAAAATCATATACATAATGTAGAAATAAAACTGCCATTATTTGTAGACAACATGATTGTAATCATAGAAAATTATCAAAATAATCTATATATAAAGCACTGGAATTAATAAATAAATTTAGTAAGGTAATTGGCCACAAGATCATTATATAAAAATCAATTATATTATACTAACAACAAAAAAGAATTTTTTAATGAAATTTTTAAATGATATCATTTATTCTAACAGCAAAACATAAATTATTTAGGAAAAATATATGCAGAAAGTTGTATAAGACCTCTAAAAATAAAAACCCTAGAAAACATTGCTATGAGAAATTAAAGCCTAAACAAATGGAGGCTATATCATGTTCATAGATTGGAAGATTCAAAATTGAAGAATGTTAACTTTATAGACTCAATAAATTATAATCAATGTACAGACAATCCAATGGAAGGAGTGGTGGAAACTGATATACTGATTTTTGAACAATTTTGGCAGAATAAGAACAAAATGAGAGTACTTATATTCCCAAATATAAAGCCTTATTATAAAGTTAACTAAAATAGACTGGTATTGGTGTGGGAATAGACAAACAAATAGAACATAGCAGAGGAACCCGAGAGAGAACCTATGTTTAAAGTCACCAAATTCATCATTGCAATGCAGTGAGGAAAGAATGCTTTTTCTAGTAAATGGTGTTGGATCTGTTGAATATCCATAGAGATTTTTTAAAAGAACTTTTACTTCATACTTCATATTATACATAAAATCATTTTCTAGTGGATCAAAGGTGTAAATGTGAAACGTAATAGTAAAGATTCAAAAGATAATATAAGAGATCTTAGGGTGTAAAAGCAATTTTTAAAGGACACAGAAACACTAAGCATAATAGACAAGATTAATAAATTCTTCATTAAATGTAAGAACAGATACCACTAAGAAAGTGAACATACAAGCCACAGAATAGAATTATATTCACGTTAATAGGGGAAATTTTACAAGCTAACAAGGAAAAAAAAACAGAAAACAATTTAAAAAAGACAGAAGACTTGAACTGACATTTCACAAACAGGTAATAAAACATATGGGAGGGTGATGAGCATTCATTAGTTATCAGGATAAAGCACCTTAAAACTATAATGAGATATCACTACATGCTCCCTAGAATGGCTAAAATTTAGGAAAAATAGGTAAAAACCAAGTGTAGACAAGAATACAGAGCAACAGAAACTCTCATCCACTGCTAAGGAAAGGATAAACTTCTAGAATCACTTTGGAAGTCTATTTGGCAGAGGGACACATGATCCTATGACACGGCGTTTCTATTTCTAGGTACCAGTGGAAAAGCATACATATATGCAGCAAAAGACATGTATAAGAATGTTCATAGCAATATTATCCCACATAGCAAAAAATGAAAAACAATCTAAAAGTTCAGTAACAATAACATGAATAAATAAATCTTGCTATGTTTATACAATGGAATACTAGCAGCAATGCAAAACAGCAAACTACTGCTACATGCAACGTGAATGAGTATCACAAATATAATGTTGAATGGTAGAGCAGAGACAAAAGAGTATGTATTCAGTCTATTTACATAAAATTGAAAATGGGCAGAACTAATATATGGTGTTAGAAGTCAACATAGTGGTTATATTTGGTAAGAAAGTCATGATTGGAAAGGCATATGAGAAAGGCTTCTGGATACTGGTAAATTTGATCTGGGTGATGGTTAACAAGTGTGTATATAAGTAAGTTTTATTGAACTATACACATATGATTTGTATATCTTATAGTATGTATGCTATACCTCACTACTAAAGTAAACAAACCAGCAAATAAATTAATCCTTTAAACAAAAGAGAAAATTCAGGAATTCTTATTATTTTATCCCTCTCCTGTCTCATCCATTCTAATTATAGGGACATTACAATTATATGTCTTATACAAAGCTTTTTCATGAGGCTCCTAAAAAAAGTTAATGAGTCTCTCCAATATAAATCAAAGATCATGGTGGGGCAAAGAAGGAGCACTCAGAGCATGGCTAAAGGAGAGAACAGTGGAATCTCTGAGTGACGCTACCTACAGAGGGGGATGTCTGTCACACTGCATTGCATGATCCTTAATGGCAGTGACAGTAAATTATTCATCTCAGCACACCCAATGCCTGGAACATAGTAATAATTTAGCTGATATTTATTCAGGGCTTAGTCCATGCCAGGCTCTGTACTAGGTTTCTTACATGTATAAACTCAATTAATTTTCACAAAAACCTGTGAGGTAGCTATGATTTCGTCCCCAAATTAGAGTTGATAAAATTGAAGTTCACAGAAACTACCTAACTTAAAAAGTCACCCAGTTTGTGAGTGGTGGAATTTAGATGCAAGTCCAAGTCGTTAATCTTGAGACAATGCGTATAACCATTGTATCATACTTCTAAAAAAGCAGTTGGGTATACGAGTCAGTAGTCTTCTCTATCTCTGCACTGTAGGATTGAAAACTATTAAGTTTAAACTCTGGAATTCCTCCTCTCTAGGATATGAGATCCCTGAGGCAGGGATACTGTGTTATTCATTTACGGTTCTCCATTGTCTAGCACAGTGCTCAGCTCATAATAAATGATAATTTTAATAAAGATTTGTTCAGTGAGGTAGCTTGAATTGCGATGGTCCTAGGTTTACGATAGGATCCATCCATTTCTCCACCCCCGTTTGTAAGTGAAATAGAAGTTACCTCTAATAGCAAGCTTAGTAAAGTAATAAGAATATTCATCAAAGAGTTCTGATACAAATTGTGGGAACTCAGTGATATCCGCTAGATCGGAAATTAACAACCGGTCCAGAAAAAAACAAAATTAGTGGAAAGAAGTGACCTAGTGATTGTTTGAGATCGTAATTTAAGATAGTTTTGTATGGCCTGTGGAGTAACAGCAAACTTTAGGATTCTGAACAAAATTTCTCCATTCTGTTACCACATTTTCCACTTTGTCATTGGAGTAATGTTTTCTTAATGCACTGTTTTTGTGTTTCCTGGACACTCTCCTTGTGTTCTGAAGATAAGCTGTCAACACAATCCCAGAGTCTTTTGGAAGGGAAGGAATGACCAGGGATACTACCTCTGCCTAGAGCTCTGCCAGGAGACACATGCCCTAAGAATGTCCCCTTTTCCACCAACTCTTTGTACTTGGAGAGGAACCAATTTTCCTTGCTGTTGGAATGCATAAGATATACAGAGATGCCTGGAGGAGGAATCTAGCATATCATCCCAGGAATATCTTGGTCTTTGGTTTGGCAAAACAGCATCACTGGAGGTGGTAACAGCTGTGCAACAATTTATGGGGGTGGCGTGGGGTCTGGCAGCTGCTTTTATTTTTTCCCATTCTGGAAGCTTGTTTCCTTTGAGTCACTTTTTGATTGTCGTGGATTTATTTTCTGTTACATATTCATTTCAAAGATATTGGGTCATCTTTCTTTCAAGATTCATGCAAACAAAAATTCGTAGTTTTGATGAAAAAGGGTGTTTAATATCTGTCAGAACCTACATTGCTGCACATTTTGAACGGCACATCCTTGACTCTAAAAAGTTATGTAATATTCATAATGACACATAGAAATCTCTGAATTATCAGTGTTCAATAGCTAGTCCCTTCATAAGTAAAATTTAAGTGTACTAGAGGATTCACATTACCCTCTGCCCTGCCAGTATATGATCATTTTAAATGAAACCTATGTTACTTCTTTAATATGAGGCTGTTGCAAAAAGGGGAAAATATAACTTGAAGAATTGTTTTTCTAACATTAACAGATACGGAGCATGATTTCAGGTGACATTCAAGATTTTCATCTCAGGTAGCCAACAGGACTTCAAGATAGGATATGTCCTATCCACTTCTAGCTGTGGAGTTATTGTAGGAGAGTCATTTATTTTTTAAATAATACTTGATTCTAAGGAGCTTACTGAATTTTTTTGTTTTCTGATATTCTGTGTAAAAAATTTTTTTTTACCTCTCTGTAGATCTATTTATTAATACCAATTGACAAGAATAACAAATTCATGGAATTTCCCTTTTTTCATGACAAATGTAGGTCTAATGTGGGAAAGCGGCTAGGAAAACCTAGCTAACAGCCCTCTCTCCCTACCACATAGTGAGTTAGGTTGAGTTTGCTTTGTGTACCCTTTCATTCTTTCTTTGAGTTACTCAGTAATAGTTAAGATTTTTTTGGTTGCAAGCAATAGAAAAGACCCTAACTTGAATTAAAAAGAACTGATTAGGATATAAACATAAGGGATAACACAAGGGAGTGATAATAAGAAACCCCCCTTAGAAGGATATGAAGGATAAGAGAAAAGTTTGGTGAACCGGCAAGGCAAGGACAGGTGCCAGGTAATCTCAAATGGCCCATGTATCAGTAACTAATGAAGAATGCTTAGGGAACAGCTGATTTCTGAGGCTGAGGCACTTCCAGCTCTTCACCAGTGGTTTGTGATTTGGGGGAAGAGATCTGATTGGTCCAGATTGGATTACATGTCACCCACTGCCTAGGGAAAGGCAGGAATTCTTGACTGACATACTGAATCAGTCAGCTCTTGCTGTGTAGCACGCCACTCCAAAACTCGGTGGCTTGAAATCAGACTCATTTATTTCCTCAGGCATCTGCAGACAGGCTGGGGATCAGCTGATCTAAGCTGGGCCCAGCTATGTGGCTCTGCTTAAAAATGTGGGTCAGGTGTCGAAGGTATGCTTCACGCTTGTTCCTTCTGAGGCTCAGGTGAGGGGCAGCATCTGCAGATGGGAGGCTCTTCCCATAGCAAAGTACAAGAATGCAAGCCCCCCTGTGTAGGCAGAGTTGAAGCCGCTACTTACATCTACTAACATCCCGTTGGCCAAAGCTAATCATGTGGCCAAGCCCAAGGCCAAGCGGTAAAAAGTACCCTCTGCTTTTTGTGGGAGTAATGGCAGAATCAACTGAAAACAGGAATAGTAGAGGAAGGAATGAAGAAAGGGAGTTAATAATTAAACTGGGGCAATTAGCTAAGAATTAAAGAGATAATTACCATAAAAGAAATCAGTGTTTTTATGGAAAAAAAAAGACTCAGTAGCAAAAAGGAAATGACACCAACAAATACCTAATTGCTAAAAAGCCTTGTTCCCGCCTGGCTCTCATGAACAGCAGCTTTATGTGGCTCCTCTCATCGCACTTTCGGAGACTAATAAGACTCCTAGAACCAACAATATAATCTTACGGCAGGGATCTGACCAGTACCTTAAGATTCAAGCAGAAGTGGTCAGATCACAGCTAAATAATGTGCCTGCTTTTAGGAGCAACCTTGCAAGTGATTGTGATTTCAATGCGTTAAGATAGGAAAATCATCTAGGAGAAGGAATTGTTGCTCTGTTACTTACCATAGTAGAACCTGTGAGCAACCAGGCAGCTGATAAACCAGTCGAAAGTAACAAGTCTGGCTCTCTCCTTGCCCAGCTCATCGCTAGCCACTTCTGAAGCCTGTTCTAGTGGACAGCAGTGGGTGTTACTATTCTGTGCTTTTCCTTGCCTAGGAAATGCCAAGGGAACTTGGGCATAAGACTTTAATGAATCAAAAGGCGCCCTAATGCTGGTCCTCAAATCTAGGCTGGGGTAGCTACATCAAATCATGTATTCATACTCAGGATTCTAATTAAGTATATTAGCACTGACGCCTTTGACCAATCTGTTTTTCTTTTGACACTCCAAAATTCTCCAAGTGATTCCAAGGTTTATCCAGGTTTAGAATCTACTTAGTCCAGTGCTTTATTTTGAGGATGATAAAAGTGATACTCGGAGTGAATGACAGTATGATTTTCTTTCCAGTGTCACACAGCTGGTTTGTCTATGTGTCAGAACTTGGACTATTACCTGATCTACTGTGCTGTCTCCTAATCTGGGGTGCATTCATCTACACTCTGCTGTCCCCTTCATGTGAATACCCGGAAGGTGTCATGCTGACCTGAATTTCTGGAGATTGAACACCATCCCCTCCCCATTCCCAGGCACATTAATTCCTTTCATCCTAAAGCACATGTTTTCAAATTTATGTAGATTTAGACTGAATTGTTCATGGGTTGACCTACTCCATTAGTGTTTAGTTACTAGAAAAGTAAGCTAAGACCATTTTAAAATGAAACCTCTGAATCCTTTTGCATCATAGACACAAAGTACAAGCCTAGGGTCACTGTGGTAAGGGAGACAGCAGCAGGTCCATGGAAAAGACCTCCACAGCAAAATCATCAGCCCTCAGTGGAATGTGAATTAAAAGCCCAAAACTGGTAGTAAAAAGAAAAAGATGAAAAGCAGAGGGGAGAAGGAAGAGTGGAATGAGCGGGAGGTGAGAACAGAGGGCTTGACATCAGCCTGGGCAGCCTGTCTCTCGGCAGGTCAGCACACACAGGCTGGCATGCAGGATAAGACAGGGGTGAGAGACAGTCACCCAAAAGGAAGAAAGATGGTCTTCAGGAAAGGAAGATATGCTTAAAAGGGGAGGAAAAGGGTGTTTACAGTTTTCTGAGATGAAATTCAAGGCTGAAGTCATAGTTTGGCAGCCAAACCAATGAAATTTGGTTTCCTTCTGAAAGATTTATGTCTTCTAAGGTTGAGAAATATGTCTGGCTGCCAGTATCTCATAAAGCAACGTAGAGAGAAATACTACGTACTTCAGTGTTTGGCTTGGGACTTTTCACCTTAGTTTGGCAAGATATTTTTCATTTTGAAAGAGAGGGAGAACAATTCATGTCAGGTTTCTATGAAGATCTCAAAGCTCTTTGCTTAAATTATCTGGTGGTTCATAATGTTACCCTTATACGAATATTTTAAATGGTGAATTAAACTTGTTGATGTACATTAACAGAACCTCTAAAACTCATAACCTTTCTGTTGCAAAACTCTTTGAGATAACATCGCCTTCAAAGAGAAAAAAAAAAGAATTGTAATCAAACCCTTAGGGAATTTCAGGAAGTAGAAGGGAGCAGCAGAATTCAGAGCCAGCTCTGTCATTGTTATTGGTGTGACCTTGAGAAGTTACTCAACCCCACCATGCCGCAGATTCCTTATCTGTGAACTGGAGATAATAAAAGAATCCACTTCATAGGGCTGTTGAGAGGATTAAGTGACTTAAGCCCTTAGAACAATGCTCAGCACTCAAAAAGGATTAATTGTTATTATTACATATTGTGGAATTTCTGAGATATTCCAGTTTCAAATATTCTTTTCTACTGAAATTATATATCATGGAAAAATCCGAAAAATGCCAACAAGCTACATTTTTAGATGATCTTTCCTGCTTGAAAGTGACAGAAAATTCCTTTATCAGGTTATGTGTCTTTATTTGAGGTTCAGAAAATATGATCATGTGGAGAAAGCACGCAGGTATTGAAACAGTGGGGAGCGGAAAATTCCCTACAGCCTTCTCCAGCTCCAAACCAGGCAGCCCCAGTGTTGTAAACCTTGAACTACCAACTCTTTGTGTATATCCATTCAGAGTTTTCTGTCCCTGCTTTTTCATTCGTGGGGACATTTTCCCCTGGCACAGTCATCTGCATGCTTTAGCCACAATTTCCCCCACTGCCTGTCTGCCAGCTTATCTTTCCTTCTCCTTCTGCCTTTCACTCCTTCTCCCTTTACTTCTCCCTATTACTCTTTTCTTGTTTCTTTCCCATCCTTCTTTCCTTCCTTCCAGAAGTCTTTGGGTCCTTGCTGTCCTCAGACACTATGTCATTTTTTTCCCCCCAATTCCCCAAAGTTAACCTATATTCAGGTATTATCCAGACAGATGTTAATTTCTCTGCTTCACCTTCTCTTTAAGTTTTCCTTTATGCTCTCAGCGTCCTTACCATCCAACTCTGCTGCTATGCTCTGCCTCTAGTTCTTTCTCAACAATGTTCACTATTACACGGGCCACATAGACAAGTAATGTAGTTGATAGATGGAATGTGAACAAAAGGTAAGGAATCTAAGTTCTCCTTTTGGTTCTTTTATTTGCCATCCAAGTGACCTTGGGCAAGGCACTTACCAGCTGAGCTTTGGTCTCCACGTATGTGCACTCTGTGCTCCGAGTACTCATGGAGGTGCTTTCAGGCTTCTATAAGACAGCGTAAGTCAAGCAGTATGTTTAAGTGCCATGTGATGCTATTTCTTTAGTGTCAGTATTGCCCCATTGTTCCTGGCAGTCCAGGTGTCCTACTCACTTTCAAGTTACAAAATTGGTGGTTTCTACTTTCAACCATACTATCATTCCTATTGGTAATTATTACACCCCTGACTCCCTTTCCCCCAACCTCAACTCCTCATTCTTCCTGCACATACTGTTTATACCAATAATTTCAAATCACTGAGTTTGCCACACATGAAAATCTGCTTCTTATTCCACCACAGGGCCTTTGCATGTGCTTTTTCTTCTTCTGGAAGCGCTCTTCCAACATTTCTTTACGTGACTGACTTCTTCTTCTCATTTAAGTGTTATTTCCTTAGAGTAGTTTTTCCTAAAACCCTATCCCATTTAGCCCCAGCCCCATTACTTTCCATTTCATTACCCTATTTAATTTTCTTCTGAGCACTTTTCATAATCTAAAATCATCATTTACTCTATTGCCTACCTCCTAATTTCTCAGTGCTTAGCATAGCAGATTCAAAACATATTTGTTAAAAGAATGAATAGTCCAAAGTCAACTAACGAAGAGGGATGGAATTGGAATTTGAACCCAGACTGTCTGACTCTAAAACCTATATGCTTCACCACTGTATTCTTTCCCTGCCTCAGCAATTGGGTTATTGGGAAGAAACAGTAAGCTAATATAGGAGACATGCTTTGTAAACTACAAGGGTTAAGTCGATATGAAATAGCAGAGTTATGGCATTCTGTCCATTGTCCTCTGCTTAGATGCCACACACATTCAGACTGTCCATTCATAAGAGGCAATGTCATTACCAATGTTAGGGAAGAAAGGTCATTGGCTACGAAGAGTCCCGCTGATATTGCTTTAAGAATTACTGGTGACATCTGTGAGAAATGTTCTCCTCTTTCACTTCCACTCTTGGCCAGTCACTTGCTAATGCTATCCTTATCTTCTACAGGACTGACCTTGCCTTCCTTGCTGCCATTAAGGGACAATTTACTTAAAATCTTCCATTCTTTCTTCATTAACCAATCTAACACCTTCTATTTTCAAGGAGATTTTAAACCTCTGTTCAATCCCCAACTATGCCATATCCCTACAGAGGGCTTAGAGTAAAAAAAAAAAACAAATTAGAGCTAGAATGAACAATGGGGAGTCCTAATCTTAAGGCTCCCTCTTCCATTACAGATGGAAAGAAAACAGAAGCATATAGATTAGCTCCCTGAAATCAACAAGCTAATCACACAGCTAGTTAATGGCAAAGCCAGAATGAAAACCTGGTTCCCAAGTGCTTTTTTCCTAAAACCTGTCGGGTTTGTTTGTTTAAATAGTTTTTAGGTAGAATATCATTGTATAAATTTCCAGTGTGATTATGTTTTAATGAAGAAAAAAAAATTTTACATCCAACCCAAAGTAAGTGTTTATTCTATGGTACGTAAATAAAGTAGCAACCCATATATTTTATCTTTGTATTTGTAAAATCCCTCAAATTTCAAAAGCAAATGGTTTGTTTTGATATCAGTGGCCTAAATTAATATCCCTTCCCTGTATTCCTTGAGCTCTTAAGCTAGGATCAGTATCATTTTAAGATTTGCTAAGGTCAGAATTTCTAAAACAATCTAATACTTAGATATTTGAATAATTCTGTTGTTTCCCAAGCAAAATAGGGAGTATGCCTTTACAACCTACAAATTGCAAAAGTTAAATTTTTATTTAAAGTTATGAATATTTTAGAAAACACATAGCGTCTTCATGCTTTGAAACTTTAGACTCTGCCCTGCTGGTGTCTTGTCTTACAAGGTTAAAAAACTAAAATGAAGACAGTATAGTCAAAGCACAGAATATTTCATCAATTAGATCATAGAAATTAAAAACAAGATTTGTGAAGTTTTCCTTATCTGAATACCTAAATCATTTTTCTCTTATTCAAAGAAAACAAGTGGTAGAGACTGAAAAGGAGAAAAACAAAATTCTCTGGCCTTCTAAATCTCCTTCCGAGGTGTTCTTTTCTGGCCAGGTATACCATATTAGTTTATACATACCTACCATGCTTTCCACAAGTACTCAAGAAAGTTTTGAACTTCACCAAGTTCTTTCATTACACCAAAAAAAAAAATATATATATTGTTTTTTACTTTTTTCCCCATGATTTTTAATAAATGAAGCTAGTTCCTCCTCTCTGTAGAAAATAGATTATTATGTTTGAGTCATAGATCATTGCTATTAATAATACATAATACTGTTTAGAGCATACTCACACTAAACATTTTCCAAGTTTACAGTGTACTTGAATTTTTCCAGAGGACATTTGTCATTTCTTTCAAGAGCAGGCCTATGGATAATAATTTAATCAAAACTACTACAGTGATTGCTACTTGTACAGAACATGATAAAGCTACAGGACTGAAGTCCTGATTGCCAAGTCTAAATGGGCACTGCTTCTTTGTTAAGCATTGGGTAATAATGAATACCACATTCTTAAATTTGGAGGAAATTGAAGAAAGAGAATCATTATTTGTTCAGAAACACATTTCCTAATTTTCATTTCCTCTATTTTATTTACACAAAAATACATAATGAAAATTAATAGTAGGCACATACAGAGAACATCTAATTATGATTCAAGCACTTAAAGAAAAGTCTTATTCTAGGTTTGGGGCCTCCGATATATAATTTTTTTTTAAGTCAAGAGACCAAAAAATATTGAAAAACATTAGTGTTTTTTATGCCTCATTATGATTTCATACATAACAACCGTCAAGTGAAAAAATATTGAGATGATAGTTTCTGAGATATTCAATCTTAATATGTGAACAAGAGCTTATTGGGAGGCAGGTTAGTATGGAAATAAGTGCTCTTCTGTAAAGAAGCTTTGTTTTGAGTTTGAAACTATAAATTATGCTTTTATGTACATAATACTGTCCTACGTTCATCATCTCTAATGGACATAAGGTTAGTACATTGGTAACTATAAAGATGACCCCTCTGGGAATAGTTGGATATGTAACTGGAGAAAGTAAACATCCTCCCTTAAAAGGAAATACAGGGAGTTCAAACTAGGCAAAGAGATAAAAAAGACAGTTTTAGCCTACTATTTATTTGCTTTTGCAATAGCATTCTTTTAAAAATGAACTCAACTTTTAAGTTAGAAGGTGACTTTCTCAAACGCTGATATAAAAGTGGGTCCAAATTAGTACCCACAAAAGAAGAACTCAGCCTTCATTTGTGGTTAATTAAATGACAGGTGATATATGATTGAAACTGGATCTTGTAACAACAAAACATATTTTCTGTTTCAAAGTAAAGCATGTAAAATTCTGCTGCTATCTCACATTGACAAAAGAGAAAGGAAGCTTTAAATCTGTGACCTCTCTTTATGAGTGGTGAAAGATGACATGAGTGGGTAGATTTTGGAGGGGCTAACCCACCCAAAGATGATCCGAGTGTGTTGACAGAATCTCACTAACTCGCTGCCCCGAGACCAGCAATAAACAAGGCTTCCCATGGAGCATGTATAACCACCATAAAAAAGGATTTGTTTCTTGACAGGAAATCGTCCTAAAAAGTTTCTTGTCCCAGTTTAAATATAATTTTTCAGGTTTTAAGGCCAAGTTGCTAAAATTTGTTCCCTGTGAATTTCTTTACAGCAGTAAGGAAGCTGTCTGTATCTACCATATTGAGGATGGGAGTGCCTTTGTTCTGTGGAGTTAAAAGCTGGAGAAATAGACTGAAACTTATCCTAAACTTGGGCAGCTGGAGAACCAAGCCAATTAGAGGGCAGGGACCTACAGTTCAGCTAAGCTGAAGACCTATTTGTCAAGAATATAATTAACTCAGACCAGAAATTATATCTGGGGAGAACAGCTAAATAGGAAGGAACAGGCAATGACTGTGGAGCCAGACAAGTTAGAGGTTAAATACTTGAAATCAGCAAAAAGAGAAAGGAAAATGGAAGTACCATTGCATGATAGCTGAGAGTCAAATAGAGCAGGATTCAATCGCCAACTTTGCCTCTTTCTGCCTGTGAGACTGGACAACTATGGTAATATTATTTGCTTAAAATACTAGCTGCCTCTCTCTACTGCTTCCTTCCTTCAGAGCCTTCTCTGTAGGAGTCCCTCTATACCCACTGATATCAGGGTTGGCCGTGTGACTTGCGTGGACAATAACATATAAGCAGAAATAATGAAAATCATGTCAAGATTCGTTGCATGATTTTTTGTCATTGTTCTTTTCCCTCTGCCATAAGAAGGGCATGTTGCATTTGGGGTCTGCTCCCTCAGCCTGGATCTCAGAATAAAGACTTGTGGGGAGAGCCAAAGTCATAAAGACATAGAGCTGACATCATGAGTCTGTGCTGTTAGCCACTAAAATTTGGGGTCGTTTGTCATGACAGCATAACCTGGCAAAAAATGATTTATATTGCAAATTGTATAAATGTCTTTGTGCCTCAGGTTCCTCATCTATAAAATCAGGATTAGGTTATCTTGAAGAGAACATGGGATGATATTTGGATGTTTGGTGTTTTCTTAGCAGAATCTAGCAAGTAGTGGTCATTGTTATTATTCCAGAGGCCCAGGCAGGGAATCTGTGGAAGAAGGGATCAGGAATCCAGAAGAAAGACTAGGCAGGAATTGATGAAAGCTACAAGGTCAGAGGTCTACACAACTAAATGTGGGGATTTAGCTGGAGGCATGACTAGCAGACTCGAGGTGATGGAGTAGAGGGGCAGCAAGTATGATACTTGGTAGCGAGCCAGCTGTCCACTGAGGCACATGTTTGTAAAGACTTCTGATGAAGACCAAGGTCATATGAGAGCATAGACAGATCCAGGTTTATGTGGTGAGACAAACATGTACATGGCATAGTGGGAAGTTACTGACACAAGGTTTACATGAGGCAGATTCTTCCAAAATGAACTTATTTGTTCCCAAACAGGTTTTTTCACTCTTAGTGTTACTTGAACACATTATGGTTATGTCTAAAATTCCACAATGACAAAATTCGGAGATAGAGTTAGAGCTTTTATGAAAGCTACATCATTTATGTGTCTAAAATTAATTTAAAAAGAGAAAATGGGCTAGCAGTTCTAAACAAATTTTAAATCTGTTAACACTGAAACTTATACACTTACAATGACAGATATAGCTGGTTTTAATGTAGTGAAGAAAAAGCATCATGTTGCTGCTGATGCTACATCAGGCACGTGGGTTTCTTCCCATAGATTGTTTAGAGGGGAAAAGTGATCAGCTACTTTCCCTTGATATAGGACAACTGATAGAGGACAACAAGCGAGGCTCACTGGGCCTAACATGTTTTAGTGGGGAGCATATACACTACCACTAGAACGGTCTTATGAAGCCAGAGGGCAAAAGCCAGAAGTCCAAACCAGTCATTTCTTGAAAGTGTTTCAGTGGTTTTCAATACTAGCCTCATTCATATTAGAATCACCTGGGACAATTAAAACTGATCTCAGTCAGTACTCTCAATTAATTAAAAAACAAAACTAAAAACAAAACTCTGGGGGTGTGAACTAGAAATCACAAATAGAAAACAAATAAAACTCCCCAGGTGATTCTAGTGTGCTTCCAGGGTAAGAAACACTAAGTGAGAGGTGGAGAAGTCCAGGGGTGAGGAGGGCCCTCAGGAGTGGGGTGGTTGAGAAATCAGGATGAATAGAGTGATAGAGAGGGCGAAGAATACTGGTGCTCAAGCTTCAGCGTACATAAGAATCACCTGAGCATCTTGTTAAAATGCAGATTCTGATTGAGCAAGACTGAGGTGGAGACGGAGCATTTGCCGTTCCTAACGAGCTCCCAGCCCCTGGACCACACTTGCAGTAGCAAGTAACTAGAGTAGACAAGCTGTTCCAAGTGAGTCCTAGGCTACTAAAGCCTGAGTGACAATTTTGAGGCTGTATGGGCAGGCCAGGATTGGATAGAACCATGATGGCAGGTGCCAAGAAAGAATATCGTGATTCCTCATAAATAAAAGGCTGGTTGCCATGGTTTAAATTTATTCTAGGAGTTTCATCAGAGCAGAACTAGATTTGGGTTACCCTGTGGCAGATGATACACATAGAACTAAAAATTAAACACAGATATGAGCCTTGCAGTGTGGTACAAGATAGATGCTCGATAAAGACCATTCAGTCTAAGGTAGAGTTAGTGTAGTAGTATTAATAGACGACGATCATGACAGGAACCAATTCAGAAAGTAAGATTAAATGATCTCAAATGGCATTTCCAAACACTGATGTTACTGAGGTCAATTAGTTGAGGCACCCAGCCATGTTAAAAAGAAGTATATTGAATCACATAGTAACAACATTATTTCCTTTTTAACTTTCTTTCAATCCTTCTGATTAGCTTCTGGGAAAAAAAGTTTTAGTTTGAGGTTATGTTCTTTAGTAATTCTATAATGCCTGTTAATTACCTGTTTTAACAAAAAGAGAGCAGTCTTCAACCTCAAAATTCCAGCAGGCAAAAAACATTACTTTTGTTTTTGTTTTTGTTTTACAATTATATGTGTGGTTACTTTCTATTTCCAGTAATTGGTAGGGTTTTTTTTTCATTTCTGATAGTGATATTTAGTTTTCTTTCAATATAAATTTAAGTAAATAAAGTTATTTTCCTTAAATAAAATATTAGTGGGCTTCCCTGGTGGCGCAGTGGTTGAGGGTCTGCCTGCCAATGCAGGGGACGCGTGTTCGTGCCCCGGTCTGGGAGGATCCCGCGTGCCGTGGAGCGGCTGGGCCTAGGGGCCGTGGCCGCTGGGCCTGCGCGTCCGGAGCCTGTGCTCCGCGGCGGGAGAGGCCACAGCAGTGGGAGGCCCGCGTAACACAAAAAAATTAAAAAACAAAATTTAAAAAAATATATATTAGTGACAGTACATATAGTAGTGTACTAATATGACAAAAATTATGAAGGTGAAGTTTAGAAAATCTGGTGTGGGACAAACATTGAAATCTATGCTGTTTACAAACTTAGGTCCGAGGAAAATATTTGCATTGATTTATTTAGCAAAAACTGCACATAGAATAGCCTTATAAAGACAAACCAAATTTAATCACCAAATAATAGCTGAAACAAGAGGGCAATTTTGAAAATTCAAAGTGTTTTCCTGATTTTACCTTCTTACTTTTTCCGCATGTAAACAGTTTTGTGGGTTCAGTTGAATATCTCAATTTGCTAATGAAAAGATTCTGAAAATATAAGGACTGATTTCCAAATGTGTTTTTTCTACTTGAGGCCCTGTGTACACTCTTTTTTAAGTGGGAATTTATTTTCTTTATTATATTTTTCAAAATGGTGGTTTCTGTCTCAATTATTTTGTGTCTAGTCATCAAGCAGCATCATAGCCCCTTAATACCCAGTTGTGATTTTGGAAATATGACTTTACCCAGTAATTTAGCAAGACAGCTACAATATTTGGTTTAGGAAAATGTACCTGGCCTTGATCGAGTTAATGCAAAAAAATAGATCACAAATTCATGAGACAGAATAGTTCTTAAGTGAATTTCAGCTCATATTCACATTCAATTGGACTCCTTTTTTTTAAACCTCAAAAACCACACAATTATACAGTTTCTCCAACTCCCTAGACTTTACCTTCTGCTGCAGTCTGAATGTCTGTGTCTCCTCAAAATTCATACGTTGAAATCCTAATGCCCAATGTGAAGATCATGAAGGTAGACCCCTCATGAATGGGATTTCTGTCCTTATAAAAGATCCTGCGGAGATTCCTTGCCCCTTCTATGAGGTGAGGACACAGCAAGAAATTGGCAGTCTGTAACCCAGAACAGAGCCTTTACCAGAACCAAATCATGCTGGCGCTCTCTTGGACTTCCAGCCTCCAGAACTGTGAGAAATAAATTTCTGTTTTTTCTAAGCCACCCAGTTTATGGTATTTTTCTTAGCAATCTGAATGAACTAAGGCACCTCGAGAGATTGGTTTCACATCAGATTCAGAAATGTACCTGGAGTATTTTGACAAGTGAATCTCCAGGCTTCCTGCTCCCCCTGCATCCCCTCAGTGGATGCTGCTAGAGATGTGGACTAACAAGACAGGAAGTTTTTCCCTTAGGGATCACCAGGATCTTAATATGTCTGAACATAGGCAGGCTGGTGGGGTAGGACCACCTGGTTCGTTTGCATGAGTCATCTCGCCTGAGGACGTTGTTGATAGGAGTGGGAAAGAACTGGAGTCAAAGTGTATTCGTTTACTATTGCTGCTGTAACAAATCACCACAAATGCAGTGACTTAAAACAACAAAAAATGTATTATCTTATAGTTCTGGAGGTCAGAAGTTTAAAATGGACTAAAATCAAGGTGTTGGCAGGACTGCATTCCTTTTGGAAACTCTAGGAGACACATCCATTTCCTTGCCTTTTCCAGCCTCTAGAGGTTGCCAGTATTCCTTGGCTTATCGAACTCTCCCATATCCAAACAGCAATTATATTACTCCAACTTCTGCTTTCAACTTCACAGCTCCTTTTCTGATTCTGACTCTTCTGACTCTTTCTTCCATGTGTAATAGCCCATCCAGATAACCATGGATAATCTCCCTATTTTAAAGTCAGCTAATTAGCAACCTTAATTCCATCTACAATCTTAATTCCTCCATGCATGAAACATAACATATTCACAGGTTCCAAGGTTACAATATAGACATTTTGGAGGACCAAAGGAATATTTGGCCCTTTGTGTGGTACGCAAAATATTATTTTGCGTACCACACAAAGGTAGAGAAAGGATGAGAGGAGACACAGAATTGATCTTAGAGTCTATTCCTTTCTAAGTCACCTTGAATGACCTTAGTGGTTATATGTGATACTGGGAAGAAAGGGAATGTGTTCTAAGATGAATGGATGCGGAAATACTACTACTTTCATTCCAGTCATTTTGGGGGAGGGGCACAGAGTGGGGAAATACATCTTGTTCCTACTTCCACAGGGAACATATTTGGAAGCCTGAAGACCTCCACAGGCTGGATTGCCATCTTTGATTCATGAATCATTGGTACCCCTACAGGGGCAGAGGAACAGCAGGGGTTGCACAATGATGGGCCTCAGAAGCAGTGACAAGATACTTAACTGGTTTTTATAAGTATTGTGACAGCTTAGCCATAGACCACAGCAGGAAGCACTAGGAAATAAAGCAAGAACATGAACTAGTTTGTTTATGAGACACTTCTGGAACCTTCCAGAAATAACTACAAGACTATTTCAGGGCGTCGAAGACAAAAACAAAAACAAAAAAAGCAGGCAGAGTGAAAGCTGTAAAACAGGACTTATTATGTTAGTATGGTCCCATTTTCACAGCATCCTGGGGCATCCAGAGGAAACTTAGATTATGTTCGGGAGGTAGAGGCTCAAACAGATGGCTGGAGATGGCTGATTTTGATTTTGTTTTAATTTTATTTCAATTGACAATTTAACTCTTATCTCCCTCGCCAGATGCTTGATATACTGACTTACATCAATCTGATGGGCTTAAATTTGACAGTGGTTTCTTGACTTTTTTCAGAATTAAGGTCTTATATCTATGGTTCTGTGCCTGGAGCATTTCAAGGAGTTTGGATGTCCTGGGGGGTGCTATAGTGGCTTCCCAGATCCCTCCTTCAAAACTGAGGCATTGGGCTTCCCTGGTGGTTCAGGGGACACAGGTTCAACCCCTGGTCCAGGAAGATCCCACATGCCATCAAGCAACTAAGCCTGTGTGCCACAACTATTGACCCTGAGCTCTAGAGCCTGTGAGCCACAACTGCTGAGCCTACGTGCCGCAACTACTGGAGCCCACACGCCTAGAGACCGTGCTCCGCAACAAGAGAAGCCACCGCAATGAGAAATCCGCGCACCGTGAACAAGAGTAACCCCCACTAGCCACAACTAGAGAAAGCCTGCACACAGCAACGAAGACCCACCGCAGCCAAAAATAAATAATTTAAATAAATTAAAAAAAAGAAAAAAACTGAGGCATTCATTTCACCAGTTTCCAGGTCGCCTGCTAGCAACCTAATAGCTGAACTCCAGTCTGTGCACAGTTCATACTTCCTCCCTGGAAGTAGCCCATGTTGAATGACGGGTCCTTGTGGAAGTACAAAAGCCTGCCTACCTTGTCCCATTTTGGAAGATCTGTGGAGGGCCGTCCCAGCTTCAGAGTACCCCTTGGCATTGTTTGAGGTCTCTGTTGTGCTCTACGACAGTTCAGCATCTCCCTCTGCCCAATCCTTATTTCCTCACAGATGTTGTTCCTGAGAGCATGCATTTCCTGTGCGCAAATCTCCTCTGAGAGTTTGTTTTCCAGGGAACGTGAACTAAGAGAATTGGTGTGAAGATTTGTCTAAGGAGGTGGATCACGTATTGGTTGACTGGCAGTGAGAACCCATCGCTAGTCATTGATGGAGTCCTGGGAGCGCTGGCATGCAGTAGTAGTACAAATATTAAAGCTTTCACTAGTGGTGAACTGAGATGGGATATGGATATAAGGAAATGCCCTGGTGGGCTCAATTTCCTCAGGCATTTGAGACGTTCAGAGGAACTGGTAATTAAAAGGACAATGAAATTGGAAGGCTTTTGCTGAGTGCAGTTAAGAAGCTGAGAAGGACAATGAAAGACAAAGATGATTAATCATCAATTTAAAACAAAGTGTGAAAAGTTAGAGTACCTACACGGCAGCATTTAAAAAGACTCTCCTGAAGCTGGAGAGTAGAAAAGGTGAGGATTGAGCCCAGTATTTAATTACAAGGGTGGCAGACAGTGCTCTAGGGATGGTTGAATTCCCAGGCTTAGCAAGACTTCTGCATAAAGGTCAGGACCCTGGTGGAGAAGGAGTGGGAGCCTGAGGCTTCAGATGGAACATCTGGGTCAGTGCACTAGGAAACCTTGAAATCCCAATACCCCTGAGTCATCTGGGCCTGCAGAAGTGGCCTACTGCTTTCTATTAAGGCCTACATTCTCTCCTTCAGGATATATTTCTACTTCCTTTCCTGGCCACCAGACATTGGCATCTTGGTAAGAAACAAAGACACATGAACACTAGTAGGCAGAAGATATGCTATATGAAAACCCAGGAATACCTTGGAGATATTGTGGGTTTGGGTCCAGCCACCACAATAAAGTGAATATTGCAGTAAAGTGAGTCACACAATTTTTTTGGTTTCCCAGTGCATATGAAAGTTATGTTTACACTATACTGTAGTCTATTAAGTATGCTAGCATTATGTCTAAAAAATGTACATACCTCAATTTAAAAAATACTTTATTGCTAAAAAATGCTAACCATCATTTGAGCTTCAGCAAGTTGGACTCTATATTGGTGGAGGGTCTTGCCTCGATGTGGATGGCTGCTGACTGGTTGGGGTGTTGATTGCTGAAGGTGGGGCAGCCATGGCAATTTCTTAGAATAAGACAACAATGGAGTTTGCCGCATCATTGACTCTTCCTTTCAGGAACAATGTCTCTGTAGAATGCAATGCTATTTGATGGCATTTTACCCATGGTAGAACTTCTTTCAAAATTGGAGTCAGTCCTCTCAAACCTTGATGCTGCTTTATCAAGTAAGTTTATGTAATCTTCTAAATCCTTTGTTGTCATTTCAACAGTCTTCACAGCATCTTCACCAGGAATAGATTCCATCTCAAGAAACTACTTTCTTTGCTCATCCGTAAGAAGCAGCTCTTCATCTATTAAAATTTTATCATGAGATTACAGCAATTCAGTCACATCTTCAGACTTCACTTCTTTTTTTATCTGTTAATGTTTTTATTTAGAATTTATTGTTTTCCAACTTTTTAGTTGCGCTAAAATATACCTAACATAAAATTTATTACCTTTACCATTTTTAAATGTAGAATTCATTGGTATTAAGTACATTCATATTGTTGTGCAACTATAACCACTATCCACTTGCAACAGATGCTTCATCTTGCAACACTGAAAATCTATTCCCATTAAAAAATAATTTCTGATTACCCCACCCCCTCCAGACCCTGGCAATGGACTTCACTTCTCATTCTAGTTCTTTTTCTATTTCCACCACATCTGCTCCACCACTTCCTCAACTGAAGTCTTGAGACCCTCAAAGTTATCCATGAGCATTGGACTCAACTGCTCCCCAACTCCTGTTAATGTTGATATTTGGACCTCTTTCCCTGAATTACAAATGTTCTTAAAGGCATCTAGAATGGTTAATCCTTTCCAGAAGGCTTTCAATTGACTTTGCATAGATCCATCAGTGAAATCATTATCTATGGCAGCTATAACCTTATGAAATGTATTTCTTCAATAATAAGAGTTGAAAGTTGAAATTACTCCTTGATCCATGGGTTGCAGAATGCATGTTGTGTTAGGGCATAAAAACAACATTAAACTCATACATCTCCATAAGAGCTGTTGGGCAACAAGGTGCATTGCCAGTGAGCAGTAATATCTTGAAAGAATCTTTTTTTTTCTGAGCAGTAGTTCTCCATAGTGGGCCTGAAATATTCAACAAACCATATTACTTAGGACTTGCTGGATCCTTTAAAGTCTTTGCTTTGAACATTGTTAAGGCAGGTACAGAACAGCCTTTAGTTTAGAACTAATGTAGCTTTAGCACTAAGACAATGCTTTTCTGTAGTCTCTCCTTGACGCCTGTGTATTATGAGAACTTTCACTCTGACTGATGCCAACACAAACTATTCACAGTCCTACATGAACTCCTAGAATTGTTCTCAAATTACATGTCACCCAGCACTTTTGTACGCCTTGTCCTTGACTTTTTTCCTTTAGCACTTATTACTATTTTGTAAATTACATACTTTTTGAAATTTTATTGTTATTCCTTTCTGTGTAAGCTCTGTTAGGGGAGAGAATTTTGTCTGTGTTATTCACTACTATTTAACTAGCTTTCAGAATAAAGCTTGACTTATTATAGATACTTGATAAATATTTGCTGTGTTAGTGAATGATTGAATTTTCTCTTAATTAAGCATACCCTTATTATTCTCCATTTCTTGAAATCCCTGATATCTACTTTAATGCGTTATTACTGATACACAGTGGTAATGATGTTGCTCATGAAGCTTATTTCAAGCATGACTATCCCATTGTCCTCATCGTTGCATGTTGCAGATTGTACATTGCACAAAACTACGTGATGACATTCATGTTTGTGGTCACCTTAGATTAGTAGTTTTATTGCTCTAATTTTCCAAGGGTTGGCAATAAATGTCTTAGGAATTAATGTGCCCATTTTTAATAGCGGTAGGGCTGTCATCAATGAGGAAACATTCATATCTTGTAAGGCCCTCAACCTCTCTTTTCCATCCTGGTGGGTTTCAAGATATTTCTTATACTTTTCTCTTATCCTTGCTTCCTTGGATCAGCACCTGGTTGAAAAATACTGAACCAGGTTGAAACATATTCATTTGTACATCTTCTTCTTGATGCGATAGCTGGAAGAGGCACTCAACATGATGATTCAGTAACGAAGAGTTCCAGGTTACCGCAGAGCAGACCTGTGGCCTATGCTAAGTTATCTTCTTCACGTAGCCTCCTGCCCTATAAGGTTGCTTTGCATAGACAGTGCCTGGAAAGTGTGGATGTTTGTTGAGTCAGTGCACCATAAGCCTAGGGCAGAGTTCAGTTCCTCTGATTGGGAGTGGGGGTGGGGGGGTGGCTTAATGAAAGAATCATGGATTTTGAGTCCAGAAAGACCTAGTTTCAAATCCTGGGTCTAACATCTAGCCAAGTATACGGCCTAGTCAATTTATTTAATATCTCCAAGGCTGTTTCTTCATCTGCTCTACAAAGATAAGTGCCTCACAGAATTGAGACATCTAAATGAGGTAACACATAGAATATACAGCTCTTGATAGATGAACAATAAATGCTATTTCCCACTCACAGTGTAAGTATTCATAGGCTAAGTTACCCAACAAAAAGTTGGTAAAGTCATAGAATTATACAGTATAAGAAACTGGTCACATGTTTTTGTCCAGCTCAACATCTTTAGTGCTATAATTTTCTCTATAGTATCCACATCAATTGGCACCCAGTTTCAAGTTAAACATTCCAGTGATAGGAATTCCCCCTCCCTTCTGAGATAAGCAGCCATTGGAAAATTGTGTTGTAAAAAGAAATTGATCAGAGTAAGGAGAGCTCAACTATTGGTCCTGCCTTTGCTTCCTGTAACTTCATGGAACAGTGCTAATCCCTCATCCAAAGGATTCTTCCAGATATTTGCAGGAACCTAATTAGGATCCTTTTGAGTTATCTCTTTAACACATAGAATATTTATACTCCCTTAACCTGCGAATGGGATATAATATTGAGCCCTGTCACCATGGTGTTGTATCTCGCCAGTCTGTCTTTGGACTTCCATTATCATTTCTGTATCCCCAGTGCTCTCTTGTTATTAATTTCCCAGAAATCCCCTCTTCCCCTACACATAGGCACCCTCTGACATTCCATTTTAGTATCATCCCATTACAGACACATCTCTCATACTCCCCTTTATCAAAACTGACCTATATCATTTTTCATTCTCTTAAACTCTGAGGTATTAGTATTGACACTTTTATAAATATCTGCATCTTGACAGTCTTCCATTTCTTACCTAAGGGAATGAGTAATCTGGAATTTTAAGGACAGGAGAAAGCCAGTAAGGGAGGCCCTACCAGCCATGATACTTCTTGGCATCTGCATCTTGACATGGACCTCTGTGTGTTCAATTTCAATAACCTGTCTCTGGCTAATAACTGTTTCCATGGGCATATCTGTGTGCTTGTGTTGAGGCAGTAGCAGGCAAGAGAGAGACAAAGGTGTGTACTAAAGAAAGAGAGTTAGGCACCATGATTATTTTTGATCAAAGAGGAGAGTTCAAATAAAACTGTCTAAGGATGCTCCTAAAACAGGAAACCAATAAATATATCTTTATCCCAAAGGTCTATAAATAGACATTGGCATTAAAATAACTTCCTAACTTGACTTAGTGATTGTCATCAACATTTCTTGTAAGGATTAAACAAATATAGTGTGGGTTAAATAACATTGAGCCTAAATACTTTTTAATCCCATTGATTTCCCTCATTCTTGCTTTTGAATTTTACATTTTTAAGTGACATTTAAAGGTGCATGTACTTAACAGCATTTAATTTTTTTAAATATCAGGGATCCTTTGTATAATGAAATGGTGCCCAAAATAAAGAATGAAAAGAAAAGCATGTTTGGTATTTTAAAAGCTAGTGACAATATATGGCAGAGGGATGCAAGGGGTGGTAGGAGTAGTCTGAACTATTAAAGACAAGGTAGGCTGTAAATGAAGAGCACAGACTGAAGTAGTGAGTTGCAGTGACCCTGTGCATTCGAAACCGATTTACCAGCCTGAACAGTCTCTAGGAGCTGGAGTAGGTTGATGTTCAGTGAGTCCGAATCACAAGACTAGTATCCATGCACAGCCGTACGCAAGGCAGATCAGGACTTTGTACTGTATTTCAGCACACTTTCAGCCCAGATCTCTAAGCATTTTGGAAACATTGCTTCAGTCATCTCTACAACCTTCTGTTTGGGGAATTAAGTTACAAATATTATGGGGCCTGTTCTACACTTGAGAAAGCTGAATTACAGGAAGGTTAAGTAGCCTGCTAAAGGTCAGAAATTGGTAATAGAGATCAAGTGCAGACTAGAGGGGACCCAGCAGTAGTTCCCAGGATAACTCAGCAGTGTCACTACAGAATCCTTTCAGTGATTTCTCTGTGTTATTCCCCTGGGCAGCAAATTCACAAGTGCTAATAGGAAGCTTCTATGAGGCAATTGTACAGGCAGGGTCCTTTCTCTAGGGGACAGATACTATGCTGTTACTTTAGACCCTTCTCCTACATTTTCAAAGAGGCAGAATTAATGACAGAATTAGCTAACATTGGATACACCTCATCTTTAAAGTCATACACACCACCTTGCAACACAGACACCCACAGTTCAGAAGCGCTTCTTGAAGAAGTTTATTGCAATGCAAGAAAACTCTTGGGCTTTCTGAAGCCATAGCCTAGATATAGTTTCTTTTCCTTCAAAGAGGAAACTTGAGAGGGAACATTTAGAATAGCTTCACAATCAGTCCTTTCTGTGGACAAGTTTTGGCTTGAGAAACTTCAAAATGTCCTCATTCTGTCGTTATCTTCATCTCCATGGAAATCTCTAGAGCTTCATATGAAGGAGATTGAGGCATTTTTGTGGTTTCTCATACTTCAGCTTTCTTACTAACTGGCAGTCCAATGGGTTCACAAGAAGGGGAGGAAATGGAAAGGAAAGTTGGAATTGTGCAGTTACTCCCTTGGGTGAGGCTCATACCTGTAGCAAGTTTAAGACTTTTCAAGTCTCTTTGCAAGGGTGAAAAGAAGATTAGAATTATCTGCAGGTTTCTGATCCAGTAATTTGCAAAGTAGGTGACACTGTTTCCCAAGATTTTAAACTTTTGATATTAGCCAAATTTTAGATGTGTCTTTATAGTTTTCTGAGTAATATTGGCAAATCATAAAGTTCTTTCCAAAGATGAGAAATACTGTATTTCCTTAACCACTCAAGAATGTGTATTTTCTTTGAATACATTGCTACCTTGAATGTTTACAATATTATGCATATAATAAAATCAGGGGGGACCTTCAAGATGGCAGAGGAGTAAGATGTGGAGATCACCTTCCTCCCCACAAATACATCAGAAATACATCTAACATGTGGAACTCCTACAGAACACTTACTGAATGCTGGCAGACCTCAGACTTCCCAAAAAGCAAGAAGCTGGCAGACCTCAGACTTCCCAAAAGACAAGAAGATCCCCACATACCTAGGTAGGGCAAAAGAGAAAAGGAAAAACAGAGACAAAAGAATAGGGACGGGACCTGTACCTCTGGGAGGGAGCTGTGAAGGAGGAAAAGTTTCCACACACTAGGAAGCCCCTTCGCGGGCGGAGACTTCGGGGGGCGGAGCGGGGGAAGCTTCGGAGCCACGGAGGAGAGCACAGCAACAGGGCTACAGAGGGCAAAGCGGAGAGATTCCCGCACAGAGGATCGGTGCCGACCAGCACTCACCAGCGCGAGAGGCTTGTCTGCTCACCCGCCGGGGCAGGTGGGGGCTGGGAGCTGAAGCTTGGGCTTCGGAGGTCAGATCCCAGGGAGAGGACTGGGGTTGGCTGCGTGAACACAGCCTGAAGGGGGCTAGTGCGCCACAGCTAGTGGGAGGGAGTCCGGGAGAAAATCTGGACCTGCCTAAGAGGCAAGAAACCATTGTTTCGGGCTGCGCAAGGACAGGGGATTCAGAGCACTGCCTAAATGAGCTCCAGAGACAGGCGCGAGCCGCGGCTATCAGCTCGGACCACAGAGACAGGCATGAAACGCTAACACTAATGCTGCAGCCACCAAGAATCCTGTGTGCAAGCACAGGTCACTATCCACCTGCCTCAGGAGCCTGTGCAGCCCACCACTGCCAGGGTCCCGTGATCCAGGCACAACTTCCCTGGGAGAACACACGATACACCTCAGGCTGTTGCAACATCACGCCAGCCCCTGCCACTGCAGGCTTGCCCCGCATTCTAGTTATAAGTACCATACACCCCCTTCCCCTCAGCCTGAATGAGCAAGAGCCCCTTAATCAGCCGCTGCTTTAACCCCCTCCTGTCTGGGCAGGGAAGAGATGCCTGAGGGCGACCTACACACAGAGGTGGGGCCCAAACCAAAGCTGAACCCCAGGAGCTGTGCCAACAAAGAAGAGAAAGGGAAACCTCTCCCAGCAGCCTCAAGAGCAGCGGATTAAATCCCCACAGTCAACTCGATGCACCCTGCATTTGGTGGAACACTTGAATAGACAGTGAATCGTCCCAAAATTGTGGTGGTGGGCTTTGGGAGCAACTGTAGAGTTGGGGTTTGCTGTCTGTGACTGATTTGTTTCTGATTTTTATGTTTATCTTAGTTTAGTATTTAGCACTTGTTGTCATTGCTGGATTTGTTTATTGGTTTGGTTGCACTCTTCTCTTTTTTTAATATTATTATTTTATTTAATAAATTTTTTCTTTTTTAAAATTTATTATTATTATTATTTTCTTCTTTCTTTTTTTTTCTCCCTTTTCTTCTGAGCTGTGTAGCTGACAGGGACTTGGTGGTCTGGCCTGGTGTCAGGCCTGAGCCTCTGAGGTGAGGGAGGCAAGTTCAGGACATTGGACCAACAGAGACCTCCCAGCCCCAAGTAATATCAATCAGCCAAAGTTCTCTCAGATACCTCCCTCTCAACGCTAAGACCCAGCTCCACCCAATGGCCAGCAAAATCCACTGCTGGATGCCCCATGCCAAACAACTAGCAAGACAGGAACACAACCCCACCCATTAGCAGAGAGGCTGCCTAAAATCATACTAAGTTCACAGACATCCCAAAACACACCACCGGATGTGGCCCTGCCCACAAGGAAGACAAGATCCAGCCTCACCCAGCAGAACACAGGCACCAGTCACCTCCACCAGGGAGACTACACAAGCGACTGAACCAACCTCACGAGAAACAATGGGAACTATGAACCTTCAGCCTGTGAAAAGGAAACCCCAAACACAGTAAGTTAGGCAAAATGAGAAGACAGAGAAATATGCAGCAGATGAAGTAGCAAGTAAAACCCACCAAACCAAACAAATGAGGAGAAAATAGGCAGCCTATCAGAAAAAGAATTCAGAGTAATGATAGTAAAGATGATCCAAAATCTTGGAAATAGAACGGAGAAAATACAAGAAGTATTTAAAAAGGACCTAGAAGAACTAAAGAGCAAGCAAACAATGATGAACAACACAATAAATGAAATTAAAAATTCTCTAGAAGGAATCAATAGCAGAATAACTGAGGCAGAAAACGGATAAGTGACCTGGAAGATAAAATAGTGGAAATAACTACCACAGAGCAAAATAAAAAGAATGAAAAGAATTGAGGACTGTCTCAGAGACCTCTGGGACAACATTAAACACACCAACACTTGAATTATAGGGGTCACAGAAGAAGAAGAGAAAAAGAAAGGGGCTGAAAAAATATTTGAAGTGATTATAGTTGAAAACTTCCCTAACATGGGAAAGGAGATAATCAGTCAAGTCCAGGAAGCACAGAGAGTCCCATACAGGATAAATCCAAGAAGAAACTGTCAAGACACATATTAATCAAACTACCAAAGATTAAATACAAAGAAAAAATATTAAAAGCAGCAAGGGAAAAGCAACAAAAAACATACAAGGGAATCCCCATAAGGTTAACAGCTGATCTTTCAGCAGAAACTCTGCAAGCCAGAAGGGTGTGACAGGACATATTTAAAGTGATGAAAGGGAAAAACCTACAACCAAGATTACCCAGCAAGGATCTCATTCAGATTCGATGGAGAAATTAAAACCTTTACAGACAAGCAAAGGTTAAGAGAATTCACCACCACCAAAGCAGCTTTACAGCAAATGCTAAAGGAACTTCTCTAGACAGGAAACACAAGAGAAGGAAAAGCCATACAAAGACAAACCCAAAACAATTAAGAAAATGGTAATAGGAACATACATATCGATAATTCCCTTAAATGTAACTGGATTGAATGTTCCAACCCAAAGACAGAGACTGGCTGAATGGACACAGAAACCAGACCCATATACACGCTGTCTCCAAGAGACCCACTTCAGACCTGGGGACACATACAGACTGAAAATGAGGGGATGGAAAAAGATATTCCATGCAAATGGAAATCAAAACAAAGCTGAAGTAGAAATTCTCATCTCAGACAAAATAGACTTTAAAATAAAGACTATTACAAGAGACAAAGAAGGACACCACATAATGATCAAGGAATCAATCCAAAAAGATATAACTATTATAAATATGTATGCACCCAACATAGGAGAACCTCAATACATAAGGCAAATGCTAACAGCCATAAAAGGGGAAATTGCCAGTAACACAATCATAGTAGGGGACTTTAACACCCCACTTTCACCAATGGACACATCATCCAAAATGAAAATAAATAAGGAAACACAAGCTTTAAATGACACATTAAACAAGATGGACTTAATTGATATTTATAGGACATTCCATCCAACAAACAACAGAATACACTTTCTTCTCAAGTGCTCATGGAACATTCTCCAGGATAGACCATATCTTGGGTCATAAATTAAACCTTGGTAAATTCAAGAAAATTGAAATCGTATCAAGTATCTTTTCCGACCACAATGCTCTGAGACTATATATCAGTTTCAGGAAAAAACTGTAAAAACTACAAACACATGGAGGCTAAACAATATGCTACTAAATAACCAAGAGATCACTGAAGAAATCAAAGAGGAAATAAAAAAATACCTAAAAGCAAATGACAGTGATAACATGATGACCCAAAACCTATTGGATGCAGCAAAGGCAGTTCTAAGAGGGAGTGTATTATAATACATTCCTACCTCAAGAAACAATAAAAAAACTCAAATAAACAGCCTAACCTTACACCTAAAGCAATTAGAGAAAGAAGAACCAAAAAAACCCAAAGTTAGCAGAAGGAAAGAAATCATAAAAATCAGATCACAAGTAAATAAAAAAGAAATGAAGGAAACAGTAGCAAAGATCAATAAAATTAAAATCTTGTTGTTTGAGAAGATAAACAAAATTGTTAAACCATTAGCCAGATTCATCAAGAAAAAAAGGGAGAAGACTCAAATCAAAAAAATTAAAAACGAAAAAGGAGAAGTAATAACTGATACTGCAGAAATACTAAGGATCACGAGAGATTATTACAAGCAACTATATGCCAATAAAATGGACAACCTGGAGGAAATAGACAAATTATTAGAAAAGAGCAACCTTCCAAGACTGAACCAGGAAGAAATAGAAAATATGAACAGACCAGTCACAAGCACTGAAATTGAGACTGTGATTAAAAATATTCCAACAAACAAAAGCCCAGGACCAGATGGCTTCCCAGGTGAATTCTATCAAACATTTAATGAAGAGCTAACACCTATGCTTCTCAAACTCTTCCAAATATAGCAGAGGGAGGAACACTCCCAAACTCATTCTACAAGGCCACCATCACCCTGATACCAAAACCACACAAAGATGTCACAAAAAAAGAAAACTACAGGGCAATATCACTCATGAAAATAGATGCAAAAATTGTCAACAAAATACTAGAAAACAGAATCCAACAGCACATTAAAAGGATCATACACCATGATCAAGTGGGGTTTATCCCAGGAATGCAAGAATTCTTCAGTATATGCAAATCAATCAATGTGATACACCATATTAACAAATTGAAGGATAAAAACCATATGATCATCTCAATAGATGCAGAAAAAGCTTTCAACAAAATTCAACACCTATTTATGATAAAAACCCTCCAGAAAGTAGGCATAGAGGGAACTTACCTCAACGTAATAAAGGCCATATATGACAACCCCACAGCCAACATCATTCTCAATGGCGAAAAACTGAAACCATTTCCTCTAAGATCAGGAATAAAAGAAGGTTACACACTCTCACCACTCTTATTCAACATAGTTTTGGAAGTTTTAGCCAAGGCAATCAGAGAAGAAAAAGAAATAAAGGGAATCCAAATTAGAAAAGAAGAAGTAAAACTGTCACTGTTTGCAGATGACATGATACTATACATAGAGAATCCTAAAGATGTTAACAGAAAACTACTAGAGCTAATCAATGAATTTGGTAGAGTAGAAAGATACAAAATTAATGCACAGAAATCTCTTTCATTCCTATACACTAATGATGAAAAACCTGAAAGAGAAATTCAGGAAACACTCCCATTTACCACTGCAACAAAAAGAAATAAATAAATTTACCACTGCAACAAAAAGAAATAAACCTACCTAAGGAGACAAAACATCTGTATGCAGAAAACTATAAGACACTGATGAAAGAAATTAAAGATGAGACAAACAGATAGAGAGATATATCATGTTCTTGGGTTGCAAGAATCAACATTGTGAAAATAAATGACTATACTACCCAAAGCAATCTACAGATTCAGTGCAATCCCTATCAAACTACCACTGGCATTTTTCACAGAACTAGAACAAAAAATTTCACAATCTGTATGGAAACACAAAAGACCCCAAATATCCACAGCAATCTTGAGAAAGAAAAACAGAGCTGGATTAATCAGGCTACCTGGCTTCAGACTATACTATAAAGCTACAGTAATCAAGACAGTATGGTACTGGCACAAAAACAGAAATATAGATCAATGGAACAGGATAGAAGTCCCGGAGATAAACCCACGCACATATGGTCATGTTATCTTTGATAAAGGAGGCAAGACTATACAATGGAGGAAAGAGCCTCTTCAATAAGTGGTGCTGGGAAAATTGGACAGCTACATATAAAAGAATGAAATTAGAACACTTCCCAACACCATACAGAAATATAAACTCAAAATGGATTAAAGAACTAAATGTAAGGCCAGACACTATGAAACTCTTAGATGAAAACATAGGCAGAACACTCTATGACATAAATCACAGCAAGATCTTTTTTGACCCACGTCCTAGAGAAATGAAAATAAAAACAAGCAAATGGGACCTGATGAAACTTCAAAGCTTTTGCACAGCAAAGGAAACCATAAACAAGACAAAAAGACAACCCTCTGAATGGGAGATAATACTTGCAAATGAAGCAACTGACAAAGGATTAATCTCCAAATGTACAAGCAGCTCATGCAGCTCAATACCAAAAAAACAAACAGCCCAGTCCAAAAATGGGAGGACAACCTAAATAGACATTTCTCCAAAGCAGATATACAGATTGGCAGGCCATCATCAAAAAATCTACAAACAGTAAATGCTGGAGAAGGTGTGGAGAAAAGCAAACCTTCTTGCACTGTTGGTGGGAATGTAAATTGATACAGGCACTGTGGAGAACAGTATGGTGGTTCCTTAATAGACTAAAAATAGAACGACCATATGACCCAGCAATCCCACTACTGGGCATATACCCTGAGAAAACCATAATTCAGAAAGAGTCATGTACCACAATGTTCATTGCAGCACTATTTACAGTAAGCAGGACATAGAAGCAACCTAAGTGTCCATCAACAGATGAATGGATAAAGAAGATGTGGCACATATATACAATGGAATATTACTCAGCCATAAAAAGAAACATAATTGAGTTATTTGTAGTGAGGCGGATGGTTCTAGAGTCTGTCATACAGAGTGAAGTAAGTCAGAAAGAGAAAAACAAATACCACATGCTAACACATATATACAGAATCTAAAGAAAATAGATGATTCTCAAGAACCTAGGGGCAGGACAGGAATAAAGACACAGACGTAGAGAGTGGACTTGAGGACACAGGGAAGGGTAAGGGTAAGCTGGGATGAAGTGAGAGAGTAACATGGACGTACATACACTACCAAATGTAAAATAGCTAGCTAGTGGGAAGCAGCCGCATAGCACGTGGAGATCAGCTCGATGCTTTGTGACCACCTAGAGGGGTGGGATAGGGAAGGTAGGAGGGAGGCGCAAGAGGGAGGGGATGTGGGGGTATATGTATATGTGTAGCTGATTCACTTTGTTATACAGCAGAAACTAACACAACATTGTAAAGCAATTATTCTCCAATAAAGTTGTTTAAAACTAAATAAATAAAAAATAAAAGTTCCAGATCTGGAGGGGGAAAAAAAAAGTAGAAAATACCTGACTGGCTGTGGCCACATAGTCAAGCTTGTTTGGGGTGAGAAGAAACAATGAAATTAGTGTCCAGAGCTGGCTTGGCGTTTGGGAGTTGGCTGACTGATACACTGCGTTTCTAGTCAGTTCGAGTATTTACAGGGACATGAAAATTACCTAAATTTCGGTTTGCCGAGGTAGCACTCTAGGTCAGAGAGGCTTCGCCTTAGACCTAGAAAATTATATTAACAATACAAATAAAACTAAAACTACTTTCAGGATAAAAAAAGAAAATCAACAACAATTACTATTTATTAAGCAACATACTAAACTGTACAAAATATATATATATATATACACATATATGTATATAAATTATATATGTATATGTAAAATATATATGTATATAAGTTCCATATATAAAGCATATATGTATACATACATGCATATACACACATATGAAATCTTACTTAATAGTTCTAACAACGCTTCATTTTAATTACTATTATTTTTATTTTACCTATGAGGAAAAGAAGACTCTAAGAGACTCATGGTCTCACAGCTATACATGGCTGACAGAATTGTCTGAATGAAAGCATGAGGTTAAATTTAAAACAAACAAACGAAAAAAGATGCAAGTTTTTGTCTATGTACTCCCTCACACAATCTGGAGAGAGCAAAGCACTAGGAAAGAAAAATCATTATCTAACTGCACTGTCAGATTATCTGGTTGGCTAGAACTGTTAGGCCCAATTTTCTGATGAAGACTCTGAGGCCCACAAGAATGCATATTGCTGCCTATGAATTGTTTAAAATCAACCCGGTGTTGAATAGCAGCATCAGGACTGTGGGAATCTGCTCATTATGTGCCTTTCTTTATCACTTAAATTCACGGAGGGAAAATCATGTCATTGAGGTCGTAATCCCGTAAGCAGTGTAGAATTTTCTTAGAATGTGACATTTGTACTCCAATAATAAGATGGTATAAATCTCTCCATGTCGATATACACAAGTAGTAGGCCTGAGAAGTGCAAAAATACCCATGGAAAACATAGCAATAGAATCCTGATTGATGGGTCAGAAGTGTTAAAACATTTAAACAGTAGCATTAAGCTTCGCAGAGTTCAGAAAACATTTTCTGCCTCCTCAATCCTTAAGGCTTTGGAAATTGGGGGTTTGAATGACTTCTTGAGTCAAAATGTGGTTCCTCTAATCCTCCAGATTCCATTACAAATTCAGAGTCATCTTACGCTGGAACTCATTTCCTTGACAGGCCAGTCTGTCTCCCCTGTGTCCACTCATCTGTAGATGGGCATCTCCCTACATATTAAGCAGTAGGTAGGTAGGTAAAGTAAGTAGGTAGATAGATGATTGATAGACTGATAGATTGATAGATAGGTAGTTTGATAGCTTGGTAGATCGATAGATAAATCACACTTCACATTTCTGGATCTAATATTGAGTTGCTGTAACTTTTTTTTTTTTTTTTTTACCCCAGTAGACTCAACAGCTAATGCATTTTCTCACTGTATGCCTTGGTCCTCTCACAGCAAGGCTTTCATAGCGAGGTTTCAGAAATCCCAATTTACCACCATTTGGATTATCTGCATTTCACCTGGCTTCTCCACTCAGATGCATTTTTAGGCCAAGAAGCCGGCAGTGTTATTCTTTTAATTTTATATGCCCACAGAGCTGAAACATTTGAAGTGCAAGCGTGGGACCGTGTACTTTTCAATTAGATGTTGGCACATACAGACACTCACAGATACTAACTGGCACAGACCAAACTACCATTCACTTAACTTAATGGATATACTCTAATGGCATGGCCCATGGTAGAGCAATATTCAAGCCTTGAGAAATGTAGAAGCAGTGGAAATTATAGTCCACAGCATGACAAGAAGGCCTTTAGAAAGGTTTTGCACCATTAGCTTATTTCAGAAATGAAGAATGCCAATTGGATTAATCTGCCAGATCTTGGCAGGACATTGATACCAATTGCCTTTTGTCACTATTTATTTACCTCTTTGTTTCCTTAGCTATGGAGGAGCAGGTGCTTCTTATAGGAGTCAATGAGTATTTGTACTAAAGCCTTTTTACTTGAGAAAGCACAGGGCGGTGAGTCCTGCTTCCCTCTTTTCCTCTTGAACCCTATGAATTTTCAAACTTCAAGTCCTTTTTTTTCACACATAAAGTTTCTCATTAAATATGCTAGGTCTTTGTGCAGAGTGAGATTTCTTTGGGTCTTATAACTACAAATCAAAACTTTCATCTATTGGGATTATTATTTGCAAATTTCTAGTAGTCATTTTTATAGTCTATGACTATGGGTGTTATTGTTCCCTTTCCATCTTATAATTTCAACTAAATCGAGCAATGAAAATTTTATAGTGCATCCCTAATTGTGCACCAGACTGGAACTGTTCATACAAATTCCAAGCAATTATAAGGCTTTCTGGGAAACATTGGCAGCAAACACTGGATTAAATGTTTATAACAGCAAGCCAGATGGGAAACAGAGATAAGGAAAATCTCATGGAAACTGATTTTTTTCCCCAAACCACAGCACTATTTTAAATTAACCTAGCCATGGGGAAGCATTTTCACATTGTTGACCAGTAAAGAGGTTTTGGTAAGTAATAGCAGTTAAATTGTCAGAATAGTTTTACAGAGCCATAACCCTTTGTGTCAACTGTGACTGATGTTACAGAAAGAATCCATGTAGACAGAGTTGATGAATGAGACTCCAAAGATATATTGGAGAATGCAGATATTGAAAGTGGATGCTTTAAAGTTAAAAATGTGCTTTATATTATACTGAAGGTTGAAAAAAATCATGTGGAAATGTTTAGCTGTACTTGAAACTGTTCGACATGGAGACTGTGGTGCACATATAGTCACCTTACTCATGCTAAAAATACTTTCACTGCTTGATCAGAGTTAAGGCTGCCATTTTTACAGATAAAAATCTTTCTCTTAATGGAATTGGGCAATAAGTGTCTCACACCCATTTGAGCTCATGCTCGCTTCTCTAATGTGATTTAAATGATCCGAAAGTTACCGAGGTAGATTTATAGGGAAGGTAATAACACTGAAGTTTCAAGTTCCCTCACTCACATGGGCACCTAGGTGCTAGGACACCTGGAAAGTTTCCTAGCAGTATGTTCACATTCTCATATGTTTTTAAAAGTTTGTGAGGGAAGATATTGTAATTGTAGTTGGTTAAGACTACTGTCTCTTCCCACTCTGATTTTCCTTCCCTCACTTCCCCCTTGTTGAGTGGCATTGGAGTAGCCATGAGCATATCTGAATTACGGCTAAGTGAAAGTTAAATCTGAGAGACATTTACTGGGTTTAGTTGGATATATTTATGTGAGATATGGTCAGCTCCATGTATAGTTAAGTTAATGCTACTGCCCAAGCTTAGAAATGGCTTCTTGGACCAGTCTGCTACCCACTATGTCTAGCCACTTGTCATGGAATCATGAAGGTACAGGCCAGAAGCACTTTTAATATGTTTTAGCATGCCTGACATGCCTAGTGAAGGAGAAGAAGGGTTTAAAATGCATGCAGCAAGGAGCTAGTCTTTGGAACATTTTTCCAGTCAACAAATGTGTAAGGTATTCAGACTTAAAACATGACTACAATGACTTTTTAAGAACTCTGAGTTATATTTTCCAGGAATTGGAAAAAGAACACGAACATTAGCAAACTGCAAATTTATTCAAAAGGTTGGTCAGGCCCAAAGACAACCCTTTAACTGCTAGTTGGAAAGATGTCTTAGAGTATTCAAGTGGAACAGATGAGAGATTACAGACTTATGATTTGGACATACATATATGTATGTATGTTTTCTTTTGCCACCTTTAATTTTATTTCTCATGGGGTGAAGAGAATATTAATATAAAATTAATGGAATGTGAAATGTAAGAGATAAAAATGAGCAATGTAATCAATAGAAATTATTCTTATCTTAAGAAGGGAATTTGACAAAAATTTTCATATTATACCAAAAGCAGGAATTTGTTAAGTTGAAGAGGTACATTTTGAGTAGAAGAAATGTCAGACCCTGGGATTATTGTGAATCCACTAACGAAGGAAACGAATCATATGAATGCATTTGGGGAAACACTTAAATTTCTTGCTGTATTAATTAGCTTTTGCTGTATAGCAAACTTCCCCTAAACTTAAACTTCCCCTAAACTTAAACTAACAGATCTGGTCCGTGGCTTGTTTTTGTATGTCCCACAAACTGAGAATGATTTTTACATCTTTAAAGAGATGTAGAAAAAAAGGAAGAAGAAGAAATGCAACAGAGACCACAAGTGGCCTCCAACGCCTAAAATATTTACTATCTGGTCCTTCACAGAAAAATGTTGCCAACCTCTGGCTTAAAACAACAATTTATTTAGCTCACTCTTCTCTGTGCTGGTGATTTGATCTGGGTTCAGTTGGGCAGTTCTGCTGGTCTTGGCTGATCTCATTCATGTGTCTGCTGGTGGGTCACCTGAAGCTTAGTGATCTGGTATGTTCTCCCTTAAAGGTTTGGCAGTTGGCTGGCAGTCAACTGGGATGACTGGGCCACAGCCTCTCATCATTTAGCAGACAAATCAGGGCTTGTTTTCAGGATGGTAGCTGCAGCAACAACAGCAAGCAGAGATAAGCCCCAATCCAAGTGCTTTTTAAGAGCCAGCTTGCAGCACGTTTGGTAATGTTTCATTAAAGTAAGTCACGTGGCTAAGTCTAGCATTATTGTAGGGGGATGCTACCGAAAGGTATGGATGAGGGAAAGGGAAAACATTGTGACCATCTTTACAATCCTTCGTACTTGTTGATTTAACATGAAATAATGACAACAATAAAGAAAACATAAAACTAATAACATGCCATTACTATGAAGACTTTGGTGACAAACTCTTAAATAAGTGATGATAACTCAATGACTGTTTAAGATTAGTCACTACAGAAGGAAATTTTAAATGCCCTGAAATCTTTCTGTTCATATATAAAAGAAATTTGATAGATATTTTCCCGAATTGACAGCAATCCTGAAATTTTACATGGTATTATCAATAACAAGGTGTGAATATGAATGTATCTTTGCTAAACTATCAATAATAAACTTGATTAATTATGCTAATAGAAACTCAATTATCTTTATATTCTTTTTATTGAAATGATATTATAAAATCATTGTCACATGAATTTGCAGTGAAAGCATATACAACCAAAAACTGTAGGAGAGAGTAGAGGAGTGCCAGGCATTTTATTTAAAAAGCATATTTTTCTGGATTTTGTGAGGTGGGTGGTATTTTCAGCTTTTTAAAATTTGTAATTTGTTGTTTTCTTTTCTTATTCTAAAACATGGTTACTTTCTTACCTAATTTTAGATACATACTTTTTTATTCTTTTCCTTCTACAGGACTTCTAAAACATCCTAAGTTTCAGGTCCCATGAAACCTAGCTCTACCTAGGAAAGGACCAGTAAGCGCTCCTGCTCTGGAGGTCTAGGCCTGGGCAGGAGAGTGGCTGGCACAGAGAAAGAAGGGGATGCCAGCTTCTAATGTGGGAGTGGTGGGGTCAGGGATTTGGAATCCTGAATCTTCCTGTGGGCTCCAAGTTTGATTTAAAACCCTTTAGTAATTCTTTCTGCTCACAATTAAATGATATGCAATCTATCAATTTGAGGATGATCAAAACCCCATAGTTTTTGAAGACCGCATAGCTGATATATTGAATACATGCTCACCTTTGACACCCTCATTCCTATTTCCCTGGCAATTTGTCCCCTCCCTGGAGAGGGTATTCAGATAATATCAGAAGGGGGTTTCATTTGACAAGTGGAGGAAGAGCCTCTGAGAGATCAAGTAATTTTGTCTGTGGACACACTGTACATTGGGGAAGCTAGGATTGCAAACAGTGTGTATCTATTGACAGGTACCATTCTTTTCCCATCACCTCCCTTGGCCTTCATCCTTCCAACATACAGGGCCTGGCTCTCTAAACTGATGAGAAATACATCTTATCCGAGAAATAAAACTTCATCATATGCTAATCATCATCTATAAATGCCTTCTATATGCAAAGCCCTATGTTACATACCAGAAATCTTGAGGAAGCATGAAAACTAAAAAATACATATTATAAGGAATCATATGCTAAGTATCTAATAAGTGATAGATAAGCTTTCATATGTGAAGATGCAGGTAGATGGCTTTGAAGGGAATATATGGCATATATCAAGTGAAGATGTGTTGGTCAGGGCAGCTCAGAAAGGAAGAAGGAATGGTGAGCAATGACTGGGTTTATTCCAGGGATATGGCTTTATTTAGTTTACTGCATGATACTTCTCACAAAGCATAGAGTTGCAGATCCCAGAAAGGCTCTTAGGAAGTCATCTAATACAGATCCCCACCATTTACACCAAAGGTACTTGATTTTCTCCACGCCCCCCCACCCACCAACCTGACTTGCCCAGGATCCCCTAGCCAGTCACAGAGTCAAAGTTTTTAATTGTGTTTCCTCAGCACTCTTTTGACTAAACTATCAGGACCAACCATAGTATTATTACTTGAAACCAATAGCTGTTCTGCAATAGCTGTTTTGTAAAGCTGTCTCTATATTAATTCAGACCCTTAAAGTTACCTCTGGCATTCGCTTTGCTGCACCCTCATATTTTTCAGATTTTATTCCAAGGTTGAAGTCTCTAATCCTTATTCTTATTCTCTACTTTTTTGTCTATTTTCATTTCCCCTTTGTATTGTTGAGGCATCTTAGAGATAGTAATTTCTCACAGAATATAATTCTTTTAAGAAGAAGTTAGATTCTTCCTGTTCCAAAAACAGTTTGAAGGAACTATTAAGGAAGCTAGATGAGAAGACCTTTTATATTTTGAGTCAGCCCTTGGTAAAAGCAAGCAAATTCCATGTACCCTATCTCTTTTATAAGTGTCTAGAATATGTTAGAAACTTAACATGTATTTGATAATAAGAATCATGGGATCTCTAACCATTGACTCCACACTGCCCTTATAGCTACTAGTTATCACTAGTCTTATATGCCAAATGACTAGATTTTGATCCTGGGTGGATAAAAATGAGGTTGGGATGAGCTATTTCAAAGTGGTTTAAAGGACAGTTCACAATGCACCTAGGAAAAAGTAATAATAATAGGTTAAACATGTATAGCAATGTAACTTTTTGTCTTTTAAAAAATTCTCTCAAATAATCATTTTAAGAACTCAAAGTAAGTAGAATAGTGATTATTACCATTTCACAGTTGAAGAAATTAAGGTACAGAGTCATCAAACGATGAGCTCAAGGTTACATACCACAGTAAGGGCACAACTGAGATCAAGCCCCAGATGCTGACCTGAGTCCCATGGCTTTTCCCCTTCCTTATACCATACATCTTTCCCCAACTATGTATCACCATCCCAATACCCGCTCCCACATCTACCCCAGATAAAAAGAAGTAATATCCCTGGTACAATGAGTGGTCTAGTGCCTCTTTACAATAACTAGACAATGACAACAAAGTTTGCTTCTACATCAAAGGATTTTGTGAGTAAATAATACAAAGCTGTGAGAAACCTTTAAGTCAACCTGAACGTTTCCCCAGTGCTCCAAGGATGAAATAGACAAGCGTTGCTCCACAGTACCTGCAACCATTTTCTTTTACCGTGAAGTTCATATACTTGGGATCAAAGAGCAAATGCCTGTGAATTCAAGACATAGACTGTAATTGTAATGATTAAAAACATGTATCCAAAAACTAAAACCTAACTATTAATCTGTTATATTTATTAGCTTCTTGGTTAATATGTCCAGAGGCTAATGACAGTGGTAACTCAAAGCTAGCAAACAATAATTTATTTTATTTTACATTTCTAGATCAATGAGAAAAATCATACTTATTAAAAACACTACACCACTTTAACCTTCAGTTACCTCTCACATCTAGTTTGCCCAGAGTCATTATGTCATCTGACATGAGTCCAGGGGCTCTGAGAAAAAAGCCCACCGCAAAGGGACAGAAGCTGTGAGGAAATCTGGGATGACTGTGTAAGCAGGTCTTCATGGCTGTTCTTTGGCCTAATTCACAAAGTCCTTTTGCTACACTTTAAAATTCTGATGTTTCAGACACAAAATTAAAATGGTGCCACAACCAAATCATGGATGCAAGTCCAAATGCTGTGTAATTGCTCCATCACCCCTAGGAGATGTTCTGATTAAAATGAGTCACATTGACCTTGGATGACATGGCCTAAGGGGCAATTATTCCCCAAGGGACTTAATTAAATGCAATTAGACCAGTGAGAGTACATTTAACGAGGCCCCTTGCGATACCTATGTTTCCAATTTATTTTTTCCAGCAACTTTCACTAATGATTTGATTCACTCAGAATCCATCAATAGGTAATGATTGGATACTCACTACTCCCAGGTGATGATGGGATACCTGGATTTCACAATTCAAGGATTAGAGAGAAAAGACAAGACACATGACAAGTTGAAGAGTCATACAAGATTGTAATTGTTTATGGGCCAAGTAGTGGAAGAAAGGGCAATATATAGTCAGAGGACGAGGTGCTCACTGTGAGTTGGAAGCAGACCACAAATGGCCTTGGTGAAAATAGAATGACTTGGAATTAACTTGGAATTCTAAGCAGGAATGGGTTTTAGGAATCATCTTTTCTTATAACCTCATCTTACCCTGAGTTCTCTGGAGCTCTTTCGGGGTTATCTAGCTTACTCAAAACCCTGCTACCAGTGGTGTTTTAGAAAAGAACAGTATGAGCAAGCTGAGTGGTACAGATGCATGAGGTATATTTCAGGGATGGTGTGTTGACCAGTTGAGTAAGATAAATAGTACAGATAAATATTGGTTTAAAAGATAGGTTTGGGCCTATTTATAAAATGCTGTGTTTGGAGTTTGGACTTCATTTTGTCAACAAAAAGGAATGTAGTCATAGACTTGAATTGTGGGGGTCTATAACTTAAGGGGTGTTTTCCAGAAGATTAATCTGGTAATTGTGTTCCAGATATATGGAAAATAGTAGGGACTGACACAAGCCTGGACCAGGCTAATAATAATTATAACAAGAAAATCAGATGGGAACAATGATCTCTAGTGATAATATAAGAAACAAAAAGCATTGTGCAAGTGATTCTGGACAAGGGAGGGCAATATCAAATATGACTCCAAGGTTTTAAGCAGGATGTAAGGAGACAGCAGGCAGTGGAGGTTGGCAGAGATAGGAACCAGAGTTGAAAGCGGGAGGGTGAAGGAGACACTGAGAGGAAAAGGTGTGGTCTAGGACCAGAGAGTTCCAGGAAGACCCAGAAGTTTATAGTCGGGAGTGAGCTAGCATCCAGATGAACAGTTTAGAACTGAGGTGAACTTGGGCACTTCAGGTCCAAGCAAGCCCATGGAATTAGCAGACTGCTGGGGGCCAGGAGGGCTCAGACACTAAAGGGAAAGGTATAGCCTGCCAGGACTAATCATCTAATGCTGGAAATTTGAAATGAACTCTAAGATCATAATCAAGACCTGTAGCCTAGGCAGCAACAAACAAGGAGAATCTGGTGAGCAGGGAAGGCAAGGATTTAGGCAAGAGATCACAGATGGTTTGAATGTTCAGCATTAAGAAACCAGTGATATTGCTAACTGGAGCCTCCCAATGACAAACAAAGCGTTCTGTTAGGGCATCTGCAAATCTGGAAGAGCACTAAGAAAGGAAAAGAAAGAGAAGAAACAAGTGGAAGTTAAATTTTTAAAATATGTAGAAGTAACCATCACAGAAAAAAAAACAGAACACTGTAGGATTCTTTACTATATACATATTTTTATTTCTTAACTAGTTAGTACTGTTTTTATTTTCATTTATATAGGGGCAGGGAATGTGTGTGGAAGCAGAACATGAAGGTGTCATTGAGGCTAAATGTACTTATCTGATTCTTCTGAATAGTGAGGAATCCTTTGCTCCAACCAAGACGCTGCTTAGATGGTTCCTTCTATGTTAGTAAGGGACTCCCTTACTCTAGAATTGCTGTAGAAGTCAGGTCATATGCACTCTTGCCTACAGAGAGCAGAGTGGATAGGGAATCCATCCAGATCTTATTTAGTTCTTGTCTTAAAAAAAAGGTGGGTGGGGGTGGCAATATCAGGAGATAGAGCTGGTTTCCAGGAGGAATGGTGCCTTTGCACTTTGTTGTGCTGATGTGCAGCTGACATCAGAACACTGAAGGAAATTCTTCTATTATCCAGTTGACAGGATAAGAGCTAGAAATGTAGATTTTAGAGTCATATACAGAACTGATGAATGAAAGTGAGTAGAGGAGACATTGTTGCTTCTCGGCAGTAGTCATATCAACTGTTACTTACATGAAATTGTTTCTATTACCTCCATTTTGAAGGCGCTGACTCATTCACACAAGCAAGAGCATGACTGGCCATGGTAGACTTTGACCTCAGCTGGACTTGGTCATAATTAGATTGACAGCTATGGAAGTTTATGAATTGCAAATACATCTGTAGATGTGGCATGGATTTAAAAGAAACCTGCTGCAAAGAGGTGGCAGGCCAGAGCCTATGGCTGGCTGGCTGTCAGCAACCACTGGGCATATGCTTAATAAAGCAGGGTTTATGGCTCCATCAGCCACTTGGGTTAAGACTGGCTCATGTCAGCCTTTGAAAAATTAGGGGAGATATGGCTGAAAAGACGCTCTCTTGAGATTTCAGATATTTGCTGGCTGCTGTGATAGCATCCTTATCCTGGCCTTTCACGTGGCATTCTGGAACTTCTATCCCTATTTCAACCTAAGCTACAGAGCCAAAATGAAAATAAAAAATAAACTCAAACCACACAAAGTATTCTATGGGGAAAACTGCTTTCGAATAAAGGTTCTTCTTTATTTATATGCATTGGTTTATAAAATGTCTGAAGTTGGAATACAGTGGCCAGAACTCTTCAGGTACTCATTTTTTCACTGAGCCAGCTTTAGTGCCATTAACCACAGGTGAATGATGGGGTGGGTATGACACCGTAAGTGGAGAGACAGCTCTGGGTCCATTGGCTTGGTGATAGCAAGGATGAGTGTGTTGCATGCCAGCTCTGTTGAAACGCACCCAATTTTAGAATGACAATTTAATATAAGCAGCCAAACATGGACTTAGTCCAACCTCAGATGTCCTACTAAAACTGTGTGATGACTCATAAAGATAGCTCTGTCTCTTGGAATTTTATGGACTAAAGCAGTGTGTTGAAGTGATAAATAGCACTCCCAATACCTCCACTAGAGCTGTGTCTGTATTGCTTTGGACCACCATGCAGCAAAGAGAAATGTCCAGCAGAGGCAGATTAAGTATGAAGTCTGTATTCTCCTTCTCCTTTTGGCTCTATACACATGACTCCACTTTTTAAAAATCTTCAAAATGAGGGAAAAAAAGTTCTAATAACCAGCTGGAAGAATTTTATGGTGCTCCATTGTTTTGAGAACACATTTTTCTACTGTGTCATTAATGTCCCTTCCATAACAATTCATGATCCTTGATGTGTTTCTTTCAGAATTTCCTGCCATGCACACATACTTCCTAAACATCTTGAAATTTAAATTCAAATAATGAGAATTACATGATGCATTGGGTTTCCTTTTTACACTAGTTTCTAGTTCAGAGCTGAATTCCTTATAGCAAGCATTAGATACAATGATCTTTTGCCTTCTTTATCTGTGTTGGCCCTCTTTTAAAAGATGTCTTTATAAGTATATTTTGGCAAGTTTTCAAATTCACAGTATTTAGAGAGAAGTTATATGGGGCTATTAAAGAAAAGCAAGAATTGTGATCAACTCTTTATCACCCATTCTGTAAGCTCCTCATGACTTGAGCTGTTTTTCCCAACACAACCTGGGTTCATTGGTGGGTAATATTAATGCTCAGTGTATTGTCTTGCCACTGAGCTTACTGGAGAATTTTGTTCCTATTTATTACACTCCCAACTAAACAGGAGTGGATTTAAGATGGAAGACAGAGAAGGGAAGAAGGAGGAGCAAGGGAGGAATACATAGTTCCATGAACAAGTGAGTGAGAATAAAAGTGTGTGAGTAATTTTTGTCAAATACTTTGAAATTATTTTTCTCTCTGTAATTCTATACATCTCCCCACCATGAGCTTTAATTAGTTAGAGGTTTTTATAATGGCAGTGCTATGAGGTTGCAGAAAAAATAAGGACATATAAAATTTTGACCATATGGAAGATCCATTGAGGCAAATACCAAAACTATCTTGTAGGTAATTAAGTATATTTTGACTCTATATTTAGTCTTAGATACTGAAATGTTTTATTCTATCCAATCCTTATGGTCTTTGCAATTTGGGAACCAATATAATGTGGTTTGGGCTATCTCAAAATAGCATCTATCAACTATGAGATTTATAACTGCTAATGAAATCATAGGGTACCCAACAAAATGAACCTCTGGATTGGGCTTCAGTGATTTAGGATGGAAATTTCTCAGAGAAATTATGAATGAATTTATTCTATGAGAGAGAAAATTGCCAGAATGCTGATTCCTCTGGATGCCTGAGGACGAAAATCTTGCTCGTATTCTCAGTGAGGCAGAAGAACCCACATTCTTCTGACACAATTGAAAGGTAGAAATTTTAGCTGTGTTGTGATTATTTAGAGACATTTCCAGCATAGAATGAAGAAGGTGATGGTCAAGAAATTAATTTTACATTTTGAAATACGTGTACACTAAGGAATAACAAGGTACTCACGTCCTTAACTTTATAGCAACTTCCATTTTTTAATAAGACTGATAGGAGAGATCCAATGAGGAAGGACTGATAGGATATTGATGCTCATATCAATAGTTGCATTTCTTCTTCATTGAGAATTTCTTAATCTTTCCATTGGCAGAACACTGTAATCCCTCTCTCCTAAGGTCTGACACAGACTGAGTCTACCTGGGGCTGTAGGAGCTCTTCATTCTGATTGAATTAACCTTTCAAATTCATCAAATAAGCAGCCCCAGTTTCTATTAGTTGGCCATTTTATGTACTAAACTGATTGATTTAAGCATTTGTTTCAGGGTCACTTAAAAATGCATACCTGTGGAATCCATGATCTCTGTAAATTCAGCAAGTCTTATTGAAATCTAATGCTTGAAAACAAAAATGCCCATCTCTAAGGAGAACAGGAAACTGATATAGAGCCATTTTATTTTTCCATTCATTTTTATTCACTTATTCAACAAATACTTTTTGAATACTTACTGAGCTTACAACTATGACCTTAGACCTATTATCCCCTTTGTCCCTAGAGCTCATGGCTAGGGACTGGTGGGTGACTACCATGTTACAGTGTCCTCAGTGGAAGGTGAGAGGTTAGTCCAGGATGCCATGGGAGGACATGGGCGATTACCTCACCCAAACAAAAGGGGGAGAACAGAGAACAGACCAGGCTTCCCAGCTGGAAGGGGTGATGGGGAGAGACTGATGCAACAAGAGGCAACAAATACATGACCTATTTTCCAGTGTGTCAAAAGAAAACAAGAAAAAGATGAGTGTGGAAAATTTGTGATTTCAATGGCAAGAATCTGTGAGAATTCTCATCCAATGGTTTCTATGTTCTTTGCGAAGCAGGAGATAGGGGCACAGTCACATCCTAAGAGTGAGAAAGAAGAGTCACGGTGGGGAAATACAGGCAGGGAGGGTTGTGTGAGGGAGATACACGGGTTGAGGAAAGTAAAGGAAGTTTGAAATGTTGCTAGAAAGAACCAGAGAGAGAGAACACCTTAGAAAACTATAATAGGGTTGCCAGGACCGTTGAGGGTCCAGTTAAGCCTAGAGATCATGACCTTTTAGAGGCATTATTTCCCATAGTTCTGTGGTGTTGACTGGCAGGACTTCACTGCCCAGGTAGATAGAGACACAGAGGAAGTAGAGAGATGGATGACTGAGGGGTGAGTGTTAAAATCATCACAGGTGAAGAGTGAGTTTGGAGATATAAACTCCATGGGGTAAGGCTGGTAGAGGAGTTCAGGGTGTTACGAGTCTCAGCAGGGTCAAAGAACATATCTAAAGAGTGACTTACTAAGAGGGTGAAAAATAATAATCGGTAGAAACAGCATGTGAATTTACACTTGATAGGGGAGCAGTTCTAGATGATGACACAGTGCAATGTGTTTCTAAGGGAACAGGTGGCTAAAGTAGAGGTAAAGATCTCTGGAAGAGGAGCCCGGGTGTCAGGGGAGACATCCACACAGGTTTGGGAGTTGCACAGGGGGATGTTAGGATGAAGACCATAAACCATGTATTAGACTCACTAATGGACTGACAGCAGGGTAGTATGCATCTCACAGAAGCAGGGTTTTAAGAAGATACTGGGGGAATTATAGTATGGGAGTCTGGATGGAACACCAACCCCCCCTCCCTGCCCCAATCTGGGAAAATGAGTAGCTTCTGGTAAAGAAGGTATCAGTGACTCACTGTCCTCAGGAGAGAGCCTCTGGGAAGAAATGTGACAAGTTGAGGATTTAGACACCAAAAGGTGCCATAACTTGCCCAGAGTCACCAAATAAGACACTATCAGGGTTTACCCATATCCCTTGGTACTTAAGGTTCTAGTGTTTGCCGGGGGTTTCCTGCTGAAAGTACCTTCAGCTCTCTGCCAAGGGCCTTCTTTGGCTACAGGAAGGTGCTTCCCCTGCCACCTTACCCAGGGCAAACAGCACAGGTGGGAGACTTATGCCCCCAGGACCAACCCTTGAAAGTAATGAAAGGAGATGATGGATACATACCCCAGGTTCCCTTGTCCCCAGATAGGATAACTCCAAGCTATGTTCTATACAGTTTACCCATGTCCCCAGAGGGACTGAGCTACAGTTGTCCACACCTGCTCATTCACGCACCCTACATTGGTCTCCTTCTCGTGCCTGTCTTACGTGCCCACTCTCTTTGCTTCCTGGCATTGAGGTTGCCAGATAAAATGCATGATTCGTAACTACATTTGAATTTCATATGAACAATCTTTTTTTTTAGTGTAAGTATGTCCCAAATATTGCATGGGACATAACTTACACTAAAAATTTTGGTGTTTATTTGAATTCAAATGCAGCTGGACCCTGCATTTTTATTTGCTAAATCTGACAACCCTATCTGGGATTGCCTTCCAAGTAATCTGCTTGTATTCATATCCTTGCCTCAGGGCATGCTTCTGATAGAGCCCAAACTAAGATAGTCAACAACTGTCCTGGAGGGATAAACTTTGAAGAAGAAAAGAACAGCCTTCAGAAGCATCATCCTATTGCAACATTCAAATCAGATTGAAATTATAAAGAACTGTTGCACTAATGCCAGCTGTTAGCTAAAGTTACCAGGAAAAGGCTAAAAACCAGCCTCAGCATTTAGCCTGATTTGTAGAAGCCATCACCTCATCAGGAAAGCACCTGTTATCCAGTCACCTTTATTAAACTCAATGCCAAATGTCATTAGTACAGCAATGCTGTGATGATGCTCTATTCATTCTATCACCAAATGTTCTAAATGTCTATCAGTGGAGAACAGCTTCTGCTTCAATAAAATAATAGCACTGAGTAGGAAAGGGGAAGACTATGCATCCCTGGTACACTCCTTGACCCACCACTTCCTTATTCCTAGCAATAAACTGGGCTGGATTACATCAACACTGGGAATCCCAAATGCATTATCATTAATGGACTTGCAAACTGAGGCTGTTTGTTAGTAATTTAATTAAAATCCCAAGTGTTTACTTGTTGCCCTTCCTCCTGAGAGATCCTTCTGCAAATTCTGGGTAGGAACTACTTCACCCATCCATCCAACAACATTGCCAACAATTTTCAAACCGATATTTTGTAAGCTGTGATTCCTTATTCCAGGAAATCCTCTAAGCCTTGATGGAGGTGTGGTTTCATGTCTCATCAGTGTAAAAATAAACCCTTCAGAGCATCTGTATCTCCCCAACATGTCTGGTCGTTTCTTTGTCTTGGATTTCAATAGTAGAAATTCAGTTTGTTTATTAATTTGTTCATGTGCAGTGAATACAGATCATTGGTGCTAGTGGAAGGTTGTGTTCAATTCAGGTATAAAACTTGTTCAAGTATTGAACAAAACTGCTGATTTATGAACGTGTGGTAACTTCTCTGAATATGTAAAATGGTATCCCATTATTTTAATGTAATATTGGGCTCTTTCATCTCAGCAATAGATAGCGCCAGTCTGTGGCAGTATCAGCAAACCTAAGGTCTGCCGACAGCACTTGAGTCACTGGGGAATGCTAGTGAAGTTCACTTTAAAGAAAATGATTCTCACTTTTCCATGCATTCTGCATACTTCCTTTTGATTTCCACCTTGAGCCCATTGACTTCAAAGTGTCCTTTCAGGATCACTCAGAAGGCCAGAGAGACTCATCCATGTCCTGATTCCTTGACTTTGCTCCATGCTCAGCACTTGTTTGAAATCTGTGGGGAGCTGGCTAGAGGAAGCTCAATAGGTGGCAGAGAAAGACAGGTGTATGGTCTCAAACCTCCTTTCCGGAATGATTACAAAGCCAAGTAGAGACTGGGGAACTGGTATCATCTTGCCAATGAGTCATCTTCTGAAAATGAGTACTCATATCCAACATGGCAGGAGAATGGCTATAAAGGAAGACACTTTATATAGGGTGCTTACATCTCTCTCCCCTGCCTGTGCAAGCCTCACCATTTTGAAATTTCCAGAAACTGGACCCACACCAGAGTTAGAAGGAAAATAATCTCCTGATTCACAGATTATTAAATTGTGTGTATAAATGAGAGATCAAGGTGAGTGAAGACACCTATCTTCATTTGCTTTCATCACGCATTCCTGATTGTAGTTCAGGATTTTCCCCATAGAATGGACGAATGGCAGAAACCCTGCCCAGAAGAGCACTAAGTGTTCCAAAAGGATACACAGAATTGCACTGAGCTTCTCCTGTCTGCCTCTTCCTGAAGTCAGCATTGGTCTAATAATAAGTTCCAGATGGTTTTTATATCAGTGTGCAGTTCAGGCCAAGATGTAACTTTATGAGTCCAGTCTGAAGACCATAGTCCTGCTGTCCTCTTTTCTTGGTCCATGTGGTTGACACAGTAACATATTGATTGCATGGTGGGCCACAATGAAAAGCCATCCCAGACTTTGCATCACCCACGAGAGAGGGCTCACTGCCCAGTCAGCTGTCTCCAGTTCAGCTTTGTAATTAATTTTGCTTAACTACCAAACACATTCTGAGTGATTTTAGGTCATTTAGTGTCTAGACTACGCTTAGATGACATAAGATCAAATGAATGAAACAAGCAAAAATTCAGACAAAGTGGGAACTTGTCATTCAGACAAAGGAGAAACTCTTTGGTTATTTCATGGAATTCAGCAGTCCTTTTTTAAAAATTACTTTTTCTTTATCACTTGAACCTAGCGAGGCATACCAGTGTTTACTAACATGAAAGCTTCTTCATGGTGGCTAATGTCTTCATACCAAAAATTTATATCCTTTATGCTGTCTCACCTGATTAGGGTTTTGGAAAGACTTAAGTTGAAAAATAAGAATTCATAGGCATCTCCACCAGAGCTTTCTGGAACCCCATGTAAGCCACTTGCCCCTGTTTGTAAGAGTGCTTCTCAAAGTACGCTGGGAGCTTGTTGCTGCAGTTTTTCCAAAGACCTGGGCAAGGGCCACATCATTTTAATCTGGGGAATGACTCTTTTGAGCAAGTCCCAGATAAAGTTAGTGATTTACGAAAGCTTTTATCAGTCTCCTGATGGCTTTTACAGAGTGGAACCCTACATGACCTGTGTGATTTGTTTTCATTTACAAAGGTGCAGAAGCTTTGAATTTAAAAATGGAACGTTTTCTTCTCGTGCCAAATGTAAACAATTTCACATCCATTTCCCATCCAGCTATTTTACCAGTTCAAAAGAGTTTATATGAATCTTATCTGTATTATATTTCCTGCTGATTGGCAGTGCCTCCTACTTCAGCTGGGAAGCCAAAAATGTGCTGGCTCAGATTTGAACAGGAAAGGAATAACAAAGAAAACTGGGAAATAAATGTAATGAGTGGTTACAGGGTGCTGAAAACTATATTTATCGTTTCTTATTCTCGCAGAGTTGGTCCTGCCATATTGATTTATGCCTGGGAAGTCTTTTATGGAAACACACAACAAAAGCTTCAGATTATTTTGTCAACAAGAAAACACAGTTTACCTTATCTTCAAAGTCCCCATCTATTCCTGATTTGAGCGGTTCCATATTCCTTGCTCACTGGGATCTCTGTGAGCCCTGGAGGAGATTTGCATTGGATACAGTAATTTACCATAAAAGATGAAAGTCCCCAGAATGTCACAGAGCTGGTTTTCAAGGCCAGTGAAATAATTCTGTGGGGACCACAAGGAGTCCAGAGAATGAAAAGTATTGTGGCTCTTCCAGGCCAACTTAGAGTCAGTTTACTGAGCCCTTGAGACCTGTTTTTTTTCCTTTCCAGAATGTAAAAGACATTTATTTAGCCTTTTGTTTGAAGATCTTAACTCTCTCACATTCAAGGCCTGCACAATTGGAAAGGAGGGGAGGGAAAGAACAAAAACAGCTATCGAGACATTTCCTAGTGGAGTATCATGTTTATATGTCCTAATAATACAGTATGAAGTGAGATAAAATGCTGGATCATAAACTTGGGCCCTATTGTAAGGAGAACAGGCAAGACTTATGGGTTTTGTTCAAAAATTAAACATTAATTTTTTTCAAGATAACATGAGCAACAATTTCTATTAAAGACCTTTCTTTAGCCGCCCTTTCTAGAAATTTTCTCATTTGCCATTGGCTTTCCCACCTCCACATTCCCTTACACTCCCCATCCTATACTCCACCCCCAATTTATACTCCATTCTCAAGTCTCAATTTAATTTGGACTTAACCAAGTATGGGGAGAGTGTGTTATTTTTCAATAAATAACCTGACCTTCCTGTCAGTCAACATTATGACTATCACCACTATCTAACAGTTGGATGCTCATATTAAAGATAAGACATAATGTAAGGTAATTTTAGTACTGAATAAAGAGGGATAGACAGGGCTGTGTTTTCTGAGGCTCTCCAGGCAACATGTATTTGGTAGAAAGAGCATTACAGGAGTCCAGGTTCCAATCCTTGTGTAAGGTGTATAACCTCCCTGAAGCTCTATTTATTCATCAATCAAATGGGGGACAGAGAGCTTGATAACCTGAGAAGTCCTTGATTCTTGAAAAGTTTTTTAAGCTTTGTGTTTCCTGAAAGCTGACTACGCCCCTAAAGATTACTTCCTGACATTAGATGCTATTGCTATGAGGAACACAAAATATTTTACTAGAATACACATGTACTGATCTTCATATTAATATCTTACATTTGTTGAGTGCTCTTGGTTCACCAGACGTTCACCCACTAGCTGTCTTTGCATTCATTAGCCAACACACCAGTGCCATCGGTAACAGCGTCAGCTGCCACAGGTGGTACAGTGACATTCTAAAGAGCAAATGGGACAGTTATTTTGCATATGATGGCAAAATAACTGGTAAGCTAAAGAGCTAAAGCTCGCCAGCTAGAAATTAAAATTGGCATTTAATGGAAGTTTCCTAGTCTCTTATTCTTTTCTTCACACCCTGATACGTGCCTTCTTTTTTTTTTTTTTCTCTGTACAAAGATATACACTGATTTCCTGTCCCTGTATTTACATATGGTTTCCATTTGAAAGGTCATCAGTTATTTGGGCAATGATAACAAGATATTTCATTAAAAAGTAATCTCCAAATATTGAGCAACTCCAGAGGTGGAACTCTCATTAAGTTCATTTGATGATATGCAGTGCATGCAGTTAAAATTGAAGGAGGAGGTATACCATATCCCCAGCCTCACAAATCCAGCCTCAGATAAGAACACCTTGAGATAAGATTATGTTTTAGAAAGGGACAAGTTTATTTACAAGAGTGTGTACATTTTGCTTCTTACCAAGACACTAGTCCTAGAGCAGTAGTGCCTGGCTCAGATTAGATGCTCAAAGAATATTTGTTAAAGCAATGAATGGATTAATGAATAAGTTGCCTTTATAGTAACATTTATTACTCTGGTCACTGACTAATGGGTGGTGGTTATTGGGTAGCCTACTTCACCAAAGATGGAGGAATAATATTAGTGGATCTCATATTATCTCTTTCTTTACCTGATTGTGTTCTTCTCCAAGGGCAAACCATTTGGCCTATTAGGTACACACACTATTTAGGCATCTTTGAGATTTGAAACTATGCAAGACTCTGTCCTGAAGTGTCACCGCATTAGATAGATAACCTAATGCCTCATTCACATCCGGTGGAGACAACTATTAGGTTCATTTATACCAGGCACTGGCTGGACTGGTGCCATTGACTAACTAACTACTCAGTTTTCCTTGATATAAGTGAGGGAATGGGGCCCACGTGATCTCCAGCCTCCCTCATGGCATCAGAATCCTTGGGTCTATGAAAACAATAATTTTGCTTGCATAATGAGCTTTGTTCACTGTAATAGGCAATGGGAAAAAAGTGATAGCACTTATCAGTGGTGATCTTTAAGTCATGGTATTACAGGTGATTTTTAGCTTATTATTTAAACTTTATCAAAAGTATTTTACAATGAAAATATATGATTTTTATAATCATATGAAACAAAATAAAGTCCTTTCCATTTTGAGAAAAAAAATAATTATAGGAAGAAAAATAAAAAGCAATAACAACAATAAAATATTAGTTTCTATATCCACGTCCAGAGCCATATTTTTTCAGACGTCAGCCCACAGATTTGTAGACCCCGGGCTGGAGATCCCTGACTCTATAACTCAGGTTGGAGCCTGGGAATTTGTGTTTTAACAAGCTTCAGGATCCCACTTTGAAGAACCTGGGTCTAACCATGAAACATCATATGGATATAGTTTGTGGCTTATATTAAGGACTGAGTCAGTCCTACCAAACATTATTCCTTATATTTGACTACCACAGTTATAAGGAGGAATTTCTGCATCAAAATCTGTTTAACCCTAAGAGGCATCTAGGGCTGACGAATTGTCAAAAGGCTCAGCTCCACTGGAAAAACTGGTTCCACTGCAGATGGGACTTGGATGAATGGTCAGCCACCATCCCAGAGTTTAATACCTTTGGGCCCTGGTCCCCCAGTGCCCTCCAAAACCGTACGCTGAGAAAACATGGACTGATATCTGAAGTTGGAGATGAGTCACTGGGGCAGTGGCTTGGAACAGGGTTTTTATCTAAGACTTTGGTACTAGAATATGCTCTCAGTAACAAAATTAGGGGTTATCCCTAGGCAATGGATGACCTGGCAGTGAGCTGAACTAACTGTTTCATCACTGGATTTTATTTGAAATTTCAAAAAAGAAAAACTCACAGAGAAGGAGAGAGAGAAAGAAGTGTCTCCTAAGAGCTCTCAATATTAATTTATTAAGGGTTAAATCCTTTGTAAATTATATGTATTATAACTAAAGGTGTAACATGTGAAGATGAATACCAAGTTAATTATAATTTTGTTGATTTGACCACATTGCTGAGGTCTAAATGACAGAAGAAAAGTAAAGTGGGTCTTCCAACCACAGAATGCCTTCAATTTATAAGTGTTCTTTCCAGAGGCAGCAATACTACTAATATTTAGTGAGTGTTTATTCAGTGCCTATTATGAACAGAAAGTTTGTGTCCCCCACAAAGTTCATATATTGAAGCCCATAACCCCATGTGATGGTATTTGGGGATGGGATCTTTGGGAGGTAATCAGGGTTCTATTAGGTCATGAGGGTAGAGCCCTCATGATGAGATTAGTGCCCTTATAAGAAAAAAAAGAGATCAATCTCCTTCTCTCTCCACAAGCAGACACTGAGGAAAGGCCATGAGAGGGCATAGGGAGAAGTTGGCCATCTGCAAGTCAGGAAGAAAGCTGTCATCAGGAATCGAATCAGACAGCAGCTTGCTCTTGGATTTTCCAGGCTGCAGAACATTGAGAAATAAACATCTGCTAATTAAGCCACCCAGTCTATGGTATTTCGTAATGGCAACCCAACCAGACTAAGGCAGTGCTTAATTGCATTACCTGATTTAGCCATCCCCATAGGGTCGCTTTAAACAAGAGGCTCCAAAGCGTCAGAATCTTCAAATGTTTTCAGGGTTAGCATCACTTTGGCAAAAGCGTCTTTCTTATATTTTGCTGTATGCTGACAGCTAGAGAATTTTGTTACATATTTCACGTGTGCATGTGTGTGCATGCTTGTTACCAAGTCCAAACTTGTACTGCTTGCTGCACAACGGGTCAGTAAGTCGAGAGATGAGTTGTTGGGGCAAGGAATAGCGACTTTATTAGGATTGCCAGCAGACCAAGAAGATGGTGGACTAGTGTCCCAACGAACTATCTTACCCGAATTAGAATTCAAGCTTCTTTTACACTAAAAGGGGAGGAGGTGTGGTTGATTGACGCAGACTTCTTGGTGTCAGAATCCTTTGTTCTTGCATCTGTCCAAGTAGGTCAGGTCATGATGTTCCTGTTAAACTCCAGCAAGACAAAGGTTATTCTCTTTTCTGCAACTTTTTATCTCTATATGAATGGAAAAGTATTATGCCTTTAGAGGTCAGAGCCTTGAAAATGGGCTATCCTGTATATCAGGGGTCCCCAACCCCCGGGCCATGGACTGGTACCGGTCCGTGGCCTGTTAGGAACCGGGCCACACAGCAGGAGGAGAGCAGCAGGCAAGCGAGCAAAGCTTCATCTGTATTTACAGCCGCTCCCCATCGCTTGCATTACTACCCGAGCTCCACCTCCTGTCAGATGAGCGGCAGCGTTAGATTCTCATACGAGCACGAACCCTGCTGTGAACTGCACATGCGAGGGATCTAGGTTGCGTGCTCCTTATGAGAATCTAATGCCTGATGATCTGAGATGGAGCTGAGGCAGTGATGCTAACACTGGGGAGTAGCTGCAAATACAGATTATCATTAGCAGAGAGGTTTGACTGCACAGAGACCATGATAAATCAATTGCTTGCAGACTCATATTAAAACCCTATCAGTGAGTGGCAAGTGAAAACAAGCTCAGGGCTCCCACTGATTCTGCATTATGGTGAGTTGTATAATTACCTCATTATATATTACAATGTAATAATAATAGAAATAAAGTGCACAAGAAATGTAATGCACTTAAATCATCCCCAAACCACCCCCTCCCCAGGTCTGTGGAAAAATTGTCTTCCATGAAACAGGTCCCTGGTGCCAGAAAGGTTGGGGACCGCTGCTGTATATTTCAGGCTATAGGCAACATTCTTAACTTGTAGCAAAAGCAATAGAATACAAAGGTTAAAGTAAAAGAAACAAATCCAATATGGAGTCAGATTTGTTTTTCCCTATTACGTGCTCATCTACGATATATAAGGGTGTGTTTGTAAGTACATGTGCCTGAGGACAGTGGACCCTTGGACCCAATTTATTTAGTGGCTAATTCCCTCCCTTTTTCCTGTAAGCAACTCTCTGTCTCCACATTATTCCAGAAGGGGAAAAGGAGGGATGAAGGAAGAGGGAGAAAGGAGGAGGAAAGAAGTAACCAAGAATTGGACTTCCCTGGCGGTCCAGTGGTTAAGACTTCACCTTCCAGTGCAGGGGGTGTGGGTTCAATCCCTGGTCAGGGAGCTAAAATCCCACATGCCTTGCAGCCAAAAATCCAAGGCATAGAACAAAAGCAATATTGTAACAAATTCAATAAAGCCTTTAAAAATGGTCCACATCAAAAAAAATAAAATAAAAAACCCCCAAAACAAAAAACAACAACGAAAAACCAAGAATGAAAAGAGAGAAGAGGAGAGAACGTTATGTGAAAGAGCAAACAGGGGCGCAGGATTTAGAAAGGAAGAAGGGGAGGAATGACTCTGAGAAGCCCCGCTTTCCCCAGCCCTACCCTCTGCTCTCTTTCCAAATTCCCAGGCTGCCACCAGACCTGTCCCCCATGCCTCTATCCATTCCCTAACCCAGTGCATGAAAGCTGAAGCTTTCACCTCATTCTCTGAGTTCTGCCCCCAGCACTCCAGCTAGAATCAGAAGTAAAAGGAAATTTCCCGTTCCCATCATTAGTATTGCACCAAGAGGCTAATTAAAGAAAACACAGAAATCTACAAGGAATTTCTGACACTTTCCAATTCTTTAAAACCATGGATGACGAGCGCACTGCTCCTTACAGCCCGTCATGAGGCAACCCACCACTTCTTCCTCCCTCCCAGCTCTAAAGACCTCCTTAAATTTATGCAGAATGGATAACAGCAGCCCCTTAAAATTCAAAACTGCCCATTACGTGTCACCCCATTATGCATTCCATTCTTAGCAGGGTTTTTTTTTTTTTTTTTTGAGAATGTACATTGCTGAGGAAAGAGAGGCCTTTAGGGTACAGTATATTTCAAAACACAATTAAAATAAACTCTTCAAGTGGAAATATAAAATGCATTTGTATTCTATTAAAACCTTTGGCCTTATCAACTGCAGAGTGCTCCACAACAAGGTCATTAGTAAGGAGCCTTACACAATGGGCAGCAGGCATCTGCTGCACAAAAACAAACAGGGGCCCAAAACACCACAATAACTTCCTGTACCTGTTCTTGTTTGCTTGCTGAGCCCTCAAACATTGGGAGTTGCTGAAATACATAAAAGCGTAACAGCTTGAGTCAATATTTGCCAGCCTAAGAGGGTGATTTTATTTAGTGAGATGACTGAACTCTTCTGAATAAATACATCTCCTTGCATGCAGGAAAACCACAGGCAGGAACTGGGGGAAGGGCCTGAGGGCAGAACTAGTTCTGCTGTTGGGGTAGAGCTCGGGCAGTGGCTCTGAGACTTCAGAGGATCTTTTTCTGGCCCCTTTCCTGCAATTCTCTGCATCCTGGGGCAAGGGGTACAGCCCCAGTGGCATGGGATCCAGTCCAGAGGCAAGGGAAAACTCTCACCTCTAGGCTGCACTCTCTTATAGATAGGTGGTTCTCATCACACTCGCCTGGAGGGCGCTCATGGTGGGGGCCCAGAGTTGATGATTCAGTGTGTCTGGGATGGGGCCTGAGAATGTGTGTTTCTAATGAATTCCCAGGGGATGCTGATGCTGCTGGTTCTGGGACCACACTTTGAGAGCCACTGGTCTAGACCAGCTCTGTCCAGTAGAAATGTAACACTAGCCACATGGATAATCTGAAATCTTCCAGTAGCCATGTTAAAAAAATCGAAAAGAAACAGATGAAATTGTTTAATCATATAACCACAAAGATATTATTTCAAAATATAATCAATATAAAAATAACTAATGAGGTACATTACATTCATTTTTTTTGTACCAAGTCTTCAAGTTCCAGGATCTATTTTTTACTCGCAGCACATCAGTTCAGACTAGCCGTATTTCAAGGGCTCAGTAGCCACGTGTGGCTAGTGGTCGTTGTGCTGCGCAGCATGGTTCTAGACCATGCTCTGGGTATACAGGACCCAGGAATTCCCAGACCTACAGTCATAAGCTACCTCCAGGGCCTGAGTGTCCCCACAAATGTTCATCTTACTGTTGAAATAGAGTGCATATCCCCAGGCTCAAGGGTGACCCTGAAGAGTGTGAGTTCAGGAGGTGAATTGTATTGGAATAAACTTGAACGTAAGCGCTGGGGCATCCATACATACGAACATGAGGCACGTTGAGGTGTGGGGCACAGTTAGGTGGGGAGAAAAATGGGGCAGAATGGGCTGTGTGTGTATGAGAGGGAAGGGGGTGGGGGAGGGAGAGAGAGAGAGAGAGAGAGAGAAGGAGGATCAATTCTACTCCAGACTCCTTTCAGCTAACAGAACAGTTCATTCCCCATATTACACTTCCAATGGATTTTGCAGAAAGTTCTGGCTGCCATTGCATTTTCACTGTCTCACCTGTGTCAGGACAATTAGCTTTTGGGGTTTGCAGCTCTCCCAGGGCACTGCTCATAAAAGGAAATGCTTCATATGCCTTCCTGCTGTAGGGCTCTCCTTCCTGGCTTTTTCCCTTTGTTTTATAAGTGGCTTGGGGTTTGACTTGAAGGAGTGATCATAAAGAGAATGATTACTTTTACACTGGCTACAGTGAGGAGAGGATTCTGCGAGGAGGGATTTATACATGGAAGCCAATACCCACTTTGGAAGGCATCACCTTTTGCCCATATAAGTGCTGCCCACAGGGTCAATAGCTGGAATTAACCTGGATCCTTTTTTATTATTATTATTTTTAATAAAGCTGCTTTACGATAGAGTCTGATGTGAGCTCTCACTCTGCAACTGCACCAACATGAAGGGAAAGGACAGTTTCATTTAAGAATTTTTTGTCCCAGTGGGTACAATTCCCACCTCCCTCACCCTCCTAGTCTCCAGAGAGTCAGAGAGAGAAGAACAAATTTAAGCCTTTTATGAGCATAAACTAATAGCAACATAAAAGAGAATGAGCTCATTGCCCTGGTTTTATAGGTTGTTTAATTTGTGAGATACAGTCATGGAGATCAGCTTTTGTAGGAATGGCTGTACTGAACGCTCACTGGATGCCGCATCCCATGCGTGGTGCTTCACTTACCTCATTTAATTCTCTCAACTATCCTATAAGATGAAGACATGGAGACCCAGGATGGATAATATCCCAAGGAGAGTATAAGAGGTGGACAGGCTTCCTCCTTCCAGAGTCTTTCTGACTCGCCAAACTGTGCTGTTTGATAGGTCAGAGAGATTGAATTGATGGACGCTCCTGACTTGCTACAATAGGTGTCAAAAGCTTCACATATCCGTGTACCTTATTCCAGCAAATCGGCGTTCCTTCTGTTATGATGTACAAAGATAGGGCAGTAAGAAACTTCTGTTACGATGTACAAAGATGGGGCAGTAAGAAACTGTTACCACATTGCTTCTGTGGTGACCCTAGAGTCAGTCCTTGAATCTTCTGTTTTTCTCACACCTCACAACCAGCAACCTTCTGTTTTGCTCACACCTCACAGCCAGCAACTCTAAGGATGTGAATGTTGGGGAAAGCTCAGCCCTTCAGAAAGGAGCACTGACCAATCCAAATTGACACTTGCCAGCTGGTGAACTACATGAAGCGCTAACCTACACAGAGTCAGTCCTTGGCAGTGTAGTGATTTCCATAACTCTCTCTAAACTTCTGTGGCTTTGGGGATCTTGCCCTACATGGCTGGGCTATCTTTGTTGGTTCAATTAAGCAGTAATTTCTAAATCTCCATATCATGTTTGGTGCAGGCACAGCCCCACTGCAGGCACATGTGTTTCATGAGCCTAAAACAACAGGCTACGTTATCTGAAAGCCTGGGAGGAAGACTTCAGCCTCCCAGAAATATTTCACTGTGTCTTTGGCTACAGAATAGTTCACAAGGGCAGTGTATTCTGGGAGCCTGCTGGAATGCTCAGCCGACAAGCGCCCTGTGGAGATGATGTTCATTCTCCTGGGAGCTTTACTGTTTACAGTTGCCTTTACTCATCTTTTAGCTGAATCAGAAAGCTGAATGGAAACTGCAGTGTTTGAGAACACAAAATGGATTTTGACACTTAAAAGAACTTTCATACAGAAAAACCCAGAGTTAACAATCTTCACATGTAGGCTAGTTCTAAAACCCTGGAATTTGGGAGTTGTCTGGGACTGTAGAGATTGCTTCCTGTGCAGCCCAATGTGATAACCACTAGCCACATTTGTCTATTTACATTAAAACGTCAAATAAGGGCTTCCCTGGTGGCTCAGTGGTTAAGAGTCCGCCTGCCGATTCAGGGGATACGGGTTCGTGCCCGGTCCGGGAAGATCCCACGTGCCGCGGAGCGGCTAGGCTCGTGAGCCATGGCCGCTGAGCCTGCGCGTCCGCAGCCTGTGCTCCACAACGGGAGAGGCCACAACAGTGAGAGGCACGCGTACCGCAAAAAAAAAAAAAAAAGCAAAATAATTTGAGGGACTCTGGCCAAGATAGTGGAGTAGGAAGGCCCTGAGCTCAACTCCTCCTCCCATGGGCACACCAAAATTACAACTATTTACAGAGCAACCATCGATGAGAAGGACCTAAAGACTAGCAGAAAAGATCTTCTACAACTAAAGATATAAGGAAGGAAACACAAGATGGGTAGGAGGGCCAGAAAAGCAGTAGTCAAGACCCATACCCCCAGGCAGGAGACCCACAAAGGAGAGGATAATTACAATTGCAGAGGTTCTCCCCAGGGAGCAAGGGCTCTGAGCCCCACATGGGGCTCCCCAGCCTAGGGATACTGCACCAGAAAGATGAGCCTCCAGAACGTTTGGTTTTGAAGGCCAATGGTGCTTACTTTTGGGAGAGCTAGAGGGCTGTGGGAAATAGAGACTCCACTCTTCAACGGCACACAAAAAATTTCACACACTCAAAGACCCAGGGCAGAAGCAGTAATTTGAAAGGAGCCTGGGCCAGACCCACTTGATGATTTTGGAGAGCCTCCCAGAGAGTCAGGAAACAACTGGGACTCATCCTAGGGGCATAAATGCTGGCAGCAGCCATTTTGGAGCACTCATCCTACCACAGGGACACTGGTGCTGACAAGAGCTATTTTGGAATCTTCCCTCTAGCTTATTAGCACAAGGACCCAGCCCTACCCAACAGCCAGTTGGCACCATTCCTGGGATACCACAGGCCAAGCAGCTAGCTGTGAAAAAACAAAGCTGAAGGTATCATGCTCCCTGATTTCAAACTATACTGTAAAGCTACAGTAATTAAAACAGTATCGTATTGGCACAAAAACAGAAACAATGGATCAGATCAATGGAACAGAATATAGAGCCCAGAAATGAACCCATGCTTATATGACCAATTAATCTATGACAGAGGAGTCTAGAACATACAATGGGGGAAAAATAGCCTCTTCAATAAATTGTGTTAGGAAAACTGGACAGCTACAGGTAAAAGAATCAAACTAGACTACTTTCTCACACCATATAAAAAGTAAACTCAAAATTAATTAAAGACTTAAATGTACAACCTGAAACCATGAAACTTCTAGATGAAAACATAGGCAGTATGCTCTCTGACATCAGTCTTTGCAATTTTGGGGGACTATGTCTCCTCAAGCAAGAGAAAAGCAAAAATAAACAAGTGGGTCTGCAACAAACTAAAAAGCTTTTTGCACAGTGAAGGAAACTATCTCAAAATGAAAGGCTACCCACTGCATCAGAGAAGATATTTGCAAAAGATATATCTAATAAGGGCTTAACATCCAAAATATACAAAGAATTCATACAGCTCAACATAAAAAAAAGTAGGTTAAAAATGGTAGAGGACCTGAATAGACATTTTTCCAAAGAAGACATGCAGATGACCAATAAGCACATGAAAAGATGCTCAACATCACTAATCATCAGGGAAATGCAAATCAAAACCATAATGAGATATCACTCACACCTGTCAGAATGGCTATTATCAAAAAGGCTATTATCCTCACCCTTATGAATTGTTGGTGAGGATTTAGAGAAAAGGGAACTCTCATGCACTGTTGGTGGGAATGTAAATTGTGCAGCCACCATGGAAAACTGTGTCGATATTCCTCAAAAAATTAAAAATAGAACTACCATATGATCCAGCAGTTCTACTCCTGGGCATTTATCCAAAGAAAATGAAAACACTAATTAGAAAAAATACATGCACCCCTTTGTTCATTGCAGCATTATTTATAATAACCAAGACATGGAAGCAACCTTAAGTGCCCATCAATAGATAAGTGGATAAAGAAGATGTGGTGCATATATATACAATGGAATACTACTTAGCCATAAATAAATGAAATCTTGCCATTAATGACAACATGGATGGACCTAGAATGTATTTATGTTAAGTGAAATAAGTCAGACAGAGAAATACAAATACTGTATGATTTCACTTATATGTGGAATCTGAAAAACAAAATAAATGAACAAACATAATGAAAGAAACAGAGTCATAGATACAGAGAACCAACGGGTGGTTGCCAGAGGACAGGGGAAGGAGAGAAGTAGGTGAGGCAGATTAAGAGGTACAAACTTCCAGTTACAAAATAAATGAGTCATGGGTATGAAATGTACAGTTAGGGCAATATGGTCAATAACTATGTAATATCTTTGTATGGTGACACATGGGAACTAGACATATCAGGGTGATCATTTTGAAATGTATAGAAATATTGAATCACTGTTTTGTATACCAGGAACTAACAATGTTGTAGGTCAGTTACGCTTCAAAAACAAGCAAACAAACTCATAGATCAGATTTGTGGTTACCAGAGGCAGGGGGTTAGGGGAGGGTGAACTGATTGAAGTAGTCAGAAGATACAAACTTCCAGTTATAAGATAAATAAAAGGGATGTAATGTGCAACATGGTAAATATAGTTAACACGGTTGTATTATATATATGAAAGTTTTTAAGAAAGGAAATCCTAAGAGTTCTTATCACAAGGAAATTTTTTTTCTATTTCTTTAATTTTATATCTATATGAGATAATGGATGTTCACTAAACTTATTTTGGTAATCATTTCATGACATATGTAAGTCAAATCATTATCCTGTGTACCTTAAACTTATACAGTACTGCATGTCAATTATATCTCAATAAAGCTGAAAAAAAGAATCTCCCACAGTAAAAGTAAAAAAATAATAATAATTTAAATCAAGTAAAATTAAAAATCAAAAAAGTGTTTCTCAATCTCACTCGTCAGTCATCAGCCACATGTCGCTAGTGGCTACTCTATTGGACAAATATGGAACACTTACACACAAATATAGAACACTTACATCATTACAGAAAGTTCTGTTGGACAGCACTGGCTAGACTACTCTCCCCTCATTTTATAGAAAATAAAACAAAGGTGTGTAGAGGTCAAGGTCAAGTGTCTTGCCCTCTTGTCTTTCAGATAGTAGTTTGGCTGCAATTAGAAAAGATCTAGTTTGTCTTCCGCTGTCCTTTCATACTACCCGGCCGTCTCCCATCTCTGATGATAATATCAAGTGTTATTCTAATAACATCCAACACAAATACAAATGAATGAAAGCAAGCTGGTGATACGATTAACTGATAAAAGTGTGAGCGATTACAAATTAAAGTTAAAATAGTTAGAAAATCCTGTCTTCTCCATGAAACTCTCTAACGTTAACATAAAAAGAAGAGACAGTTTTCCCCAGTATCACTGTGCTTAGGCCTACAGCTCACAGGGCTGCCTCAGTTACTGTGGGACTGCATTGCTTATATACCTAATGAATACATTTTATCATGTTTCTTTGGTTTTGCATAATGAATATCTTGGGGGATTTTTGTTGCCTAAGTAACTCCATGAAAGCTTCCCTTGCACTGTGTATGCAGAGCACATTTAGGGACATTTTGGCCATAACAACCAATAAGAAGTAATGGCTACTGTTAGCTTACACACAGCAGAAACCATTTTCAACTTTCCTGTGATTCAGAACTTGCACTACAACCTAAGGTGTCAGGGTTGAGCATGCTATGGGCCTATAGTTAATGACTCTCCACACAGAGAAAGCTGAAAATTCCTACGAAGCCTGGAACATGTCTACATACAAGAATTACTCTCTAGTCATTTGACTAGATTTCCCTAGGTACTGTAAGAATCTGACATTTAGGCCAAAGGACCTCAATATAATACTACCTTTTCCAGGGTTGATGTGGACCTGAGGAAACTTCTGGAGCTCCTCAGGGTCAGGGACAGTACCTTATTCATCTGTATCCCCCATCACTCAACACTATGCCTGGACACAGTATCAGCCGATGTCTGTGAAGAGAAAGAAGGAAAGAGAGGAGAGGAGAGGAGAGAGGAGAGGAGAGGAGAGAGCAAGGAAAGGAGGGAGGGATGGAGGGAAAGAGTGATATCTTTAAAATCCTATCTAGCCTCTCAAGTGGAAGAGTAACACAGCATGGAGAAGTTTAATTATTCTAATTTGGAACCCTTTCATTATATGGCTAAAAGCAGTCATGCCTCTGAGGTGGACACCTCTTATTTTTGTCTGCTCAGCACTCCTCATATTAAGAGAACCTATCTCTTCCTTCAGCCATTACTTCCCTTCAGCCCATGTGCTTCAACTGATATTGAGCCTACTCAGCTTAGAATGGACGCTAGACCTGGGCCTGGCCAAAGAGATTAGTGGACGTGTGAGCACAACTAATTAGAATAATCTCCAAAGATGTCAAGAAGAAGAAACTCACTGTTGCTGTTTCTGAGTTGGAGGAAACTAATCCTAGACCTCTTACTAGCTATCTTTGGTCCTTCATTGGTCCTCTCAGTGGAAAAAGCAGAGACAAAAGATGGAGAAAGACAGATGCCTGATGTCATTTTTTGGACATCTAAATCCAGTCTTGAACTTTTCACTTACCTGAACCAATAAATTATTCCCTGCCCTCTTTTTTTTTTTTGAGCCTGGTTTAGTTTGGTTTATGTTACTTAGAGTAGAAAGAGTCAAGATTAATATAAACACAGACTCTAAAAATCACTTTTGAAAGATTACTACCATGACCTTTGTAGCCATTAACAGAATGGTGACTTCCTCAGGCTAGAAACTGCTCTGGAAAGTACAGCTTTTCTCAGATTTCCAGGCATCTCTGGCCTTTCTGGGGGGATCCATTTCCAGGCAGATGTCCTCTGATCTCCACACATTGCCTCCTCTGCTTTACCCCACTCGCAGGCTCACACATCCTCCATTCATAATGCTCTGTGCGTTCTCCACTGACCTTTTCCTAACCTTTAATTTTCCAAACCCATCTCATAAACCAGCTCATCCCAGGAGTGAACAATGGGAAACAAAGATTTATATGTCACAGTGTACTTTATGTTTAATAACTGACTTGTCATGGCATTTATCTGTATAAAAAGTTGGGTAATTCATGAGTGGGTTGGCAATAGCAGCCTCCGGTGTTATGTTTCCTGCTCTAACTCAAGAAGATGGACAGCTTGGTAGGTACTAGCTCTCACATGCTGAGAAATCTTCAAATATGCTCTTGAGGTTTTTTTTCTGAGGGAAAATGAAAAGTAGGCTTACCAGGAAATGGTGGCTCACAGGAACACATTCTGTGATGATCTTGTAGCAAAGGACAAGAGCTACGTGACTAGAAGGCTGCTAGTGTAGGCCCAATAGTTTGCTTTAGTCCCCATTGCAAAGGCTCACAGATACACAAATACACAAAGATACTAAGTGCTGAAGCTAGAATTTGCCCAACTCCAAAGCCCCAATTCTTTCTGTTATACTTTGTTTTTCTCCAGGTGTTTTATAACCGTGCACTTTGGAGGACAAAGCAAGGAGAAACTGACATTTTTGTTAAATAGATATTGTGTAGTTTGTATGCCAGATCTCAACTTTATAAAATAAAATGAGAGACTTATACATAATAAAGCAAACAAAAGCTGGCCTCATGTTTATGGCTTTACAATATTATTCTTCTACCATTAATCTATAAAAGCATCAAATATTATCTTTTTGGTACCGTCAGGTCACTCTGTGTTTTGCTCTTTTATGTTTTCATTCACAAATATAATTTGCATATGCTAGTTTCAGAAAGTTCAGAGACCCAGTCCAATTCTAGGGTAGCTAAAGACTGTGATAGGTTATGCCTACCATCCGGGGTTAAAAAGCACAACTATATGTCCTGGAGTCATTTGCATATCTTCTTTAGGCATCTGGGAGGAGAAGTAAAGGTCATGGACTGAGGAAGTTCTAGGAACCAAATTCTGACTCTGAGGGAATTAAAGATCTTAAAGGACTAGGATGTGGTTATGTTCCTAACACCATGACCCTCTTCTTTTGCAATACTTGGATATTCTTGACTTTTATTAAGCATTCTTACAGACTGTAAGTCTCTTGAGGGCAGGGACTGTGAAAGTTTTCCTTAGCACAGTGTCCCAAGGCCTAGCTAGTACTCAATGCCTGGCCAGTGGTAGGCACTTAAAAGTTGTTGGAATGAATATATGTTTAATGAACCATGGGTTTCATTGTGAAGTGCTGGCATGTTCTCCTTTCCACTGCTTGAAGGGTAGAGAACTAGAGTTGAGAAAAAAGACAGCACATAACTGAGCTAGGTCTCACTTTGAAGACTATGTTCCTCACTCAGGAAATCCAAATCAACTGCCTCATATCTTGAATAGAAAAAAGTAAGAAGGAGGTGGTTTGCCCTCAGGGTTTCCCTGGCATGACCAATTCTCCATAGATGTATGTCAAGTGAAGAAGAGGAGGAGTTTGGAGACCCTGGTAGTTCCTTCTACTTCTGGGTCACTCCTACCTCCAGGGTGATACAGGGATAACAAACTAGATGATGTTTAACAGAGCTACAGCAAGGAATGGTCTCTTTCCAGCAGTAGTGCCAGAAGAGAGAGCACCCCATGGAGGCTCTCACATAGAAGTCCAGCATCTGTGCTCCCCTTTTTCCAGGGGTGACCATATCTGGGAATAGCTTCAAGTCAAGAATTTCAGCAGTTCCTGGAAGGAAGATATACCTGGGGAAAGCAAGGCAACTGTTATGGAAACAGCAGGGTCCTGTATTTGTTACACTCTGAATCATCAGAAGAGGTCAGCTTGAAGGTCTGTACAGACACATCTGCCCTCTCATGAATGAGGAACAGGAAGCTACAGACAGTAGCTTCACTCCTTGGGAGCAAGTTCACAGTCTGGAACTTCTGTAGTCCTGTGTTCCCCCACTTAATAGAGGATTCTGTTCCTTAATCGAACTAGAGATTAGTTATCCTGCTGTCAGAATATTTGCTGCACTTGCCTTGTGGGTACATCTTACAAGTAAGCTGCTTGTCAGGATGTTGAACAGGATAAGGAGGGGGGATACCCTTAAACTTCCAAGAAATGGATGTATGATTTCATTGTACCCACTTTCTAATGAATTGTGAAAGTATGGCAGAATTCCTTCTTAAGAGTTGATTTCATTAATAAATACAATCTGTGAGGAGATATTAGTCCCATTTATTTATAACATTTGGAAGTCACTGATATACACCTAAATAACTAAACAATTTTAAATGGGCAAATTAGCTTAGAGCAAGTCTGCAATAACCCCCACCCCCATTTTTTCAACTCTAAATACCAACTCTCTAGCTAACTAGTTCTGTGATTATGATCAAGTCACTTAACACTATCTGAGCCATTTGTATACTCATTTATTTATCCATTTAGCTTTTTTTCATTCACCAAGTGTTTATTGAGAACCTACTATGTGCTAGTAGGTGTTATAAAAGATCTCATAATACCTACTTTACAGAGTAATTCCAAATAATTAGTGAGATAATTTAGAAGAGCTCCTAGAACAGAGGGATAGTTGATAAATTTCTACTGTATATGAATTTGGAAATAAAACATATCAGAGGGTTAGGGAGAGAAAAGCCTGTCTCAGGGTTCAACTAGGTGTTTAAATCTTGTATATTGTTGCTAAAGATTTTAAAGGTGTATTTTTTCCCTCAACAATAGAACAGAGATATTAGTCTGAGTAATTGCCCTAAGGTCAGGTAAAATGATATTTAAAATCAGCATCCCCCCCATGAGCAAATATTTCCCTACTTTTGCTTTGGAATCAAGTCCATGATGTGGACCATATTCAGACAGAGCCTTCTTGTAAGGATAGCCACCCTTTAGGGAGTGTGCTGAGAGGTACTCTAACCTCAAGTTTACAGGAGGCCTTCCCAGACAGCCTCTCTGCAACAGTCCTGAGTGATTGTGCACACACAGCACTCTGTGTACACCCTGTTTCACAAAGATTCCCTTCCTACTTCTCCCTTGTCTCTTTAGTAGGTAGTTCAATTTACATCACATAGATGGTCAAACAGTGCTGCTGGGTTACTGTAAGGAATTATTTATTTCTATACTTTTCTACTTTGAAAACTTAAAATGAAACTGGGATAAAAATTTTCAAAATACCAAGAAGTGGGCAGATATCCTAGGGCCACAGTGAAAAGCCAAAAATTTCTTACTGGCTGCTTGGCTTGGTGAATCAATGGAGGCTAATTAAATGTCCTGCTGAGAATGGGGGATCTGGTGTGTTTTATAAGGCTGAATAATCCTCCAGTGAGTCAAAGTAAAGATTTTTCTTTTAGAAAGCTGCTGACTAATGTGAGGTGGGTGAACTCTTTGGAAGAGCCTTGAGCAAATGCAGCTGGTATGCAAGTGAGGAGCCATCTATTAACCACCCTGGGGGCCCTGGTGAGGAGAGGGAAATTTAGGGCAACTATGCATTTTTCTTATTCTGCTTCCCCAAGAATCAGGCCTTGCACCATTGTTGAAAATAGGAAGAATTCTGTATTTTAATCAGATTCCACATAATCCTGCACTTTGCAAAAGTAGACAATACTCTTTAAGCCAAAAGCTTTGTATTCTTCTTTGACCTCATAGAGAATCTTTAGAAATACATCCCTCACTCTGCTTTTTGTCTCACCTGCCTTGGTTGGGTGCCCCTGTGAACAGATAGCTTTAGATCTTTGCCTTCTCTTCTTCAATGGAATTTGGTTTCCTAAGAAGATAAAGGGAGATGCTTCCAGGACCCATGACTCTTCATATCATTTCTTTTTGTCTCTGAACAGTGGCTTGAAAGGAAGATACTTTATTAAATGCAAAGTGAAGGAAAATTTCTTGATCAAATTCCCCAGGTTTTTTTTCTTTTTTAAAAGTCTACATGTATAAAATTTTGCAAAAGATCTTAGAAATACGTTTTCAAGGAGAGGGAATTATGAAAACATTTGACTTTATAACTAATTTTAGAAAGGTTAAGAAAAATTTGGCTCCATCCAGACAGAGCTTAGTAAGAATAGAATAAAGTCATCTTCATTCAGTTAGAGAGTAAAAACTAATAGACAAGAAGGTCCAATATTTACCAATTTAAAAAGTCAGTAGTATGTTTAAAGGCAGACTCCAGGTTTACTGAGAGGGGTAAGGGGCTATAATTATGAAGTAATTAGTATTAATTTAAATACCAACAAGGTTGATAAGAATTGTAATGTCAGAGAGCCACAGTAGCTCATGTTTGCTTTATAAAAGAAGTTTTAGCAAATCCAAACAAGGAACTGCCATTCCAACATATTAATTTTTCTTAAAACTGTGGAAGCCATTTTGAGCCAGTTTTTAAAGTCTAAAAATTTGGAATTTACCTTTGGAAATAAGAATTCACCTGGTCTAGATGCAATGGGAAAAGATCCGCTCCAAAACTGACTTCTTAAAATAGAGCTACAAACTTTTCAAGTGATGTCAGCAAAATGGTGGACTAGGAATCTCCAAGCTCTTATTCCCTGATAAAAATATTTTTAAAACAAGTAGAAACATCTGAAACAACTTTGTTTAAGCTCTGAAAAACAAAGGTTTACAGCTACCAAGCCAACGCCAAATCAAAAAAGAAAAAAAAGTCATCCTGAAAAGGGTAGGAAAATCTTGTGGCATTTTTACTCACTCTTGCCCTGGCAAAACCACTCCTTCTCTGGTATGGCAGTGGTTTTGGTCTTTAAGCAGCAGAATCCTGATTCCCAGTTCCCTACCTCAAACCAGAGGAAGCAGAGCAGTACTTATTTGTAAATCATTTGTGTGTGTCTGTTCTTAGTTTGAGAGATAGCCAAAGGACTGATATAAGGTGTTTATCTCTGTTTCGCCCACCTTGGAACTTAGGCAGGCAAAGTGATAAGCACTGCTCAGAAAAGCAAGGTGATTATAGACACAGATGCCTGGGGCATGAGATTACATGTGGAGACAGACAATAGACTATCTAAGGCCTGGAGGAGAAGCTGGGGTGAGGCTTTTCAGGGAATTAAGACATTCAAAAGCAGCCATATATATAGGGGAATTTAGAAAGCCATGCATATGCCCAGACAAGATGCATGCTCAAAAAATACCTGAGAAGACCTTAAGCTTCCACCTCAGGATTATGCCTTCACTTAGAGCAAACCTAGCTAAGTTTTGACGGATTGTCCTAGGAAAGACCCAATCTGCAAAGACTGGGAGAGCTCCTGGCATTCAAGGAAATCTTTTTCAAAACATTATCTGAACACAGAGACTGCAGTGATCACACATGATAAGGAACAGTTTTTGATTGTAATAAAATAGCTTGTAAAAGCCTCCAAAAATGGACCACTGTAACCTTCAACAATTTAAAAAAAGCTGGGGAAGTGGAAGAATCTGATTTCCAGAGTTTTCCACATTATAATAGTCAAATGCCTAATTTTCAACAACAAAAACAAATCAGAAGGCATACAAAGAAACAGAAACAGGGCTTCCCTGGTGGCGCAGTGGTTGAGATTCCGCCTGCTGATGCAGGGGACACGGGTTCATGCCCTGGTCTGGGAAGATCCCACATGCTGCAGAGCGGCTGGGCCCGTGAGCCATGGCCGCTGAGCCTGCGCGTCCAGAGCCTGTGCTCTGCAACAGGAGAGGCCACAACAGTGAGAGGCCCGCGTACCGCAAAAAAAAAAAAAATATGGAGCATTCAAAGATCAAAATAAATTGATAGAAACTGTTCCTGAGAAAACCCAGAAATCAGACTAACTAAACAAAGACTTTAAAATAATTGTCTTAAATATGCACAAAAAGCTAAAGAAAAACAGGAACAAAAAAAATTAAATGATAGCAGGAAAACAATGTGTGAACAAAATAAGAATATCAGCAAAGAGATAGAAATTATTAAAAAGAACCAAACAGAAATTCTGGAGCTATCAAGTATAATAAGTGAAATTAAAAATTCACTGGAGGAGTTCAACAGCAGATTTGAATAGGAAGAAAAATAATCAGGTAACTTGAAGATAGGAAAATTGAAATTATTGAATCTGAGGAACAGAAAGAATAAAGAAGAGTGAATAGAGCCTAAAGGACTTGTAGGGCAGCATCAAATGGACCAGCATACATATTGTGGGAGTCCCAGAAGGAAAAGAGAGAACAGGGCAGACAGAATAGTTGAAGAAATAATAGATAAAACTTACCAAATTGGATGATAGACATGAATCCACAAATTCAGGAAGCTCAACAAACTCCAAGAATGATAAACTCAGAGACCCACAATGAAACAATTATAGTTAATCTGTCAAGACTAAAAGGCAGGTGCTTCCCTGGTGGCGCAGTGGTTGGGAGTCTGTCTGCCGATGCGGGGGGCGCGGGTTCATGCCCCAGTCTGGGAGGATTCCACGTGCCGCGGAGCGGCTGGGCCCGTGAGCCGTGGCTGCTGGGCCTGCGCATCCGGAGCCTGTGCTCCACAGCGGGAGAGGCCGCGGCAGTGGGAAGCCCGCATACCGCAAAAAAAAAAAAAAAAGACTAAAAGGCAAAAAGAGAATCCTGAAAGCAGCAAGAGAGAAGGAACTCATCACAAGATAGATCTTCAATAAGATTATTAACTGATTTTTAATCAGAAACCTTTGAGTCCAGAAGGCAATAGGGTGACATATTTACTGTGCTAAAAGAAAAAAAAAAACAAAAAACTGCCAACCAAGAATTTTATATCTAGCAAAATTATCCTTCAAAGTGAGTGAGAAATTAAGACCTCTCCAGGTAAACAAAAGCTGAGGGAGTTCATTATCATTAGACCTGCCTTATAAGAAATGCTTTTTAGCAAATGAAAGGATGATAGACAGTAACTTGAAGCCATATGAAGAAATAAAGATGTCCAGTAAGGATAGATATAAGGGCAAATATGAAAGTATTATTGTAATTTTGGACTGTAACTCCACTTTTTATTTTCTATAGTACTTAAAAGACAAATGCAAAAAAATAATTAGATCTATGTTATTGGGCAAAGAAGGTATAAAGATGTAATTTGTGACATCAATAACCTAAAGGGTGGGGGAGATGGAACACTACCTAACACTATACAAAAAAATAAACTCAAAATGGATTAAAGATCTAAATGTAAGACTGAACACTATAAAACTCTTAGAGGACAACATAGGAAAAATGCTCTTTGACATAAATCGCAGCAAGATCTTTTTTGAGCCACCTCCTAGAGTAATGAAAATAAAAACAAAAATAAACAAATGGGACCTAATTAAACTTGAAAGCTTTTGCGCAGCAAAGGAAACCATGAACATGACAAAAAGACAACCCTCAGAATGGGAGAAAATATTTGCAAATGAAACAACAGACAAAGGATTTATCTCCAAAATATACAAACAGCTCATGGAACTCAATATCAAAAAAACAAACAATCCAACTAAAAAATGGGTGGGAGACCTAAATAGACATTTCACCAAAGAAGACATATGGATGGCCAAGAGGCACATGAAAAGATGCTCAACATCACTAATTATTAGAGAAATGCAAATCAAAACTACAATGAAGTATCACCTCACACCAGTCAGAATGGCCATCATCAAAAAATCTACAAACAATAAATAGTGGAAAGGGTGTGGAGAAAAGGGAACCCTCTTGCACTGTTGGTGGGAGTGTAAATTGCTACAGCCACTATGGAGAACAGTATGGAGGTTCCTTAAAAAACTAAAAATAGAACTACCATATGACCCAGCAATCCCACTACTGGGCATATCCTGAGAAAACCATATTTCAAAAGGACACATGTACCCCAATGTTCATCACAACACTATTTACAATAGCCAGGACATAGAAACAACCTAAATGTCCAACAGTAGATGAATGGATAAAGAAGGTGGTACATGTATACAGTGGAATATTACTCAGCCATAAAAAGGAATGAAATTGGGTCTTTTGTAGAGATGTGGATGGACCTAGAGTCTGTCATACAGAATGAAGTAAGCCAGAAAGAGAAAAACAAATATCATATATTAATGCATATATGTGGAATCTAGAAAAATGGTACAGATGAATCTATTTGTAGGACAGGAATAGAGACATAGACATAGAGAACGGACATGTGGCCACAGGAGGGAAGGGGAGGGTGGGACAAAAAATAATTATTTTTTAAAAACTATAATTATTTAAAAAAATTATTATAAACTATTTTTAAAAAACAATTATAAATCTATGTTATTGGGCAAAGAATGTATAAAGATATAATTTGTGACATCAATAACCTAAAGGGTGGGGGAGATAGAACTGTATATAAGTAAAGTTTTCTATGCAATTGAAGTTAAGCTGGTTTTAGTTTAAATTATAATGTTATAACTTAGGATTTTATATGTAAGCTCCATGATAGCTACAATTAAAATATCTGTAGAATATGCACAAATAGAAATGAGAAGGCAATCAAAGCATGTCACTACAAAATACCAACTAAACACAAAGGAAGGCAATAATGGAGGGTATGAGGGGGACAAAAGCTATAAGACAACAAATAATAAAATGACAATAGTAGGGCTTCCCTAGTGGCGCAGTGGTTGAGAGTCCGCCTGCCGATGCAGGGGACGCGGGTTCGTGCCCCGGTCCGGGAAGATCCCACATGCCACGGAGCGGCTGGGCCTGTGAGCCATGGCCACTGAGCCTGCGCGTCCGGAGCCTGTGCTCCGCAATGGGAGAGGCCACAGCAGTGGGAGGCCCGCGTACCGCAAAAAAAAAAAAAAAAAAAATGACAATAGTAAATTCTTCCCTGTCAGTAATTATTTTAAGTGTAAATAGATTAAGCTCTTCAATGAAAAGGCAGAGATTGGCAGAATGGATAAAAAACATAATCCAACTGTATGCTTTCTGTGAGAGACTTATTTAGATCTAGAGACACAAATAGGTTAAAAGTGAAAGGATGGCAAAAGATATTCCTTGCATATAGTAACAAAAAGAACTGGGTGACCATACTAACATGAGCCGAAATAGATTTTAAGTTAAAAACTGTTATAAGAGACAAAAGACATTATATAATTATAAAGAGGTCAATTCATCAAGAAGCTATAACAATTATAAACATATATACAAACAACAGAGCCCCAAAATATATGAAGGAAACACTGACAGAATTAAAGAGAGAAATAGACAGTTTTACAATAATAGTTATAAATTTAAGTGCCCCATATTTAATAATAGATGGAACAGCTAGACAGAAGATCAATAAGGAAGTCGAGGAATTGAACAACACAATAAACCAATTAGATGTAACATATATACAGAATACTCCATCTAACAACAGCAGAATTCACATTCTTCTCAAGTGCACATAAACATTCTCCAGGTAGACCATATGTTAGACCACAAAAAAAGTCTTAGCAAATTTTAAAAGATTGAAAACATACAAAGAATCTTTTCCAGTCACAGAGGAATGAAACTAGAAATCAATAGCAGAAGAAAAACTGGAAAACCTACAAATATGTGGAAAATAAAAACATACTCTAACACAACCGGTGGTTCAAAGAAGAGGGCACAAGAGCATATAGAAAGACAAGACCTTAAGACAAATGAAATGGAAACTAGTCTGCAGTTTCTGCGATCTTCAGAACCAATTGGAATAGTTTTTTGCCTTATTGATTCAAGCCTACCACCTAGTGATGAAAAGGAACAATTGCAGGTATAAGTTACAGACTTTCTGACTCAAACTTCTTCATTTTTTTCCAGGAACATTTTGAGCAAAGACACATAGATTGCCTATACATATATGATTTGTGATAATAAAGTTAATTAAAATAAGGGTGGTAGCTAATTTCCACAGATGATTCCTTGATGAGCCACACCTCCCCCAACTCATACCTTGGGTTGTCCGCTCCCATGCTAAATAATGTAGCAAAAGGCAGCACTGGCTTCCATGTGGCTAAATTTTTTAAAGTGAAGTATTTTATATTAAATTATAAAAAGCAACATAGATTAAAAAGAACAATTTGACTTTCCTTGGAAGTTTGTATTTGACATTTTAAAGTGTACTGTGGTATCTAGGGCAGGCTCCTTTTTTCTTAAGTGAGTTTTGATAAGGTGATTGTAATTCTAGTAAAAATAATGACCTTCAGTTTGTTATAACAAATATTTATTGAGCAGCTACTCGATGTCAGGAACAGTGCCAGGCATTGGATGTGTTAGGCAGCAAGTGATTAGACCATAGTGTCACACATTTTATGACTGGACAAGTATAGGGAGATGTCACAATACAAAGGAGGGACCATGTATAACCAAGAGAATGTGACAGAAGTGACTCTCTACACTTCTGAATCTATGTCATAAGTAATCATGCAGCTCCATTTCAGTGGCTTAGACTGCCTGCTTCAGAGGAAGCCAGCCACCATGTAAGAAATTTGAGTACCCTAAGATCTCCATGCTCTGAGAAAGCCCAAGATGGCCACATGGAAAGACTACATAGGGAAAGAGGGATGGGGAAAGACTACATAGGGAAAGATTGATGGAGAAAGACCGCTCCCAACTGTTCTAGCCATTCTCACCTGGATGCCAGACACATACTAGTGAAAGAACTGTCTTAGACATTCCAGGATATGCCATATGGAAAATGACTATGACCCCAGACATGTTGCCTCAGGCATGTGATAGACACAGGTGAGGGCCAGGCATCATGGCACAGGGACAAGATAGGCCCAGTGTGCCCTGTCGAAATTCCTGACTGATAGAATTGGGAGCATGAGAAAATAACTATGTTTTATGCCACTGAAATTTGGGGAGGTTTATTACATATTCAGAACAACACTTTTAATTGTTAGTTTCAAAACAGTCTCATTATTTCACGCTCACAAATATATAGAGATGAGTATTCAGCTAGCACCTAAGAAGATTTTGACTTATAGCTCTCTCACATAGAAAAGTCATTTGACCCTTTTTATCTTCCATCTTATCATCTGTAAAATGGGTTAAAAAATAATGTTTAACTTACAGGGTGGTTGTGAATATAAAAATAAAATACTGAATGTGAAAACACTTAGTGAACTGAACTGCTGTACAGAATTTCTAGTGGCAGTAGTGATACTGGTTGGTGGACAGTCGGGTTGTGTTCAGTGATGATGGCAGTGATTGCAGTTAAAGATTAGCCAGGTGGCAGTCATAGCTGTCTGGAAACATGTGAGCAACCAGACATCTGCAAGAACATTCTTGAGTTTCATAATTGTAAAGTGTTCTGTTAGGTATAGAAGTATATCAGTCCTTGCCCTTAAAAAACCTGACAATATCATCTGAAAAATAATATTCAACTACCTGAAACGGTATATGTTTTGTAGAAGAATAAAATAAATTAGACTTTATAGTGTGGACTCCAATTTGCTGCAGGACTTGAATCCATATGGCTTTATAGAAAAGGTAGCGTTTTCCCTAGAAACAGGGAATGGATATTCCCACTGTTTCTCTGGGTTCAGGGAAGAAGGGGATTTTCAGGATGAATGAGGGGGATAAATAAGGGGGACACTAAGGGGAGAATGTTGGAGCAGATATCCTTCAAGGTCTGTTCAACTGAAAGCAGGAGTGTTCCCAGGGACACCGCGTGTTGCAGGGTCAACTGCCTGCTCTGCGCAGGATTTACACGGAGCCTTCTTTGATCTTGTTCAAGGACTCATTTGTTTTGTGCCTGAAACAAAACAGACACCAGTCATCTTTCTCTACTCAGGTGAGCAGCATTAAGCATTACCTTTCTGGGCAGGGTTTGCATTTCAGAAGCACATTTCTTGATCAGTGGGGAAATGAGAAAATGAGGGAGTCCAAATGTTTTCCCCTCAGAAACAGTGTTACAAATAGTGGTTGAATTCCCAGGTTCCTTCATGGAAAGTGTATAGAATCCAGCCATTGTGGCTTATCACTGGTGATTTGGGGGAAATAACTCGCAGATTCGATTTAGGAATTTGTATCATTTCTCTTCCCAAAGCAAGAGGAGTGATGACGCGGCAAAACACTCCCCATCCTCCCCATTGCTCTGATTCTTCTCTGTTTAATGACACTTGCCACCGAGAATCTTGGGAGCCTACAGCCCAAGTACATATCATGAGACTCTCCCAGGCAGAGTAGTTTCCGGGTCACTCCTTCCCTTTTTCATTTGCTTCCAGGGAGTTTTCCTGCCGGCCTCTCTTTTGCCCCCACTATTCATGATTTCAAGTCATAACCTCTCCTCTCAGGCCATAGGCAGAGACTGCTTCTCCATCTCCTCAGTTCTGTGAAGATGACACACAGCCCTTCTCTAAGAGCTCTCTTCTTACCACAAGGGAAAGCAGAAGGAGGGGTGATGGAAAGCAGGGAGAAACAACAGTCTCAACAAGTCACTGAATACGTACCATCTTTTTAAATCATGGGTTTATAAATGGAGCCAGTCCTTATACATTCTCTAGATTTCAGCTCTGCCTGTGTCAGGCACAGCCAAAGAGACTCATGGCTTTTTCTCTTTTCCCTAGAAAGAAGCTTGGCTCCATTTATGCTAAAATGCTCTGTATCTGCATTGCCTGTGACTCATTCCTCTTTGTGTTTTCTCTGTCCTCTAAGTGACACTGAGAAGGACTCTGCCTTAGAGCTACGTCTGAGGAAGAGTTGGCAATAATCATCATTAGAGCTGCGATTGTCTAATTAAGCGTCTACTATGCTAGGAATTATACTAGGCTCAAACTTAAGATAATAGGAAAAACTAACTAAGCCCATGTACCATGTACTGGGTAAAGCCTTTTACACATATTGTATCATTTAATAGTTCAGCCACCCCATGATGTAACTGAGGGTCAGAGGTTAAATGTTGGCTTGTCCAAATTTCCATGGTATCCATTCTTCCCGAGTCCAAGGCCCGTTCTCTTCCCTCCAGACAGGGCAGGGACTTTTGGCTCTCCCTTTCAAGCCTGTTTCTCTTCATCAGAAAGTCATCTAAAAAAGGCATAGCATCACAGTTCTGTCCCTATAGTAACTACTAATTATTTCTTCCTGCCCCAGACCCAATCCTATCCTGGTCACATAATAGGTCCCACCACTGGCCTCTTTCCCTGCCAAACACAGACAAAAAAAATGGGGAGAAGTGCAAGTCCAGACTGTATTGGTAGTGGGGTTTCTCAGGTTACAGATAGGTCTTAGTCATTGAGGCGAAGGGGAGAGAAAGACGAGGGGGATCCCTGGTGCCAGTGAGTTAAGAGGAAATGGGCTTGTCATGGTGCTCTGGCTGCCGCTGCAAGAGTCATCGTGAGGATCAAGTGGAGATAAAAGGTGTATAAAAGGTTTTTAAACTCTCAAGTGACGTAGAGGTATGATAATACTATATCTGCTATATTTCCTCAACTTTAAATGTTTTTCGTGTTTTAAGGTTTCTTAAAAGAATACATCTTATAATTAATAAATACATTAATTTTGGTAGGATATTTCTTCCCCCCCCCCCCACCAAAAGGTGTTGTTAATTCAGAGGTGGATCTTACAATGGATGACTTCTTAGAATTCAGGACATTCCACATAAGTTAGTTTGACATTCCCAAGTTAGGGGCTAGAGATGATACTGAGATTGTTCTTTGCTCAAGAAGAGCATATGGCCCTAACAGAGCCATATAGTATGGGGAAGTCTCTAGCTATTGTCATTTTAAGCAGGAGAAGAGAAGCTGAAGGTGGGACAAATTGCATAACAGGACAAGGCAGGGCAGGATGAGGCTTACCTCAGGCCCTAACACCTTCTACAAAAATAGAAATGGAAACCCCTATGGTCCTCCCCCACACCCCCATCTCTTCCCACTCCAGCTCAGTCATATAAATGAAAAATATTCACATTTATGTTTGGACCCACAGGCCTACACATATAAACTACATCCATTTGATTCAAATAGTCACCATTTATCCCCCTCTAGCCTAAGTGTCTGCATCAGTGGCGTGGCCCACCCTTTAACAGATCTGGGAAAGAGGTTCACACAGGCTCTGGATGCATGTTTAGGGCCCTATGGGCAGGGAATTCCAGAATCCTGGTACTTGGAGCATTTTTAGGTTCTAGACTCTAGAAGAGGGGTTAGGTGGACATATCCTTGAGAATTTAGAGGCAGCACAACCCAAAAGACTGCCTTTACTTTTGACACCAACTGCAAGTTCATTGGTTCCCAAGACCACCTGTAGTTTTGATAATTCACTAGAAGAACTCACTGAAAGCTACTGCACTAATGGCTATGGTTTATTACATTGAAAGGATGCATAGTAAAATCTGCTAAGGGAAGAAACACACGGGACAGGGTCCAGCAAGGTTCCCAGTGCAAAACTTCCAGTTATCCTTTTCCAGGGGAGTCATAGACAGCGTTAACTCCACTCAGTACCCACATGTGACAATATGCACAGTATTACCAACCAGGGAAGCTCCTCCAAGCCTTCATGTCCAGAGTTTGTCCTGGGGCTCAATCATATTTATGGTTGACTTTCCACGTGCCTGAGTTTAGTCTCAGGTTCCTCCAGAGGCTGAGCTGATACCTTTAATCTCCATCTCCTTTGGAGGTAGAGAAGATACCATGTGGCCCAAATCCCTCTTCATAAATCACATTGTTAGATCATCCAGTGTGGTCCAAGGGCCCCAGATAAACCATGACACTCTTCCTCAAGATTAAATCCCAGGATATGAGCATGAAGACTAAAGATTTTCTTGGGTAAGGTTAATTCTTTATTACACATCCCCACACTTCTGGCTCATGGGGAGCAGGGTTACCAGAAAAGGTAGGACACCAAATTAAATTTGAATTTTAGATAAATAATGAACAATATTTTAATATAAGTATGTCCCAAATACTATATTGGGTGTACTTAGACTAAAAATTTTTTTGTTGTTTATCTGAAATTAGAACTTAGTTTCTAATTTCTTGGGTATCTTATATTTTTATCAGTTAAATCAGGGAACCCCAGTGGGCAGGAACAAGACTAGAGGAGGGCCAGAATAGTGCCTTCTGAAGCATGGAAGGGCTAACCTGGGCAGCATATTCACAGTTTTCCTGCAAACTAAAGCAGAGTGGAGGATACACAGTGGCCAGTGCCAGGATCTCTAGCCAGAAATGACAAGTCAGAGCAGAAAGAGTTAAGAACAGCTGTGGCCAAAACTAGCACCATGGCAAGGAGTAAAGGACCAGAGGACCAGAGTGGTGCTGATCACTCCAGACACAGCGGGCTGCCAGAAGCCTGTTATCATAAGTCAGTTTTGGATATCCCAGGCTCACCCCTGCCAACAAACCTCTGCCTGAGTCTGACTCCATGGGTTGAGATATACCTGGTTTCCATTTCAGTTTTACTACTGATTAGCTGTTGTCCTTGGGGAAGTTACTTTATTCCTTTGAAACTGCGATTTTCTCTTCTCTAAATTGAGAATACAACACATTTCATAAATTTGTTGGAGAGAAACTGAGCTACTTTACATAAAGCACCTTGCATGTATAGTTCTTTAAGAAAATTTACTTCCTTTCTCTCCTTTTTTTTTTTGGATTGAATGATTTATTTTATCATGAAAGTATCCAATTTTAATACACCAGCAGGAGAAACTCACTAGTGAAATGGACTGAAATTTTTTTTTCTTTTTTTTGGCTAAGAAAGTAAAATATTTGTTAGTTATATTCCTGATCCTTTTTCCAGGTCCTCTGATTTGCAGCCTCTATGGACTTGAAAGAGGACACTCACAAGTGTAGGAAAAACCACATCCATATGAAAAAAAAGTCAGCAACATCCCACACATAATTATGTTTCTTAGAAACCACTCCCCAAAACACCAGCCATTTAACTTTGTTTGTGCTGTGGCCTTTGTTCCCAAGCAAAAGATGAATTCTAAAAGTTCACATGTTCTTCATCAAGAGTAATCTTCAGCCCCAAAGGGAAAGATCTCAAAAGCATTTGAGTTAATACATTCCTCTTGCTAATGTAACCAAAATATTCCAATGTTTTCCCTTAATACTCTCAATTTACAACTAGCAGACAGATGCTTCTTCTCAGAAGCCTTCATAAATCTTCCCATATGAGATGAAAATGAAGGATTTATTCTTGCCCATCTTTTAATTTTACTCAACACTCAATGAGTTATTCTTACAGCTGGCATTTCAAATGTATTAGTACAATTTATCACTCAAAGGCTTATGCAAGGACTAAATTACACTAATGAATTGACTATGAATTTGAAACCTAACATGAGGCCAAATATTTTCTGGCTTCATTTCTGTATCTCAGCAAACGGCTTAATTTGCTCCCTACTTATCCATTACTGCTAAATTGTCTTGCTATTATTGTAGTAAATGGCTGCAAACCCTGGCTTGCCCTAAGGCTCAGGCTGAATGGAGTGGAATGAGGACACTTATGTAGATGGGAAAGGTAAAAATCTGCCATCCACTCATGTTTGCTGAGCTAGAGGAGGCAGGAGGGGTTCATAGTCCAACCCACCTTTTTCAGTACCTCTTACAGTCACAGAGTATTCTTAACAATTGGCATTTTCAGTGTATTAATGGAATTTATCATTGAAAGGCTTATGAAAAGGTTAAATTACACTAATGAACTGACTTTGCATTTGAAGTAGAACATGAAGCCAAATATGTTCTGGCTTAGGATTTTTTTGTATCTCAGAAAACTACTTAATTTTCTTGCTACTCACCCATTATCACTAAATTGTCTTGCTACAATAGCAATGTCCTGTTAGCAGTGTTATAGTTAAGAGTCTGTGCGTGTTTTCACTATAAGTGCCTATTTTCTGAGATTCAAACTACATCGGGAACAGTGGAAATCTCACAGGTCTCTCAAACTTTGTTGGAATTGCTCCAGCCTTAGAGTTCTTTTGTGCACATTAAAAATCAGGCCGTTTGAGGGAGAGGCACCAGGTATTTTCCAAAACAGTCGACTTTTTGCCCGCTTCCAGTTATGGGCTAGCTTAATTTTAGATGGAAACTTTGTGGATGTTTAATTTAGCATCTTCCCATCTTCTTTCCCATTTTCATTGCTCTTTTGTACTTTAGCAAAGGCTCTTGTACCTCATATATGACTATGAAGATTTTGTTCCCAGATAATCAGTCACTGAACAAGATTTAATTGCTAAAAATGGTAAGAGAATTTTTTTAAGTTTCTGTCTGTGAAACACAAATGAGCAAGTGAAACTTACAATGTATAAAGCATTCTGTACTTCTGTGAGAAACTCAACTGTTTCTGATGGAAATGTAATGGGCCTGAATAAATGATCAGCCACAATCCCTTAAATTGCATAACATGTGTAGTGAAAAGATAAAATCTTTGGAATTCAGAATTAAGTCTAGGCGAGGAAAAAAAAAAAAAAAGAACCTGTCGTCTTTGCTCAAATTTCCAGAAGTTACAAGATAATGTGAATATCTCTTCCTGTATTGTCACCTTTCATGCCCTAGTAGGCCTGGTAGACTGCTCAGTGCTGCTAGGGGGTCCCATCCCCAAATCCTACCCTTTTTTTTGGACATATGGGCTAGCTGTTCCTATCCCCTTTCTCTGCAAAGCTAGCTCAGCCAGAAATCTCCCAGTTATGGTCTAAAACCCAAGTCTTCCTCAGCTCCCACAAAACAACTAGACCTCAAACAAAAGGCTGAGAATGTGGGTTGTATCATCACAGATTTCCCTCGTGGTGAGGTTCTGAAGCTCGGATGCAACTTCTCAACCCGGCTCAGTTCTTGCAGAACTTATATTTTAGTGGGGTGTTTTGAAAGTAGTTCCTAATTCTTCTCAGTCAAATACATATTCTTGAACATTTTACCACATGCAGTAGGACACATTCAGGCTCATCTCTCTTTCGCTAATGCCCCTAATTCAACCATCAGGCCATTCACCCACACACAAAAACCTCACATAAAAGCCATCTTCCTTTCCTATCATTCATCTTCTGTGTTGAATATTGTTAACGAGGAATGAGAAAACCAATTAACCTATGCTTATACAGAGGTACTCTTCACATCATGCCAAGGATCAAGTTGTCCTGGATGGGAAGCAAGGCCTTCTTTGTGTTTGCTGAACCATTCTTTAGCAGTATGTGATGCTCTTGACTTCCACTGATTTCTCTCTGAATGTGCCACAAGACACTGAAAATTCTTCACTTTAAGATTCACCAGAAGGAGGACACTTATGAATCTACCCAACCAATTGGCTTTCCTTTTGATAACCTTGACTCTCAGAATTACCTTTCAGTTCCAATTACTCCAGAGTCCCAGTGCAAGGGCATGTTGCATCTTTTGGACCCCCAGATATCCAGTACTGCTTCAGCTTCACCTTTAGCTGAGAGACCTTCCAAGCATTCACGGCAGCTTCACCTTGCACATGCGGACAATGGAAGGTCCTACCCACGTGCTCTGCTTTAAATTAATATCTCTTGTTTTGCCATCTTCTTCTCCTCCTCCTCCTCCCCCTTCTTTTGTAGAAAGACAATACCTTTTCCTCTATGAGGTTAAATTAAACAAATGGTATAGTGTACCGATCTCAGGTACAAAATGATTCCACATTTAAGTGTGGAATGAATGAAAAGCAGAGTGCAGCCATGTTTGTGGAATCCCCTGGCACAGGGAGAAAGCTCCCAAACTCACAATTTCTCAGAGAAGCTGGCTGAGTAGAGGCATTCAGAGTAAAACTAGGCTAAGTAAGCCCAACTGCCTGCTTTTTAAAAATTCGAAGTACATTTTAAAGTTGTAATTCCTTGCAAGAGTCTACCTATGCTTTGGAATATTTCCAGGGTGGAAGAAAAACTGTATTATTTGGGCCTGTTTAATTCTCAAAATTTGGCTCCTTACCTTTCTGGGAAATGGAATCCATGTCACCTCTGATTCTGGCCTACATGGCAATTGGAGAAAAGGTGTATAAAGTAGAGAAAAGCCAGAGGGTCAGAGGTGATAAACTGTAACCAGTGAATTCTCTTCTAAGGTCTAACTGGATTTTTTTCAAGGCAAGTTTACTCTGTATTTTGAAGATGTATTGGGTGGAAAGGCTACCAACTGCCCATCCTCTTAGCCACTTGTACATTTGAAAATAATATTCTTACACTCACAGTCAGGCATGAAATAGCATCCCCTAATTCTAGTGGCAGGTTATGCCAAGGAGAACAAGGTAATACGTCCCAATAATGTAAAAGACATTATGCCACAGCAGACCAACATAAAACATAACATTCGATATGTAGATGAGACCAAAAGGAAGCTAATGTTTCAACTTTGCTTTTTAGGTTCATGCTTCTTTCTTTAGTGGGCTTGAGTTCACTCTCTGGCAAATTATAGCCATGTTGCATATGCGTTGATGGTGGAATATTCTGGACCACATGCCAGCAAAAGCAAACCCTTCCTATTTCACTTCCTCTCCAGGTAAATGTGTTAACCATCTAAAGAGCATACGTACATACAAGTGCACACACACACACATATATGTGGCTGCCAGTATGACTGAGCAACTGAGAGGTTTTGGGGAGATGTTCAGGGTGCTACAATCAGATGAATTAGAAGATAAGGGCGGCATTCCTTTGGGGATACCCTTCCTCAGATTTCCCATGCAGTACCTAAAATTCCCAGCCCTGTGTCTTTGCCTCCCACCCTTTCTTCTTTCTTGATTTCTCTTCCCTTCGTCTCTTCTTGAATCAATCTTGCAGAACCCAGACCAAATGCCGCTTCTTAATCTCCCATCTTCTCTCAAGTCTGAAGTATTTGCTGCCTCCACTGAATATTCATAGCATCGATACCTATAAAGAGTCACTGGAAAAGAGTAACATATGGTGAATAGAAGGAAAGGCTTTTAAGACACAGAGATCTGGGCTTAAGTCCTAGTTCTACCTCTGACTAGTATAGTTGTGTGACACCTGGGAAATTCCTTAATCTCTCTAAGCCTTGGTTTCCTCCTCTATAAAATGTGGAAAATAATATCAATTTCATGTTGTTGATATAATCAAATGAGATAATACATATAAAGCTTTTAGCCAAGTGTCTGGTCTATACAGAATATGCAGTAAATGCTGACTGTTGATATTACATCAAAGCACCTACCACTTTCTTCCTAATTTCTATATGTAGCTCTATATCCACCTAAGGTCCCCCTCTAGACTCTACGTTCACCTAGACTGGGAATCAGGTCTTCTGCAACTTTGTATATACCAGGGGGTCTCGGACAATGCCTTGTACTAACTACCTTTGTTAAACAGATGAATGGTGGCGATTTTGAGCTAACAACTTACCTTTGGCTCTTGAAACCCATAATATTGTCCTGGTGAGGCAAATAGGAAATAGGCATCATGCTTCAAAATGCCAGTGAGGAGACCAAAGAACCACAGTGGTCAAGTGATGGGAGTAAGCACCTATCAGAGGATAATGACATGTATTTCTCTGTTGATCTATGAGCTCTCAAAAAACAAAAACAAGACAGAATCTCAGTAGCAAAGACTGTGCTGAATCTGCGAAAACCAAACTGCCAGTCAGTCTGGTTGAGTCAGTGAAACAACAATTTGAGAAATGTCAACATTTTGTATGAAACGTCTGGTTGTTGACGGAATTAGCCATTATAAGAATTAGTTGTCAGTCAGCCCTTGGGTACTCATACATTAGGCTCTATTTTGAGCCTGTGGCTTAATTGCAAAAGCTAAATTCCTAAGCAAAATTTTCTCATTATTTCAAATTCGGAGCATGGGCGAAAAGTGCATGTAATTTAACAAAATTAGTGAGTACATACTTGACCTATTTTATTTACAGATCAAATTAGGTGATGGCCGTTTCATAGTTTTTGTATATAAGATAGTGTTAAAATTCTACCTTTCTAGATCTTCAGGCCTCAGAGAATTCTTACCTCAGCGGAATGTAAAAACTTAATTTTTCTCAGTATTTAACATTCACAGGACTTGTAAGAAACATACCATAACCATGACTTTTAATTTCCTTGTGGCTTATGCAAATATGAGGCCGTCTACAGCTGAGTACGTGTGAGGTTTTTTTTCTTCACTCTATCTCTCTGTACAAGAATTGTTTTTGAAAAATCATCTTTAATTTAGAGAAGCGTCGCACATAAAAGAAGTGTATACACTGCCATCCACTAAAAAGTGTCAGAAGGCTCCCCGTGGCGAAGCTCGCAGCATCCTGTGGTTTTCAACTCATTACTAGAGGGATTCAGCGAGGTTTCTCCTAAACACTGTCAAGGCTTTGCTGAACATTTGGCAACATTGAGATTACTTTAAGCAGCTCATTTTGGTTATAGCCTGAAAAGACTTCCTGTTTTTATGAGGTAGCCCTCTTTCTAAGGGGCGAAGTGGGGGCAGGAGGACTGCCCCTTCAGAAGAGGGAATGAGCCCTTGTCCCAGACATGGCTGAGGAGTTCTGGCAGGTGGGGTATCCTGTTCTAAAGGACATTACTCAGGAACAGGACTGCCGTTCCTTGGTAAGGAACTCTACTCAAGAGAAAGGTGAGCAGAGTGGAAGGCAGAACTACTAGTTCCATTCCCTGATTTTTACCATCAACGTCTGCTTTAATGGGAAGATTATAGACTGAGTCACCACCTGGACCTGTGTGCTTGCGTGCACACATACAGGCATATACATTCAGACACACAAGTACAATAATCTTCCTTAAACATTACTTTTCCCATCTTTTGTTCAAAATCCTTCAGTAACATAAGCTTTCAAATCAATACGCTTCAAGTCATTCATTCAACTTTTTCTCAGTTTACTCCCCAAACCCCCACCCCCCGCTTCCCCACTGCCCCAGTTCTTCCCATCATCTCATTATTCCCCAACATGGTAGCTCTACCCAGCATCCAACTAATCCATCTGTACACATGCCCTTTGACACGCATCTCGTGCCTATTTCATAACCCAGTTGTTTTCACATTTTTTATTTTTTATTTTTATTTATTTATTTTTGGCTGCGTTGGGTCTTCGTTGCTGCCCGCGGGCGTTCTCTAGTGACTACGAGCGGGGGCTACTCTTCGTTGCGGTGCGCAGGCTTCTCACTGCTGTGGCTTCTCTTGTTGAGGAGCACGGGCTTCAGTAGTTGTGGCACGCGGGCTCAGTAGTTGTGGCTCGCGGGCTCTAGAGCGCAGGCTCAGTAGTTGTGGCGCATGGGCTTAGTTGCTCCGCGGCATGTGGGGTCTTCCCAGACCAGGGCTCGAACCTGTGTCTCCTGCGTTGGCAGGTGGATTCTTAACCACTGCACCACCAGGGAAGCCCTATTTTCACATTATTAAACCTGCAAATCCTTTCAGAAAATGGAATTGTAGATGGAAATTGATTACATAAGACTGAGAAAAGCAGAGCTGTTGTGTTTAAACAGGAATGGAGGGGGACTCTTACCTCTGCTTCCCCAGGTCTCCCTTGCCCTCTGTGCCATTTTGCAGTGATACCTGAGTCACCCCTGTGAAGGTTTAGGTTCTACCAAACACATTTGAAAACTACTCGTCTAATATCTTTCTCCAGAGGTCTTTTGAAACACCGACCACACTCACTTCTTCCATTAAAGTCCCACTCCTCCACACTCAAGGATTCAGATTGCCCCTGGGTCCTCCCTTCCCTCAGCATTTATTGCTTTGCTTTGTAGAACAGCACTCTCTGTGGAGAATGGGTGACTTGATATCAAACTCCCCGAGGACAAAACGGCTTCACTTTATCCCTCCCACTCGTCTCCAAGCCCTACAACATGCACAGAAGCTGGTGTGGCACTAGGGCTGCACTGAATAAAGAGCTGTAGAAGTTCCTCCGTCTCTGAGCTTTCCGCGTACACATTTTCATGGATGTGGTCGATGCGATGCACCGAAGTGCGTGACTCTTCCTGTCACAATGAGGAGCGATGCTAGTCATGTTTGGACGTTTAACTCTTGACCACTGTCTTGATCCTAAAGTGTCTTGTTATCAATGAATGCAAAAGCATGTTGAACGGTGCTTTTCAATTACCCTGTGAACATCTGGAGTCCAAAGCTGAAGACAAACAAGAGCACTAACAACCTCCAAATTTAAAAACAGCCACCAGCGACTGGGGCCACCCACTACCAGGGCTTACTAAGAGTCAGCTTGAAACTACTGGGTGCTAACACCCCGTCCTTCACTTCAGCTCCTGTTATCCTATGTGCAATATCAGCAGAAGGCTGAAGGAGGGGACACAGAGAAAGCACTGAGGAGCTAAGTGGTGGCGATAGCCTTGTTGCCATACGATATTTTTGTGTTAAGAAGTTTGTTTCTTGTACTTCCTTAAAGCCAAGTGTGAGGGGCCCTCCAAGAGAAGCACTTGTAACAAATGGGGGGCACTTGCAGGAACGAGACCCCACACATCACTCCCCTTTTGGACATGGCTCAGGTAGTAGACTTCCTGCCCTGCCCTTTATTTCTATGAACTAGAGAAACCTGAACTGAAGGGTGGCAGGATGAAGCGGAGAGAAAGTAAAGGAGCAGCCTGACTTCCTGCTATTGGGATTTGCAAGGAGGCCTGGGTCTCCTCTGGTTTAGTGGGCACTGAGAAAGGTATCTGCACTGGGGCCATCTTGCTAGGCAAAAAGTGCGATGGCCAGGCAATGGAACCGCAGAAGCAAGCGGCTGTGGGGTTGTCAGCACCAGGAGCTTGCTGGCGGGTGGAAGGTGGAGGAAGAAATGGAGCTGGATCCCCCACTCCAGCAGGGAACTGCAGAAGGAGGCCCAAAGGGCCCTGCAAAAACTCATTCATGCACCCTGTGTATTTCGGCAACTGCACACTGAGGCCTTCCATAGCCAGCCAGTGTTGGCCAGAGAAGCAGCAAGCCACAGGGAAAGGACCACAGCCACGGACGGTTAAGTCAAGAAGCAATTACTCGGGCTTCCCTGGTGGCTCAGTGGTTGAGAGTCCACCTGCCAATGCAGGGGACACGGGTTCATGCCCCGGTCTGGGAAGATCCCACATGCTGCGGGGCGGCTGGGCCCATGAGCCATGGCCGCTGAGCCCGGGCGTCCAGAGCCTGTGCTCCGCAACGGGGGAGGCCACAACAGTGAGAGGCCCGCGTACCGCAAAAAAAAAAAAAAAAAAAAAGCAATTCCTCTAGTGCTCCTCCTCGACTTCCTTATAATAGGAATCAGGTCTTGATGAGGGAAGTACAGGTTCAAGCTCAAATTAGGGTATATTTAGTGCTAGAGGTAGCTCTAAGTTTAGGGGGTGAAATAAGATGAAATTGAAATATAAGAAGAGAATTGTAAGCTGGACTTAGATGAAAGGGCCTGGAAAGACAGCAGTATTCTCAAAATGTTGTTAAGGTATGTTCAGGGCCATTTGGATAGAACATAGCTAAGTAGTGGTTGGAAAAATTCAAGTGTTCAAGTTATTATTGCCACTGAGTTAAGGCTGCTGGATTAAAAAGTTATTTATTCACTTACAGTGAAAAGAAGGAAGCCAAATTGTAAACATTTTTGTATAAAAAGTGTAAGAGAACTCCAAAGAAGTTGTAAAAGACCATGTCTGCTAAGTGCCACTTTTGGCACTTAGTAAATCTATATTTAGAGTTCCCACAGGCCATCTGTCTTGACAACGTGTATGTACACATTGGTCATCTGTACAACGTCACTTTGTACTCATGCACAAATGGCCTTCTTGAAAGTTTACTTGTTTTTAAAGAGAAGCGCTTACTTTAGTGTATGATGTAAATTCTTACTGATTAACATTCTTTTTCAACTAGTTTTTCTTTAATTTATAAAAATATACATTTAATTTCATATTTTTAATACTTTTATAAGTTATAAATTACAAGTCCCAACAGTTCAGATAGCAAAAAGTTAAAGTCCCATTCTGCTACATGTTCGCTCTCTATATGTAACCATTGTTAACAGTTTCTTGCTTATCTTTCCAGAAATTCCCCATGCCTCTCTGAGCATGTAAGCCTATGGATGTGTGCATTATTTTTAGCAAAAGTGGCACTTAACAGACATGGTCTCTTACAATTTGCTTTTATTAATTAAAAATGTCTTAGACAAAAAAAAAAAATGTCTTAGACATACCTTTCTGTCAGTACACACTGATTCACCTCATTGCTTTTAAGCACTACATAATATTCCACTTTATTTTTTTGCCTCATACTTTAACCAATGGGCTTCTAGCTCAATTATAGTTTTTTTTAATGTCCTACCACATAATAAATCAATGATTGTCCTGACACACATTTGTCTACTTCTAAAAGGAGACTTTCATTTAATTGTAAATTTACAAACCATTGTTAAAATAATATTCAGAATGCACAATCTGAAGTGTTACATGATATTAAAATACTCAGTGAGTTACCAGAGAAGATTAAATTATGCTCAATATACTTGATTAATATTAAGTCATTTTAAAACATTACATTCTAACCCTCAAAGTTGGCAGTTTCTGTCTGGTAAAAGCAACTAGACTTCTAATTTAACCAGTACCCAACACAGCACCATGCTTGATAACAGAATGTACCGAGTGTATACACGTACCTTCTTAACCAGAGATATGGTGAGAATTAATAGGGTAATACACAGTCTCTTTGTGAGGGGTGATTGCAGAAGCTAACATAAACAGTGTGACTGTTTCCTTTTTGGTTCCCTCAGGCTCCATAGATGACAAAGCAAAGGCATGACTACAAGGCTTATCTTCCATTTGTTTGTCATTCTTCAAAGTAATCTCAACTTTCCCAGTTTATCTGAGGTCAAAATATCTTCTGTTTTAACAAACCAGGGTAAAGGACAGGGAAGGCTACAACTGAGGTGTGTCTGAGCTGTCTTTAATATCTGAGATCATGTAGTTTTTTTCCCCCCGAAGATGAATGTTTCTGTCAACATGAAACTCTTCTTCTGGTTTTAAGTCACTCACTGCCACATTACTGCTGTTCCTGCCCACTTGATATGGCTGCCCACCCTTGACCTGGGCCAGCCCCTACCAGAAGCCCCATCCGTCCTTGGATGATAACTGTGTCTGCAAATGGGGTTTATCCCAGGGCTGTTTATACTCAGTAGTATAAGTTGAGAAACCTCATAACAGAAGCCCCTCTTCTGAGAGGTGTGTCTATGTGAGCATACGTGTATGTATAAAAAGACATTTCAGTTTTCAATAAACTGTTTACTGTTCAAACATTAAATAAATGTAGAACTGTTTTAATCAGCTGAACAAATATTTAATGTACACTCCAGCATAAGAGTAAGAGCTATGTTTAAAAATATCTTCTATACTGCTAAGACACAGGGAATTTATGGAAACCAGTGACCTGAAAGGTAAAACAAACATTCAGGGGGAAAAAATGAAGTATATAATTTTAAATTTAAACGTATCCCTCTCCTATTTTATTTGCATCCAATTGTGTTGTAAGTGTGTGCGCACGTGTGTGTGTGTGTGTGTGTGTGTGTGTGTGTGTGTTAAGTCCTGGGAAGTGCTGGTTGGATTACAAATATACTTCTATTTTCTAGAACAACTAGCGTTTGGGTGACTACCAAATTAATTTCCAGTAAATTGTTAGAGAAGGTAAAACATGGCAAAGTTCGTGTTCTGCCCAGGACTGTGCTTTTTGGTGAAGTAAATGTTTATTTGCTCTTTAGGTTCCAAACACTGGACGTCATTCATGACAGTAGTAGTTGGGTTTCTGTCCACAGCTTAGAAGGGATTGTCTAAAACTTCAACAGGAAATGCTAAATTCTTGGAAAACACTTAATCCTCCGTAGATTCTGTGTAAATATCATAGAAATTTGGCAGAAAGTGTGTAGTTCTAGAAAAATAACCTCTTACAAGGATACATGGGAAACATGTTTAATAAAATGGATGCCATCCTCTTTACACTAATTTCATTTTTAGTTATATTTGCGAAGAAGAATAAAAAATAAGGGTCTTAAAGTGGCCATGCTTTTCAACTCTTACCATCCTGCTAATTTAGTTTGGTGAACAAACCTCTAATTGAGGGCATCTTCTCTGCCTGAATTGCTCTAGAGCGGAGAATTGTAAGGGATATGTAGTACTTGGTTGTTCGTGGCCTTTATTTCTCTAAGCGTTTGGTGATAGTTTAGGTATAGCAGTGTAGCCATGTTATTACGTGGTCAGAAACTCACCTGCCATTTCAATCAAACAATATGCCCACCCAGCATCATCAAAAGAGTCTTTAACAGCAGCTTTCTACCCAATTGGTCAGATTATCGATGTTGCCAATTCCATTTAGCATTGAAGGCTTTAAAATACCAAATTTATTGGCTTTCAAATACATGCCTGTCTTAATGCAGACATAGCTTCTTACTCTCTTTCTGGTATACATTAGATATTCATTAAATGAAAAACTTGAAGTTTTCAAGCAATTTTGGGACATAGCGCTATCCACATGTTTACTAAGAAAGTTTCCTGCCATTGGTTCCAAAAGAAATTCTTCAATTCTACTTGGAATCCAAGTCATTTCTGGCTCCGTCTAGCTCAGTGACAATTCATCCTTCCGTCCATAATCACTGATAAAGTCATCATGTTTCTGAGAAGACTGGGAAGAATAGCACTTCAGAGCCTAAGTTCAGCTGTTCAGAACCATAATGAAGAGGAACTGGAAGCTGAGAATTTAAAAGAGAAGAAAGGAAAGGCAGCTACTTAGCAGTCAGAACACAGTGTTTATGAGATCATTAGAAACCCATTTGAAATGCTGTTTCCTAACTAGCTTTAGCGAAAAGGAAGTTGTCAACTCAAGTCAATGAATATAGCCTTGTATCCACATGGCTATGAAGCAATTAATGTACCTTAATGCCGTAATGAAATGGTTGGAAATTCTAATAGGGCTCTTCCAGATTTGGGGCTGCCTTTCGGTGAGGGGCTTTAACGTCTGTGCTGCCTGGCAAAGCTGGCTCTTGTGTCAACAGCAAGATGGTGTGCTTGGCGATGGCTCCACAGGCCTAACACAATATACCTGCCCTCCTTCTCAGTGGCCTCTGAAATAACTACTGTATTTGAGCTGAGAAAAATAGGAAATTAGAATATTTGCTTATTTAGCTTCAGGTAGAGCTTCGGCTGTAGCAACCTCTAAAGCATTATGAAAAATGTGTGGTATTTCCCACTGCGTTTTCAGACATATAATACGTAAATACAAAGATAGCAATGAAAGGGTCTCCACACTGATGTGGCTTAATTCCGGCTATTTTTCTCTCACTCTTAGCTTGCTTGCTATACCTGATTTGAGGGTGTGGTATTAACATACCATCATACTGAGGTGGCTTAATTCAGGCTTACTTTCCTTCTGCATCCTAGCTTTCTATACCTGATGTATTGGTGCTTTATTATCATACCATTCACATAATGAGGACTTACCTGGACAGAATAAGATACTTAAAGGTAGAGCCCTGTGTGCTTTTCAGACCTTGGACTTTTACATGCCAGCCTAGAGAATGGAATTCGATTCTATTTAATATTTACATTAGCAATCTCCTGGTTCTAAAATTTATTGCACAACAATAGCTTCTTCAGGTTTTCCCTGTACCCTGCTGTTTTATTTAGTGTTATCATTTCACTTTCTTCATACTGCAGTCCATACGTATAAGACAGCCTATTCATACATTAACAGCTATTATCCACTGTCACTGTTATTTCCCTTGGTTTCTTATTTTTTAATGAGGTTTGAACTCAAGGTGATCTGGAGCACAAAGGGGTGGGAAGTCTGTAGCTGCTGTGCATTAGGCATTAGGCATAGTCACATAATCCAACAGATGGCCTTGACTTGTAGGCAGGTGGACAGGCTTATCCTGGAAGACAAGCGACTCGCCTGAGTCTCCCCGGAAATTAAGACCACGGCATCCACTGTAGAAGGACGGAGGACTGGGAATCTTAACCTTACACACTTAGAAGGCTAAGCAATTGCTCTGAAGCAGAGACGGGGAAAGAACAGGCTTAGCTGCCATCACCACTTCTTATTTTATAATTGAACATATTACAGATAAAGATGTTCTTCCCGATGTTCCAGGCATTCCTGCAACAAGCCTGGGAAGCTGTGTAAATAACTGCAGTTTCCCAGGACTGTCCCAGAAGGCCCGCCCACTCAGGAGGCCTGTCCCTTCCCGGGTCCCGGAGATTCGTAGTTGCACACTCCACTGCCTGTGGTCAGGTTTACTCAGTAGAAGCCCTACTGTCCAAATAGAGTGGGTTTCTGGTCAGAAACAAGCATGGCCACACGCTGGTAAACATAAGCAAATCACCCCACAGAGCCCCTTTCTTGTGAAGGGTAGTACAAATCTGAGGGTCAGCGGCCAGGAGGAATATCACCAAACAAACGGAAGCTGTGTTTGCTCCACCACGAAACATGAGCAGTGCATGTCTCCGTGAGGATTTACTGTAGCATGTCCAAAAGAAACGGACATCGCGCTTCCCTGGTGGCGCAGTGGTTGAGAGTCCGCCTGCCGATGCAGGGGACACGGGTTCGCGCCCCGGTCCGGGAAGATCCCACATGCCGCGGAGCGGCTGGGCCCGTGAGCCATGGCCGCTGAGCCTGCGCGTCCGGAGCCTGTGCTCCGCAACGGGAGAGGCCACAACAGTGAGAGACCCGCGTACCGCAAAAAAAAAAAAGAAACGGACATGGGTAAGTGGGTGGGAATGGGGCAGTGTTCCTACTTTAGAGTCATCCCAGCTGCTCCTGGAGAAAGAGCCTCCTTCAGGATCCCCCCCACCACAAGAAAGGACTTAGGAGCTTGCCATCTCTGGATTAACTGTCTTTATCTCTTTGAAACTAGAAGAGATGACAGCATTTGTGTTTGTTTTCTGTTGATGTTAAACAGATGCACAGGCCTATTATAGCCACACAGGTATAGTTCAAGATGAAGCAGTGATAGAAACGTAGTTGCTCTTGGACCAATGTGAGGAGAATGGGTTTGCCTACGATTTTGCTGAAGTATTCAACATTTCCATTTGATTTAAAGTCCAGTGTCCACAACAGGTCAAAACACCTACCTACCCTTGGCTCTTTTTCAGAAGCCAAGAGGTGTCCTCAACAAAGGAGGACACAGCCTCCAGAAATTCACTATTATTTCATGATTAGCTGCTATTTCTTCAGTAGATAAGATCAGGTCTGCAACTATTTATTTTTTCAAACCATGATGAGGCTGTGAAAGGTGGTGAAACAAACAAAGGAAGAATTGGAGGTAGGAAAGGATGAAAAAAAGCAGATGCTGGGTTGATCTTTATTTCTTTATTTTTAAAGTTTGAACTTCATTTGAACCAGTTTGGATCCTCTGGACTTTCCAATGGCTGGGCATCACAGTAAGCAAAACTGTCCCCCACGTTGGGAAAATCCTAGTGTTTCCTAAGGATTTAAATATATATGTTTTACAGCTCTGCCTTCAGAGCAAGAGTCAGTGAAAACGGAATCAAGGGCATTTTTAGCTGGCAGAATTTTTACTTTTTTTTCTTTTTTCTTGTGTAAAATAAGATTTTTGCAGGGATGAGAGGTCTCAGGTAGTTTTTGGAAGTGAAAGGGTATAAAATATAAATAGGTTGAAGTAGTGATATGGTAAAAACTCTGACTCAAAAGTCTCTGTGAAGTTTTTCCAGATAACATTACCTAAGAATCTTTTCTCTGGGAGAGAAACAATTCCCAGAGGGCACACACAACTGCTGCACACATATTCCATTAGGTGGAGGGCAACTGGTGCCTGGTGTATCAATGCCCATGTGGAAAATCATTTGATAGACCCAACTCTAAAGGCTTGAATCTGCCTGAAGATTCCAGGAACAGACATCAAAATAAGATAGGCTTCTGAAGGCAAGGAGACTCCATCTGGTCCAGTGTTGGGACCCCTTTAAGCCACTGATCTCCTACCACACTGAATAGAAGAGTCTATCTTGGGAAAGTCAAGAGTTATTTTCTACAAGTTCCTTCCCCAAACTCCACCTCTTGCCAGATGATATTTTCATCCACGTGGAGACAATTGTATGATTACCAGGTACCCAGGTTTTACTATAAAGATCTGTACACAATTGGGGAACCGCTTTAAGTGGAAGCTATAGGTGTCCCAAGTGGTGAAGTCAGCTTCTAACAAAACTAAAAAACCAGCACTCTTAATAGGTTATGGAAATTTTCACTTAACAGAACACGTGTATTTAGGTTTGTCTGCACATTTTTCAAGACCTGTGATTTCAACCAATTAGCTATTTTCCACCAATAAATACTATAATGATGGATACATAATGGGAACCAATCATTTAACAAAATGAAATGTGCTGATTTGAACACATACATATAATTGTTCTTTTCTGTGTAACAGATCCTATGCCGAAATGGCTAAACTTTAAAAACTCTTTTTCTTTGCTGTCATTAGGTGCTTGCTCAAAGCAAAAAATATACAATATAGATCAGGAGCCAAATTTTGAACCAAATAAAGACATAACAATTGAACAAAATGAAGACATGAACAATCATTGGCTTTTTAAAAGAAGAAGTTAAAATATCATTTTGGACAAATTAAGTTTAGATTATCAAATAAAATGTTTTGTGATTTTAATGAAAACATTAAATAAATATGTGAGTGAAATTACATATTTAAAGTTGTGATCCTCTAAGGTTTTGCTCAGGGAATTCCATTTGATAACATGATCCATCCTTTTAATTTATAGCCACTTGAGATGTACTAATGAAAGGCTAACATTCATTAATTCATACAACACACAAGAGAGTTAAGTTAGACACCAGGTATTGTAAAGGAGCTTGCAGTCAGGTGGGAAAACTGGGCAGGTAAACATTAACTATATGTGAGGTGATCAGGTCCCCAAAAGAGGCCTATAAGTGGTCTTATGAAAACATAGAAAGGAGGAATCAGAGAAGGCTTCACAGAGGAGGTGCTCTTTGAGCTCAAGTGTGAGGGACAAGTAAATCTTAAGCAAACAAAAACGTACAAAATACCAACCACGTTGGCAGGTTCAGTGCATGGATACAGTTAATGTAAATTTTCTTGTCTTCTCTCCAAATATTCTTTCCAGTTGTAGATTGTTATTGTTAAAATATCTCTTAAACTTCAACTTCTCAAGTTACATTCTATAGTTAAATTACCCCTATAACCAAGACAAAGATTAATACAAGCATATTAAATATTTAATATTCACTTGGTTCATTCATAAATGCCTATTGTTTAGAAAGATGTTCATGATTAGAGTCTCTCCTATGTATGCTTTAGATACTTGATATATTGTACTTGGTTCTGGGTACCAAATTCTTATAGAGACACGAGGAAACATAAGTCTATAGAGAGGATAGTGACAAGACAACAATGAAATTTCAAGCTTTCCACATAAGAGTCAACTGAAAGAACGGTGTATGTTTAGCCTAAAATAAAAAGAAAAATATTTAGCTACTTCTCATTATTTAAAATCCATCATGTGGAAGACAAATTTGACTTTTTCTGAATCTAATGTTTTCACATGATAGACCCAAGACTAGGTAGTAGAAGTTGCAAGGTGGTAAAATTTGACTCAATTTAGGGAAGAATTTTCTGATGTTCAAATACTCCCCATCAGTCTTAAGGCAGACAGCAATCTGGTGGGGACTTGGTGAGTTATATTGAAATATCATGTTATTAGTTGGACGGATATATAGAAAAGTCTGTTTCAGTGTTCTGATTCTCTGATTCTATGATATTCAGTATAAGCTAGATTCTGTTTTTTTGTTTTTATTTAACGTAATTTTTTCCCAGAAAACAGATGATTCATGAAATTATCAGATAAGTCATTCTTTGAAATTTTGTACCACAAATCATGTATGTAATACCCCATCATGCATGGACATAGAAACATGTTAATAACTTGACTAATCACTTCTTAATATTTGTAGTGTAAACGAAGGTGAAAAATCCTCTTGATATTAATTGACAGCCTTTGAAAATACCCCATAGGTCTGGAATAGAATCAGGGCCCTTGCAAAGATCAGAAGGCAATGTCCTACAGTGAGAAAACTGATACCATGAGACAGCAATTCTCTTTGAAGCTCAGAGAAGAGGTCCACTGAGGAAAGTTAAACACACAAAAGTCAAGATTTGCTAACAATGGGGGAAAAAAGTCAGCATCTGAAACCATTTCAAGCAAAAGAGGAATTTCTAGCAGTGGTAAATTGTCAAGAGTGGACCGAAGAAAACTAATGAAACCATGCGTTCCTCCCCAAATCTCTTGTCTTCTGTAGCTCTCATAGCAACTGCCTAGTAGGATCAGAGGACCCCAGAGGCCAAAGGGCATTTGTCTAAACATCTGTGGAGTTCACTGGACATGTTATCATTGGAAACTACCCAATGACATGGTGTGGACTGTGGACAGAATGTGTTGGGCTTACTTTCATGGAGATAAATACCAGCAGCAACTGAAAGTAAACTTTACGAACATGCTTTTTTAAAGGAGCCTGTTAGCCTGAGGTTTGATTTACTAACCCATCTGGACAAACACTCTCGACATAACCCCTCTGCCCACACCTAACCCCTCCCACACACCCAAGTCTTTTCTTTTAATTCACATAACATAAAATTAATCATTCTAAAGTGAACAATCAAGGGCATTTAGTACATTCACAGTGTTCAATAATCACCATCTTTATGTGGCTGCCAAACATTTTCATCACCCCGAAGACAAAGTCCATACCCATTAAGCAGTCATTCACCATCTCCCTCCTTCTCCCAGCCCCTGGCAACCACCAATTTGCTTTCTGTCTCTACAGATTTACCTGTTCTGGATATTTCATATAATTGGAATAATACAGTATGTGACCTTTTGTGTCTGGCTTCTTTCACTTAGCCATGTTTTAAAAGAAACAAAAAATTCTGTATTATTTTTACCATGCTTTATTTTGTGGTTGAAAAGCCTTATTTTGGATGTCAATAATTATACTCCTTGTACAGCTCTCTACAAAGTGTATTTACTCCCCTCACATATTATTTGATCCTTACAACAGTCTTGTAAAGTAGGCAGTAATGGCCTTATTATTATTGTTTCACAAGTGACAACACTGAGACAAGGAGAGCTGGTCCAGCATCCCACAGTAAAATTATCTGATACTTTCCAGTCTTCTTGTTCCACCGCCTTTTCTAAAGAACTGTACTGCACGGTTCCTGTCAGAGCTCTTGCAAACACAGAGCGCTTACTAACACCTGTATTTTTAAAATCTCAAAAGCGTATTTTAAATGAATAGAATAAATGAAAATAGTGTTTGGATACGCTATACAATTTGCACTCAGTAGAGAGCTACTTTGACACATAATATTTCCATATGACGGGAAATAACCTGAGCACGTAAGACCAGATTCTGTCCCAAGTCCAAGTCTCCACTAGGCGTCACCTGGAAGCCAGTTCAACCCCACATCTTTGGACCTTGGATGGTGTCTGAGTCTTGTTTCTGTAGTCTGTACAGTAAGAAGGTTGGACATAAATGACCCCCTAACGCCTCTTCCAGATCTGAATTCAATAATGCTAGGCTAAACCCCAGATCAAACTCAACACTGAACTCAGCTCCAGCTACACAGGGCCAGTAAAACTATTTGAAAGATGAATCAATCAACAGTTTTATTCATGACTAATGCCAACAGCCATTCCTTGTTGCTAAAATGTTTTCAAGAAATTGGAAGTGTTCTTGATCAAACTAGCTATTCCAGATTTTATTGACTGAATGATTTCTATGTAAATAGGCAGTATGCAAAGAGATCTTAGTAATTTGGTGATGGCCAGGTTCTCGACTTTCTGGTAGAGAACACTATTTCACACTTTTCTCTATATTTAAGCTGCTCATTCCATGGTAGAACTGCCCATATTTATCACTTTTGAAATTTGAAGTCAAATCAGGACCACCAAACAGCATTTTTAGCATGTTCGTAGACATGTGGTTTTTTTTTCACCCTGGTGCTCAAACCCAACCATTTATTTGCCATCTACCAGAAATTAGCATCTGAATCTTATTATGCCCTCTCCATAGATTTTCCTTGGTCAGGTTTTATTTTTAACTGTGGCTTTAGCAGTCCACCCAGAATTGGGGAGTCGTCAAATTTAGCAGGGCTAGACTGCCATCTAGAGACCAGAATTTGCATTCCAAAGTCCTGGTCCTCAGTGAGCTTGCTCTTTAACAAAAAGTAGCAATTTGCTGAATAAAGAAGCTCCAGTTTGCTTTGGCAAAGTGGGAGGCACTCCCTGAATCTAGAAGAGAGGAAGGCCAGAGCAAAGAGCTTGAGGTGGTCCGATTCTGAAAGTCCTCCAGTTACTGAAGGTTAGGTGACCACGGGAGACCTCAATGACAACAAGTAGGCAGAATCCTGCACCCTGGAGCAGGAATGAGTCTTCTTTAACTTGCTGTTATAACAGAATCCCGTTTGCTGGAAGTGGAAATTGCACTGTAGGCCAGTTAGGATTTTCCAACTTGCAATGTAAGCCAGAAAGGAAAGAGTCCTTCTACAGGGCAATGAAAGCTGCAAAAGCCCTTCATTTTATGTGAGAATCCAGTCTTCATAGTCCTCATAAAACTCAAACCTGGCTTTCCTTTTTCTGCTTGAGCGTAGCTTAGTTTCTATGTCCTGGGCACACTTGGTATCATCTTTTGCTTATCGCTCCTGCAGCTTAGAAGGACCAGTAGTCCCTATGTTTCTGGAATTTAGATCTGAAGAGCATATTGTTTCTAGTGTTTCCTTGGGAAGCGCATAGCTTGGAAATCCCTCCCCTACTCTTTTTCCCCAAAGCTGTCCTTCAGGGCACTGTGCTAAGGCCATCTGTTCCATCAGACAGTCCTTTGATGCATGTGAAGAGGCTCGCTGGAGAGGTACAAAGCAGAGACTGAAGTGGCTGAGAATTAATTAACTGCATATCCATTTGGTAACTGTGCCCAGAAGTTCAGCTACAGGAATGTTTTATAAATCAAAAATAACAACTATTATAGTTAACCTCAAAATCATAGGCCACAAGAGTTCCTACTTTGCTGATGCTAATTAAGTGGTCAATTCTGTCCAACAGAATGTTACCCAGCAGTCTTTTGGTTCATGATGAGAACGACCAAAAAAATACACTATCTTGAAAATTTTTTATAAATATAGGATGAAGTCCACCATACACATCTGAAGTTCCAGTGATGTCATTTTTGGCTAGATCTCACATATTTTAGGAACTTTTAAATCCCAAAATTACTTTTGTTGCAGGTATTAAACAGGGTCTGGAAAACAGGCACTTCAGTATGGTGTGGTAGAAAAAACTTGAGTTTTAGAGACCAAGCAACTGAGCATTGAATCTCTGCTTTCACTCATTAGAAACCCTGGAAAAGCTTCAATTTTCTCATCTATAACAACTGGAGAAAATGACATGAAGAATTATTATGAGGATTAAACAGAGTAAAATCTGAAAGCTCCCCACACTTAGTAGATGCAGAACAAATGCCCATATTATTTTTTTAAAGTCTTGCATCTGTCTTCCTTACCCCAGTGATATTCTGCAGCTGGAAACAGGATGTTAATAATAATATTGGGTCTGATAATTTTGCTTCATCCCTAGAACGCTAGAGCTTCTAAAGCAATGCTTCTTAAGCTTGAACGTGTATATGAAACGTGGAGATCTTGTTACAATGCAGATTTTGATTCAGTAGGTCTGGAGTGGAGTCTGTGACTCTGCATTTCTAACAAGCTCCCAGGGGATACTGCTGGTCTGAGGACCACATTTTGAGTAGCAAGCCTCTAAACCAGGGATTGGCAAACTATTTACTGCCTCTTGGTGAACTTCCTGTGTTTGTAAATAAAGTTTTATTGGAACACAGCTACACCATTTATTTACATAATGTCTCTGGCTGCTTTCCAGCTACAATGGCAGAATTTACTATCTGGCCCCTAGAGTTTACTGACCCCCTCTAAACCACTCTCTTTCTTATTCTAGACATGTAAATGAAGTTAATTATTAACGGAAGCATATGGAGGGCTGGGAGAGGGATGAGAGGGTAGAATAAGAAGGAGGGACAGCTATTTGTATCAGCTTCCTATTGCTGCTATTACAAAACTAGTGGCTTAAAACAACACATGTTTATTGTCTTACAGTTCTGTAGTTAGTAGTCTGATAAGGGCCCTCACTGGGCTAAAACAAGACATTAGCAGGGCTGCATTCCTTCTGGAGGCTCTAGGGGAGAATCTATTTCCTTGCCTTTTCCAATTCCTGGAGGCTGCCTGCATTCGTTGGCTCAAGGCCCTTTCTTCCATCTTCAAAGTCGGCAATATTGTGTCTCTCTGACTCTTCCTCTGTCATCACTTATCTCTGACCACAACTGGGAGAAGTTCTCTGCTTTTAAGGAGAGATGTGATTAAATTAGCGCCACCCCACCCGCCAGACCTAGATAATCCAGCTAAATCTTCCCATCTCAAAGTCCTTAACTCAATCACATTTTCCACGTGAAATAACATATTCAAAGGTTCCGAGTATTAGGGTGTAAACATCTTTGGAGATTCTGCCAACCATACTACCTCAAAGCACATTCTTCAAAATGACAGTTTTCCAATCATTTCACTTCCATAAATGTTATCATGGTAGTCTTTACATTATGATGAAAAGATGTTAAACAAGGCCATATGACTGAAAGACCATGAAACATGTAGAGAAGGTAGTCAAAGGGTTTATTTTTATGTGCTTCTTTTCCCACCAAACAAGTATGTAGGCTCACTACCCAAGGATACCTTGTACCTCTGTGCCGGCAGTTTACTGCCCAACTGCAAAGGAAGCCCTGAAGTTGGTCAGCCCACAAACTACACAAGCTTCCACGGCAGCCTTGCCCTCTGTATCCCAGTCACCTACCCCTGAGATCAGAATGTGTCTACATCTCCGGCTATTGCTCATATCATTAAATTGAATCTTTGGAGATAGTTTCTTTAGCTTGCACTGTTCATAAAACAGTATGCCCACAGTAATGTCTTGTGATAAAATTAATCACTCTGGTGAATTAAAGTCAACTTGCAAACAAAATAATGTAGAAAAATACTACCTTAATAGCTATGGAGTGAGACCATTTAGTAGCAAGAAGGTTAAAGATAAACTCTAGTCACTCAACCTTGTACCCATACACAGTGTCATTTTCATAGTAAGGTTAAGCAACCCAGAACCCAAGACTACAAGAGAGAGGAGAAATGCTGACTTGTGCCACTGGGCAAGAAAGCCAGGAATGGAATAAAGGGAAGTGAAAGGAACTCTCACAGGAATACTTTTCAGTTGCATCTGAAGCCCAATGAGGAAGGTTTCAGATATGAATCACTGACAACCACCTGCTAGGCTGTTATGCTTAATCCTTTATATTCTGAGTATGTCATGGTACTCCATAAAAAAGCTTATTGCATAAGCTGTTCTCACTCTCCTAATCTCATTCTCTTCAACAATGCCAGAAATATAATAACAGGTAAGCGACCAAGAAAATAAGTGACCACCTATTGTATAAGATTGCATTTTGCTAAAGGTCAAGACAAATTGTCATGAAATCCTTAAAGATGCTGTTATATGGTTGCTGGGAACAAAAGGTTTCCTTTCAGAAGGGCTTCTTAGAAGCAGAGGCCACTGTGTTTCAATCCTCAGCTAACTTTTAGTTAATGACTCTTGCCTTTTGTGCTACCAGCTCTCCTTATTAAAAGGAGGATGCAGTCTGGAGTGTGTGCTGTCAGAATGAACAGCAGGGTCAGTCACTAATCCCAAATTGTATGCCCCCAGGATGCCTGCTACAGAATGAGGAAATGCTTACATTTGATTAACCTTCCAGGTAGAGAAAGGGAGGCAGCCAGGGGTCCGCAGCTACACAACATCGTATAATGGTAGTTTTAAAATATGGCAGTCCTAGAGGATGCGAGAAAAGTCACAGCACAGGGTGCTGACTTAGTGTAGCGAGAGAAGATTGTGTACAATAGCAAGCAAGGCTTTGGGGGAAGAACTTCGCCAACCTGCGCATTCATTTTCTTCAAAATATTTATAACAATATGATAATCCCTATGTCTGTGCGATGCTTTATGGAGTGCAGAATGCTTCAAGGGCACCACCCCATTGACTTCACCACTATCCTTTGTGGCAAAGGGTTGGAATTGAGCAGCGCTTGCCAAATTAAAAAGAAAAAAACAAAAAAAAACCCTTCTTATTAGCTGTCAGTGCACTTTCTTCTTGCCCTGGCCTTTTCTTAACAATTTCTTTAGGTACAAACAATGAAGAGGGAAAACATATGATTGGGTGGGGAAGGGGGACTTTTGGTGGTTAGGGGATAGATAAAACCATCTGGAAAGACAGATAGGGGATAGATAAAACCATCTTGGAAAGACATCTCCTGAAAACATGGGTGAAAGAAAGCACAAGGTCACTTCTATTTCTGGGGCTCCAGATACAATAAGAAAAAGAATCTATCAAGCTTATGAAAATAGTTTAATCCTATTGTTAAATCTAGCATTATTTTGTGATTAAGTCAAAAGTTGAAATTTTATCTTTTTGTGAATATGAGGCCCAGACCAATGGCACCCCTGGATACCCAGCAATAGATGCTGCCCTTGGTATGCTACTACGAGATGACAGTGGACTAATCAGAGGCAGTTCTTTACTCTCTCAAGAAAAGTATACTTTTGTATTTATTGCCCCTTAGCCCTTGACTCCATACCCATACACTGAATAAAATCCTATTTGCCTTCAAGACCCAGTTTAGACACCACATTCACCATGAGGTCTTCCCGACAGCATTTTTTGTTCTGTCTGTTCTAGTGTGTCACTTATGATTACCATTATAAGTCATATATGTGCTTTACATGCTCCCTTTCCTACCGGACTGTGAGTTCAAAGGAGTCAGGGGTGGAGTAAAACACCTAGCACTTAGTAGGTACTCATATTATGTTTGCTGAATAAATGAATGAATGGAAAAAGAAAGCAAGAAGAATCGCCATAAAATAATCAAGCCCAGTGGCACCAGGTTTGATCAAATACGTGTTGGAAAACCTATGAAATATATATATTTACACTGGGCATTTTTCAAATACAGTTGTTCCTGACTCTTTAACCCCGGAGTTGTCATCATTAGCTTGTGATCATTTACCACATACCTGATGTAGATGACTTAGGTAATGCATGTGTTTATAATTGTTTACTCCAGCCAGTTGTGCGTTATTTATAAAATAGAACTTCTTCATTTTGAGCAAAATCTGATTGATGAGAGGCATACCAGCTTAAAAGTCTGCAGTTTCCTCCCCTGCCTCACATTCCGCAGGTTAATACCAATAAGGTGTGTATCCCTTCCTGGGAAAGAAATTCCTTTCCACTTGACTTTAAAGTGGAAAAGCACCTTGGGTCTTTTACAACTGGGCTCCTTAAACCAGTGAGGCTCTGAATTCTCACCCACTTACCAGTAGCATCTTAAACCTGTGACAACAGATGAAACTCCACTCTTCTATACTTTGTTCACTCAGTTCAGGCACACACTGTTTAAAGCCACCCTTAGTTAGAGAAAGAATAAAGAATGTACCTTATTGATACTGTATTTGATTTTCCAAACCTAATGACAAAAGTGTCTGTGATTACAAACCAAACCTTCACGCAAAAACCCAGCGCAAATCAGTCTTCTTTCAGATGTTTCAAATTCCTTTGTGCAAGAAGCTTAGTTTAATAAATATGCCCAAGTAGATTTCGTTCTAGACAGAAGGAAACTGTGATAAGAAATAGTACTGGGACTTTTGCTTGAGTTGAGGTTGTAATTTCAAATGAAAATACAGCATGAATTCTTTGGAAAGGAGAACTTGCTGTAACGTTACCTTTTCAGTTGTCAGAGAGCATTTCTGGATGTTCGTCTTCATGTCTAATTTTCTGCACAGTTATTTGTTACCCTGATAACAGTGTGTTTTATGGCTGCTCTCCATTAGCCAGTGCTATAGTTTTATGAGCCATACAGAGAAAGTGAAGGAGTTGCTCAGCCTCCTTGGGAGTTATTTTGTTGGTGGTGATTTTCAAAGGAATTTAAACCGTTGTGCAGGCAGAGTGGGAAGGGGGTTGTTTTATTATTGGCTAACCCCAAATGTAGCAGTTGGCTGGACTCAAACCATGTCCTCAGTTTGCAAGAGATGATAAAAAAGCAGTCTTAGCTATTCAGATAACTATGAAATCTTCATGACTTCTCAAAAGAAAGAAAGGGGAAAATATAAACACGTGGAAGAGTATTGTTCCTTTCCTTTTTTAAAAAAGAAAAAAAGCCTTGAAATATGTTTTAAAATATTTTATGAGGTCACGCTAAAAAAAGAGTAATTGGAAGAAAAATTCTGCTTGTCTAAGCGAAGAGCACATTTGTAGCGGTAGGGTAAGTGTTTTATCGATTGAGAAGCTGGGAAACTCAAGTCATTACTCACCATGGGCTAAAGAATAATTGCTAATGCTCTGGCGGAAAGATTAAAAACAGTTTCTGGAAGTATTTCTTACAATGATCAATGGTGTATCATCCCAGGCCATTGGATCTTCAATAACGTTTTTCCCTTTTGGGATACAATCAATTTTTATAATATGATTCATTTGCCAGTGGGCATGCTTTCTTCATACGATGAAAAGGCACTTATGCATCTTATATTGTTGAAAAGTAATCTTATACAGCCAAAGATCAGGCTGTGGTATAGAAGACTCACTGGAATCCATTTCTGTTTTAAATGGGTTTTGGAAATTATCTAGGGTGGGAAAGTGGGCGATGGGGGAGACAGTTTTTAGCCTCTTTGTTATTGCTTTGTTAACCCTTTGAGAATGCATTTAGCACACTCTGACAGCAGTCCAGATTGTCATAACACGAAGGTGGTGACTTAGGGGGCTATTATAGATTTCAGCATATGCCACGGTGAGCTTGACTCATTTGCAACATTAATTACCCTGGCGGAGCTTTCAGGTCAAGGGTTGCCTTACAGCTGTCTACTGGCTGCACATGTCTGACAAGGTCTTCAGCATCCTGCGGCAGAGCTCAACTTTGGTCCACTGCTGCTGAATCCATCAATTTATCTCTGCTTTAATAAATAACAGCTTCGGTCATGAGAGGCTGTGCTCACGCCAGAATTTCTCCCAGGAGAGAAAGCGCTGAAAGCTTGGGCACAAGACCTTTCAGACTCCACTTTGCCATTGGACTTGTGTTGAGGGAAATGCATGGCCCCATCACCAGGATCTGCCAAATGTAGAGGCCAAAACAAAGAGTAATAGAGCCAAGCTCAGGAAATGGTCATATGTTCTTTTGAAGGGTGACATGAGCCCCAACCTGGAATTTTGTTTGAATCTGAGAACAATGGTTTTTATGAGATTACAGAAAGGTTAACCCACTTTCTGCCTCTTCCACATTTTCCTCACTCAATACCCTGGCTCTGCACCCAAGAAACTGAACATTCAAAATTAAAACAAAATAAAATTTTGAAAATATGGTTTAGATCGTCTACATTTCAAATATTTCCTTGTTTGATGGTGAGATCATACCCAAACTGATTTCCTTACCAAAGGAATTGTTTTTATTTGAATGTTTAGCAGTGTATAGACATTTTTTCATATTTGTACATTTCTAGTCTATTTAGTGAAGCAAGTCATTAAGTTTCATATCTCTTCTTTTTCATTGTTTTCAAAGGAAAAATATTTAATCTTAAGAAGAATAAAAATTAAAAGAAAAAATACCCGATCTAGAATGATTTAGAGATTTTTACTAAATAAAAAAGCCCTTGCACTCCTTAATAATGTCACTTCAAGATTAGCTTTCCTGAAAGGTAAATTTAAATCATCCTTCTCATCATCATAGAAGTTAAATTTACTGAGTGCTTACTTTGGTCCAGGTACCAAGTAGAAGCTAAATTTTATATATATATATATATATAAAAAAAACTATTCTATGAGGTAGGATAGTGTTTTTAATCTGCACTTTTTACAAAAGAAGAAATTGAGACGTAAAAACGTTAAGTAACTAACGACTAACTATGGCCGTAAAGCTAGGTCAAGGTAGGGCTAAAAATAGAACTAGGTTAGTCTACTCTGAAGGCAGGGCTCTTAGCTACCTTACTCTTATGTTGCATGCTCATAAATTTTATTGGTTCCCAATTTGCTAAGAGTATGGGTGTAATCATGTAGGTTAATTTACGAATCTAAATCTAGAATTGAAGGTCTTCCCTAATCTATTCCCAGTGAACCATTATTCCAGTGTTATCTTTGGTAACTGATACTCTGTACGTCTTACTTTTCTGCCAGAATGCTCTTCTTGCTATTTGATCTATTTATGCCTATTATCTTTCTTGCCCTCCAGCTTCATTTTTGCTATTACAAATATCACACATCCCAAACTGACCCTGCCAGAAGTTCCTTCTCACTACTCTGAACACCTACTTCATTTGTTTTGTACTACTCACAGAGTATTTTATGTTTCCTCATATTATAGTCACTTAAATGTGTCATATATTTTATTGTATGCTTGCATTACTCTTGGTGCCTAGCACCGTGCAAGAGTCACAATAAGTTCTGAATTAAAGTTTGCTAAATGAATGAACAAAAAGCATACATAGCAATGTCAGTCCACCAGAAATAACCGATACTATATTGGGAAAGTCCAGTTAAACCATTTCTAGATGAGCAAATCATTCCCATAATGAAACTTCAGGTTTTTAACTGAGTTAAGTTTTGATCAGATCTTGGTCTTTGGTTGGTACGTTAGTTTGCTAAGGCTGCCATAACAACATACACAGACTGGGAGGCTTAAATAAGAAAAAGTTATTTTCTTATAATTCGAGAGGCTATAAGTCCAAGATCAAGGTGTTGGCAAGTTTGGTTTCTTCTGAGGCCTCCGTTCTTGGCTTATAGATGGCTGCCTTTTCTCTGTGTCCTCGCATATTCTTTTTTTTTTTTTTGCACACACATCCCTGGTGTCTTTTTGTGTGTCCAAATTTCCTCTTCTTATAAAGACACCAGTCAGATTTGATTAGGGTCCACCATAACAGCCTCATTTTAACTTAATCACCTCTTCAAAGGCCCTATCTCTAAATACAGTCACATTCTGAGGTACTGGGGGTTAGGGCTTCAACATATGAATTTTGGGGAGACACAATTCAGCCCATAACAGATAGCTTTCGGGGAAAGATAGAAGATTAGGATGCAAAGCATTATGTTAGGATGAAAGCATTAATAAGTCTTAAAAATGGTTACTTCTCAAATTGGCTGACATCCTAAACATGCAAATGCTTTAGAATCCCTGATCCTATAGCACAGGCTTACCTTTAAAGAGTGGGCCATTTTGTTTGATGGTGAATCTGTCAGCAAATTTTTAAATGCCTGAATAATATAATTTAAAGTGAAAACCCAAGGCAATTTCAATTATAGGGCAATTCATCAACTATAAGGAAGAGTCTCAGAACACAGATTGAGTTATGGCAAGCCAGGCAAGGTATGCAAAATTCCTCCTCCCACATAAACTTAGGCAAGTCTCTGCAGGATGTGTAACAAAGCATGGCTATTTCCATAATTGCATTTACTCCAGCTCTTGGGGCAGCACACTTTTGATGCTCCAACGAAGTAGAAAAGAGCTCATAGATTTTTAAGGTTGCAACCCAAGCCAGAGGTATGCTGTTAACAGTTCAAGACAGGGGAAAATTGTAATACATGGCCTCCAAATTTACACTCTTCCTGACTCAGGTAATGAAACATGAACCACACATCCAGCTTTTGATAAAGTAGTGCTCACTTGGGCAGTGAGAGACTGCAGGTAGGTATTTATTTCTCTGGCTGCCATCCTAAGTTGTCCTTGACTGGCAAGGCTTTCACATTAACCCTTTTCTCAGAGGATTCTGAGAAACTTGGCTCCTAGTGATGAAGTCTTATTACGTTCACCACCCATTCTTCAGGTTTCCATTTGCTTGTAATTATCTTAGTGCCCTGTTCCTGTATGCTGTTGCTGCTGTTACAATGATACCATCCTATTGAGTGATTACAAATAGCCTAATGAAGAGAGGAACACAGTCTCTGCACTCAGCATCCAGTAAGCAAAAAGCAGGCTGTCAGAATTTCACATCTCATAGAGGGGCCTGACCCTCTGAGTGACGCCGGATTAAGCTACCATCCCTTTTGCACATTACATGATAACATGGGAGATTCACTGACCCAGTTCTTGAGAATTAAGAGAATGATGACTGCCAAGTGATATATGATGGAAAGCTTTAGAAATACTAAATAACCATGACTATCATAATTGGAGTTATGGCAATAAAATATTACTTAATAGACCAGAAGGAGGAGGCCATGGGGTGGAGGAGTTGAGAAGCAGAGAAAGAGGAGGGGAAAGAGCAAAGGAGAGCCTGAAGAGAATATCAGCAGTGCTGTTCCAAACCTTTAGAAATCTGTCCATCTTGATACAGGTGTGACCCAGCATAAACATATTCCTGTACTGACAGCTTTAAAGTGAAACACAAGACTTAGCTCCAAGGAAGGATGAGGGTTTTGTGTGTGTGTGTGTGTGTGTGTGTGTGTGGTAAGTAGGATAGATGAGGATGTGACATTTGGGAAGAGGATGGGATCAGTCTCTGAAGGAGGGAAACTGAAAGGAGGGGCTCCATGCTGGGCACCTTATGGAGGAGTAATGAGTGAGACCTCTTCATGGAAGGGAACACTGGTGGAGAAACAAAAAGAATGAAAGCCAGTGACACTCCAAAAGATGAAGGAGCAGTTTAATCCTCTGGGAGGAGAAAGGTTGTGACTTTGAAGTGAGTCCACTGGCTTAGCCTCTGGGGAGGTCCTTGCCCAGGGGCTGGAGGGTGCATCTTTAAGAAATAGCATGTGGGAACCCACAGCTCTACCTGGGGTGGCACAAAGGCAGCAGAGCTAGGACTGCAACTGGGCATCACCCCAGAAACCTGGGAGAACAAAAGACCGTGAAAAGTATGGGCAGATTCTAGACTCACTGTCTGTCCCCTGTCACAAAAGCTAAACAGAGGCCTGGGGAAAATGAAAATGAGCAAAAAAATGAGGAGAAAGTCTGTGGTAGGTAGAACCACCTGTGCCCGCCAGCTATACCCTCAGAAGAAAGTCATGTTAGAATCCACTCAACACAGGGCTGATCAAAAGACCCAAAGCCACCAAAGAAAATCCAGTGGTGTCACATAAAGTTTATTGAACATGAAGGCACAAAATCAGGGTTTAATTCAGTTATGTAACTTCTCTGAGCCTCAGGCTATTCATATGAAAATGGCAATAATAAGAATTGCCTCATAGAGGTTTTGAAATTATATAAATGAAAATATAATACAAATATTTGTTGAGCAGCTGTTATGCGCCTGGGACTGAATATGGACTGCCGATACAACCATGAATAAGAAAGGCAACGTCTTGGCCATAATGGGGTTAGAAGCTTACATTGGAGTCAGTTAGTGCTCACAGATACTTGCCAGTTAGTGCTCACAGATACTTATTTGCTTAGTTCCCCTAACCATTAGGTTGAGGCTATGGGACTGTGTTCTGACAACATGATGTAAGTGGACATGATGTGAGAGTGATGCCGAAAACTCGGCCTCTGTGCACTGGTGCTGAATCGAATCTGAGAGACAGAGTTTTGGGTGATGTAGATAAGAATAGCTTTATTGCTTTGCCAGGCAAAGGGGGACACAGAGAGCTTGTGCCTCTCAAAACTGTGTGTCCCAACCTGGGAGGATTTGGTGAGGAGTTTTATAGAAATGGTTCAAGGGAGGAGTTGCTGATAAGGATCAGGGTGTGTGCAGGGCCTGTACTCAGTAAATCTGGCCACAGGTGGTCTCCTGATGAGCTTCTCTGGAATGAAGAATGCTAATATCTTCAATTCGTTGGGGGTTTTAGTTCTTTAAAGAGCTCAAAGATATCATTATGTGTATCCCTTGAGGTGGAACCAGGACCCTGCCCCAAGGCTGCACTATTGTTTCTTGGCTGCTCCTCCTTTGTCTCTGCATTCTCTCCCTTCCCTGATTAGCAAATGTTCAAATCTGCCCTTTGGAACTCTGGGAAGGTCATGGAGGTTGGAGTCTATTCCCCACAAACAAGAAACAGGGGACATGGAAAGGCTACTGTGTCCAGGAGCCCCATAGGATCCTGCTCAGTTTCAAGGGGACTGAGGTGCAACAAGATATAGGTGGATGTGGTATGAAGGGACTGGAGACCAACAATGGGATGTATGTACGTGTGATGTGAGGCATTTCTGTCCTCAACCCTCAGAAAATATTCTACATGACCATGTAACACTCTTCTCTTCCATGGTGATCATGGAAGCCACGTGTTTTAGATCATATAGCTTCAAGTACATAAGAGCTACCTGTCCTGCATTTGACAATGGTGGGAGTCAAAAATAAACTTTATTGTGTTGAGCCACTGAGGTTTTTAGGATTTATCAACCGTCACAGCCTAGCCTAGCCTGTCTCACTGGGGAACCTGAGTCCTACCAACATGGGCCTGCCACATGAGTGAGCTTGGAAGTGGATCCTCCTCCAGTTGAGGGATGAGATTCCTGTAGCCCTGGATGACACCTTAATTGCAGCCTAATAAGAGACCCTGAGCCAGAGGTACCCAACAAAGCTGCACTGATTCCTGACCCACAGAAACTATGAGATAATAAGCGCTTTGTTGTTTCAAGCTTCTAAGTTGTGGGATCATGTGTTACACAACAACAGATAACCAATACATACCCATGTGTCTATCGATAGATGAGTGGATAAACAAACTGTTCTGCCCATACAATAGAATGCTAGTCATCAATAAACAGGAATGAACTATTGAACTACAACATGGATGAGTCTCAAAATAATAATTAAGTGATTAGAAGCCAGAAAAAAAAAGTACATACTATAAAGTTCCACTGTATAAAATCTAGAAAAGACAAACCAGTCTCTAGCGGAAGAAAGCAGATCAGCGGCTGCTTGGAAATGGGGGGCGAGGTGAGGTTGGACAAGAAGGAGTGAGGAAGGGTAAAGGTTGCAAAGGGTCATGAAACTTCTGTGAGTGATGGCTGTGTTCCTATTTTGATTGTGGTGATGATTTTACAGGTGTAAACATGTCAAAACATCAAATTGTACCCTTTATGTTAATTATAGCTGAATAGAGCTGTCAAAAAAATACCTTTGTCCAGTTATACGACTCTAAAATGATTGACTTTGTTTGAAGAAGTGAGTTTTGCTTCAGCATCTTGAAAAGTCAGTGGTGCATTCTTCCCCCTAGCCTTACAGTTGCACAAAACTGCACCCTTGTAATCTTGTCTTTGTATTCACCAACATTGGCCTCTCTGTTAAAGAAACACTGTCAAGTACAACACCTACTCCTAATCAAAATAATGACTTGCTAAAAGTGATTGTCTCTCCTCTGGTCCAGGTCTGTGGGTATTTCATTTACTCTTCTGACTTTGACCATCCTCTTCACGCTCTACCCCTTAAGGCAAGACCACAGGCTCTTAGGCTGATATATTCCCAACCCAGATACAAGACAAGGAAGCCTGTCAGTGGGTAAACAGATGAGTGTTTGTCCAACCAATTCTATTAGCAGTGTAAAGAGGAATCAAAACTGCATTCTGTACGTGGTAAGCCTTACAGGGGGAAAAAAAAACCTCTCAGAAGTCTCAGACTAAATCAGCCAGGAGGCCAATTCTCACTTTTTTAGACCTCTTTAATGTGGCTTGTTGCTTGATTTGCCACAGTCAACCTGAAGAGCTTAGTTTATTTCTAGTCTTCCCTCATTCATTTCTTTAACTTACCCACTCCTTTGCCAGCTGTCTGAGGAGTCACCAGACTCCATGCCAGAAAGCCTACCTGACTTGGGCATGAAGTATGAATCTAGCTAAAATTCTGATATGACCTTAACACCTTCCAAGTTATGAAATCAAGCAGTTGAAACTTTTAGTGGCTGACTAAGCTTCTAGAAGCCATAGCTTAGAAGATACCTAATGAATTTTATAATTAATTAATTAATGGATCATTTGACTTCAGCAGAGCTGAACATCATTCACTGGTTTTAATTATTTCCTGATTAAAGAAATTACATTTTTTGTTTATAGGATTTACTAAGCAAAGGGTGCCAAATAACAGTTTATTAATAGATATAAACATGTATTATAGATATAACAGTTTACAAAACCATAACTTAACTGTATACCTTTTATCATGAGAGTCATATTACAAGGTTGTCAGCAAACCCTGTTATATCTCACTTTTTGGAAAAAACTTGTTGGGAGTCCCTTGAATATTTTGAGATGCCTGGGATTACTGGATAACAGTATGCCTTTCTGATTCTGTTAAATTCTTTTCTCCTCCAGTTTGGAGAGAGAGAACTGAAGACAGGGTATATCAAACCCATCAATGGCTTTCCCCTGACCTCTCATTCTCTCCTGACATCTACCTTATTTGTTCACTCTTCTTTCTTCCTCTTGTCATCTAACACCACAGCAACTCTTCAGCCCTTCGGGACAGGTGATATATGTTTATTACAAGGCTGAGGCAGGGCTGTGGCAGGACAGAGGTGAAATGTACAGTCTCATGCTTTTTTCTAGTATCATGGTCTCATTTGAAAACCAGAGAATGAATTTAACCTCAGAACCAAATGAGAATTAAGGGTTGAGGATTCAGTGAATCAGAGGGCAAAAGTCTACTAGAATAGCACATGTAGATAAAAGGTGGAGTTCTGAAGTTTGAATCAAATCTGAGGAGAAGAGAATGTGACATGAGTCCCTAGAAAAGAAAGACTGAAGGGCTGCTCCTCCATGCTGGGTAGATTCTAGAGAGAATAATCTGAAATGAAGTCTGAATCACAGTTCCATTGCTTAAAGTTATGTGTCCTCACTGTCTCAATTTCCTTATCTATAAAATGAAGACAATAATATTTACCTCATAATATCTACTCATGCCCCAAATCTGACATGTTGTAAATAATCAAAGTGTGCAAAATGTTTAGAATAGTCCCCAACACATAGTAACTGCTTAGAAAATGATGCAGTGTTTCTGAAGTGCCTTCTGAAATGTACTGAGAGAAAAATATATTTTATGAGACATTAGTAGGCATCATATGAAAAATAGTTCTGTCATCAAATTAATTATAATATATTAAAGAATTTTAATTTTTGAATAAATTTTAAACCTCTGAAAGCATTTAATAGGCTTTTATTAGAGAGATATTGTATTTGGTATTTCCCAAATTTATTGGACCAAAGGACCATTTTGGCTAATTCTATGGCGCACTCACTGACAGTGGTTAATTACGTGATGTAAGAGAAAGAATTTACTTAGGATACCAGCAAATGAGAAAGTTTAGCTTCAGTAAGTGTGTTCTTTTCTAGAAAAAAAGCTAGTTTTAATTTTAGCTGACACGTATTTGGTATTTGTATTTTAAAGTCTAATATCACTTTATTACATAGTTTTATTATATAATAAATGTAAAATAAATATTAGAGACACCATAATCTTCCCAATACTCAGGGCTTCCAAAAAGGTCTTAATCCAGCCCAGCTTTTTGAGAAAAACTGGTTTACTATGGCTTGAATTTATTTCTATAGAATTAATAAATAAGAGAACCTAGTAGATAAAATACACAGTAAATATCACTCATAGGAATTAAAGAAATCAGAGCAGTAAATGGACTTTTATGATAATAAAGGGCCAATTCATTATGAAAACATAGCAATTGAAAATGTGTATGCACCCCGAAACCTGGAAGGCCGAGCTGCTACCCTAGTGGGCTCAGAGAGTAATTTTGCCTCATGAAGAATCATACCTTGAATCTCACCCATTCATGATTTAGATGAGATTTAGATGAGATTTTGGACTAAGAGTTGATGTTGGAATGTGTTAAGACTTTTGGGGCTATTGGAATGGTGTGAAAGCATTTGGCATGTGAGAAGTACATGAATTTTAGGGAACCAGAGGGAAGAGTATTATAGGTTGGATTGTGTTCCCCCCAAATTTATATGTTGAAGTCCTAATACCCAGTACCTCAGAATGTGGCTATATTTTAAAATAGGGTCTTTAAAGAGTTACTTAAAGTTAAATGAGGTCATTGGGATGGGCTCTACTCCAGTATGACTTGATGTCTTTATAAGAGGAGATCAAGACACAGACACACACACAGAGAAGTACATACAAAGACAGAGGGAGAAGGCAGCTATCCAAGGAGAGAAACCTCAAAAGAACTAATGCTGCCAATACCGTCATCTTAGATGTTTAGTTGCCAGAGCTGTGAGGAAATACATTTCTTTGTTTAAGTCAGTCTGTGGTACTTTATTATGGTAGTGCTAGCAAACTAATACAAAATATATGAAGTAAAACTGACAGAACTGAAAAGAGAAACAGGCAAATCCACAATTATAGTTGCAGACTTCCACACTGCTCTTTTAGTAATAGATAGAATTGGTTGACAGAAATCAGTAAGGATATAGAAGAACTGTACAACATTATCAACCAGCTAGGTGTAATTGACATTTATACTGTAATTTGTCATTGTAATTGTAAATTGACATATAAAATGCCACAGAACAGTAGCAGAATACATATTCTTGTTAAGTGCACATGAAATATTCACCACCATAGACCATATTATAGGTCACAAAACAAACATTTATATACTTCAAAGAACTGAAATCACAAAAAGTATGTTTTCTGATCATAATAGAATTAAACTAGAAATTAATAGCAGAAAGATAACAGGAAAGTCTCCAAACTGGCAATTAAACAATATGCTTCTAAAAATCCATGGGTCAAAGAAGAAGTATCAAGGGAAATTGAAAAATATTTTTAACTAAATGGAAATAAAAATACAATGTATCAAAATTTGTAGAATACAGCTAAATCAGTGCTGAGAAGATATTTTCCATAGCATTAAATACTTATATTACAAAAAAGCCAAAAATCTCAAATCAACAATCTAAGCTTCTACATTAAGAAACTAGACACAAAAAAGCAAATTAAACCCAAAGTAAGTACAAGGAGAGAATAAAGTTAGCGACAGAGTTCAATAAAATTTAAAATAACAATAAAATATTAGAGAATCTCAATGAAACTAAAACATTGTCTTTTTTAAAAAATAATAAAATTGATAAACTTCTAGCAACAGAGTCAAAGAGAGAGAAGGCACAAATTACCAGTAACAGGAATGATATAGAATATATTTCTATAGATCATGGTGTCTTTAAAAGGATAATGAGAAGACTACAAACAACTCTAATTCAACAACTTAGATAAAATGGACCAATCCCTCAAAAATGATAAAGGAGCAAAATTCTCTGAGGATGAAGTAGACAATAGTCCTTAACTACTAAAGAATTTGAATTTTTAATTAAAATATCTCAAAAAGAAATCTACAGGCCCAGATTATTTTGCTAGTGAATCCTACTAAAACATTTAAAATTCTAAGCAATATCATTCATAAAATAGAAGAGTCAGAAACACTTTGCAAGCAATCTTTCCCAAGCCAGCATCCTGACCCCAAAATCAGACAAAATTCTTTAAGAAAAGAATTATGCAGACCAATATCCCTCAAAATCATAGATTCAAAAAATCCTCAACAAAGTATTACTAAGTTGAATTCAGGAATACATGTAAAAATAATGATAATCTATTTTTTAAAATAGAATTTATCCCAGGAATGCAAGACTGGTTCAATATTTGAAAATCACTTAAGGTAATCCACTAAAATCACATTCCAAAGGAGAAAATCCACATGATCCTATTAATAGATGTAACAAACATTTGACCTAATTTAACATTCATGCAGGATAAAAACTCTCAGCAACTAGGAATAGAAAGGAACTTTTGCACCCTGATAAAAGGCATCTTCAAAAACCTACAGCCAAGATCACACTTACTGGTAAGAGATTGCTTTCTCCCAAGATAAGAAATAAAGTAAGGGTATTCATTCTCACTACCCCTACTTAACATCATACTGAAAGGCCTTTCTATTGCAATGAGGCAATAAAAGTAAATAAAAGGTACACATATCAGAAAGGAAAAATTAAATCTACCTCTATTCATAGGTGATATGATTGTCTATATAGAAAATCTTACAGAGTCTACCAAAAAAAAAAAAAAAAAACCCTCTGAAACTAAAAGTGAGATTAGCAAGATCATGGGATACACAGTCAATACAGACACAAATTTCTGTATACTAACAATGTACAATTAGAAACTGAAATCTTAAAAATAGACATTTATAATATCTCTAAAAAATGAAGTACGTAGTTATAAAGCAAACAAAACATGTTTAGGCTCTATATGCTGAAAACCACATGGTACTAATGAAAGAATTCAAAGATCTAAATAAATGGAGACATACTATGTTCATGGATTGGAAAGCTCAACATAGTAAAGATCTCCATTCTACCCAATTAGATCTATAATGAAATCAAAATCTCAGCAGGATTCTTGGTAGACATAGACAAACTGATTCTAAAATTTATATACAAGGGCAAAGGAAGTAAAATAGCTAAATCAATTTTGAAAAAGAAAAGTTGGAGGAATCACACTATCCTATTTTGAAAATTTCTGGGAAACTGTGGAAATCAGTGTAATATTACTCAAGAGATAAACATATAGATCATTGGAACAGAATAAAGAATTCAAAAATACACCCACACAAATATAGCCATTTGATTTTCAATAGAGATTCAAAAGCAATTCAGTATTCAACAAATGGTATTAGAACAATTGGACATGCACATGCACAAAGAAAGAAAAAAGAATCTTGATCTTTAAGATTTTGTTAAAAGTTAACTCCAAAAACATCATAGATTTAAATTAAAATGCTTTAAAAAAAAAAAGCGGAAATTTTCATGATCTGGAGGTAGGCAAAGAGTTCTCATATGCAGCACCAAAAGTGTGATCTACAAAAGAAAAATATGATAAATGGGACTTATTAAAATTTAAACCTTTTCATCTATGAAAAACAGTTACAAGAATTAAAATATAAGCTACAGACAGGGATAAAATATTTGCAATTTACATACCTAAAAATACATGTATCTAGAATATATAAAGAACTCCCTAAACTCCCCAAACTCAACAACCCAACTGAAAAATATTTTAACAGATAGGAATAAGATAATATAGATGGAAAATAAACACATGGAAAGATGTTTAGTATCATTATCCACTAGGGAAATTGAGATTAAAATCATAGTGATGTGTCCCTACACATCTATTAGAATGATTAAAAGAAGTAATTCTAATAATACCAAATGCTACTGAGGATGGGGAGCAACTGGAACTTTTGAACATTGATCTTGGTGATACAAAATAGTACAACCACTATGGAGAACAGTCTGGCATATTCTTATAAAATTAAATGTGCATTTATTATATGACCTAAAGATCTCACTCCTGGGTATTCACTATAGAGATATGAAATGTATACTCACACAAAAACCTATAAATGAACGTTTATAACAGCTCTATTCTTAATCAAAAGCTAGAAATAACTTGTGTCCTTTAACAAGCTGTGGCATATCCAGGCGATACAATACTATCCAGCAATATAAAAGAAACCATTTATGTGCACATGTCTTAGTGCAAATACATTATGCTGAGTGACAGAAGCCAATCTCTGAAGGTTACAAACTGTATGATTCAATTTATATGACATTATGGAAGAGGCAAATTTATAGTAGAGAACAGATCAGTGTTTTTCAGGAGAGTGGTAGGGGAAGGGTAGGATCATAAATTTCTTCATCTAATTTGAGGATAGGATTATTTCTTATTATTTATTTTATTTATTTTCAATGTACATGAAATGTACATGTTTCTGTTCTTCTGGGAGCCTAGCACTTGGGAATGCAAACAAAAAATTTGATTCTACTTTTTTCAGCCATGTTCTTCCTTTTGTAATGCAGTGAATATAAAGGGTGAGCTGATTGAATATGGAAAGATCAAAGGTAGGAAGACATAATAGTTGTGATATCCATTTACTGATGAGCAAACAGAAATTTGGATAAGCTAACAATTTGCTCAAGGTCACAGAAAGAGTAAATGGCAAAGTATATTCAAATTTCAGTCATTTATTTTAAGTTCTGTGACTTCCCCATTGTAATATTTTAGTGAGATAAGAAGTTTTCTCAGGGAAAGAAGAGATCTTTTGTTGGGTGAAAAAAAGCAGGAGGGGCCACATTATGTCTTTTGTGGGCCCTGGGCACTCTGGCCTTCAGGACCCCCTTCTTCCATAATAATATCAATATTAAACATTACTTTTCATATAACTTTAAATATTTCAACTTTTTTCCTATTTAAAAAAAATGTAATAGATTTTCAAGTGCCCTAAAATTCTCATTTTTTAAAATTTTCATTTGAAGAAAATTAAACTTTTTCTTCTACTCTAAAAGTTATTTTTTCTCCTGATTTTAAAAGAAATTAAAATATTTTTGTGGCCCCCAAAATGTATCAGGGGTTCTTGGCAATGTGCCTACTGTGCTTAATGGATAAGTTGTCCCCGCAAAGCAATCTAAACACTGGAAAAATTCTTTAAGTTTATTCTTATAGTGAGGGCATGATAGTAGCATGACAAAAATGACACCTCTGATTCCAGTCAACTTAAAGCTGACCTTCAGGAAAAGAGTTAACACCTACTTACCACATCACTAATGCATTTCTTTTTTTGTTTTGTTTTGGTTTATTTTTCTTTTTTCCAGTGTTGGTTATCTTTTTTTTTTTTTAACATCTTTATTGGAGTATAATTGCTTTACAATGGTGTGTTGGTTTCTGATGTATAACAAAGTGAATCAGCTATACATATACATGTATCCCCATATCCCTCCCTCTTGCGTCTCCCTCCCACCCTCCCTTCTCCACCCCTCTAGGTGGACACAAAGCACCGAGCTGATCTCCCTGTGCTATGCAGCTGCTTCCCACTAGCTATCTATTTTACATTTGGTAGTGTATATATGTCCATGCCACTCTCTCACTTTGTCCCAGCTTACCCTTCCCCCTCCCCGTATCCTCAAGTCCATTCTCTAGTAGGTCTGCATCTTTATTCCCATCTTGCCCCTAGGTTCTTCTGACCATTTTTTTTCCTTTTTTTTAGATTCCATGTATATGTGTTAGCATGCGGTATTTGTTTTTCTCTTTTTGACTTACTTCACTCTGTATGACAGTCTCTAGGTCCATCCACCTCACTACAAATAACTGAATTTCATTTCTTTTTATGGCTGAGTAATATTTCATTGTATATATGTGCCACATCTTCTTCATAGATTCATCTGTCGATGGACACTTAGGTTGCTTCCATGTCCTGGCTATTGTAAATAGTGCTGCACTGAACATTGTGGTACATGACTCTTTTTGAATTATGGTTTTCTCAGGGTATATGCCCAGTAGTGGGATTGCTGGGTCATATGGTAGTTCTATTTTTAGTTTTTTAAGGAACTGCCATACTGTTCTCCATAGTGGCTGTATCAATTTACATTCCCACCAACAGTGCAAGAGGGTTCCCTTTTCTCCACACCCTCTCTAGCATTTACTGTTTGTCGATTTTTTGATGATGGCCATTCTGACTGGTGTGAGATATCTCATTGTAGTTTTGATTTGCATTTCTATGATGATTAATGATGTTGAGCATTCTATCGTGTGTTTGTTGGCAATCTGTATATCTTCTTTGGAGAAATGTCTGTTTAGGTCTTCTGCCCATTTTTGGATTTGGATTGTTTGTTTTTTTGATATTGAGCTGCATGAGTTGCTTGTATGTTTTGGAGATTAATCCTTTGTCAGTTGCTTCATTTGCAAATATTTTCTCCCATTCTGAGGGTTATCTTTTCGTCTTGTTTATGGTTTCCTTAGCTGTGCAAAAGCTTTGAAGTTTCATTAGGTCCCATTTGTGGTTTTTTTTTTGTTTTTATTTCCATTTCTCTAGGAGGTGGATCAAAAAGGATCTTGCTGTGATTTATGTCATACAGTGTTCTGACTATGTTTTCCTCTAAGAGTTTGATGGTGTTTGGCCTTACATTTAGGTCTTTAATCCATTTGGAGTTTATTTTTGTGTATGGTGTTAGGGAGTGTTCTAATTTCATTCTTTTACATGTAGCTGTCCAGTTTTCCAGCACCACTTATTGAAGAGGCTGTTCTTTCTCCACTGTACATTCCTGCCTCCTTTATCAAAGATAAGGTGACCATATGTGCGTGGTTTATGTCTGGGCTTTCTATCCTGTTCCGTTGATCTATATTTCTGTTTTTGTGCCAGTACCATACTGTCTTGATTACCGTAGCTTTGTAGTATAGTCTGAAGTCAGGGAGCCTGATTCCTCCAGCTCCATTTTTCTTTCTCAAGATTGCTTTGACTATTCGGGGTCTTTTGTGTTTCCATACAAATTGTGAAATTTTTTGTTCCAGTTCTGTGAAAAATTCCATTGGTAGTTTAATAGGGATTGCATTGAATCTGTAGATTGCTTTGGGTAGTAGAGTCATTTTCACAATGTTGATTCTTCCAATCCAAGAACATGGTATATCTCTCGATCTATTTGTATCATCTTTAATTTCTTTCATCAGTGTCTTATAATTTTCTGCATACAGGTTTTTGTCTCCTTAGGTAGGTTTATTGCTAGATGTTTTATTTTTGTTGCAGTGGTAAATGGGAGTGTTTTCTTAATTTCACTTTTAGATTTTTCATCAGTAATGTATAGGAATGCAAGAGATTCCTGTGCATTAATTTTGTATCCTGCTACTTTACCAAATTCATTGATAAGCTCTAGTAGTTTTCTGGTAGCATCTTTAGGATTCTCTATGTATAGTATCATGTCATCTGCAAACAGTGACAGCTTTACTTCTTCTTTTCCAATTTGGATTCCTTTTATTTCTTTTTCTTCTCTGATTGCTGTGGCTGAAACTTCCAAAATTATGTTGAGTGATAGTGGTGAGAGTGGGCAACCTTGTCTTGTTCCTGATCTTAGTGGGAATGGTTTCCGCTTTTCACCATTGAGGACGATGCTGGCTGTGGGTTTATCATATATGGCCTTTATTATGTTGAGGAAAGTTCCCTGTATGCCTACTTTCTGGAGAGTTTTTATCATAAATGGGAGTTGAATTTTGTCAAAAGCTTTCCCTGCATCTATTGAGATGATCATGTGGTTTTTCTCCTTGAATTTCTTAATATGGTGTATCACGTTGATTGATTTGCATATACTGAAGAATCCTTGCATTCCTGGGATAAACCCACTTGATCATAGTGTGTGATCCTTTTAATGTACTGTTGGATTCTGTTTGCTAGTATTTTGTTGAGGATTTTTGCATCTGTGTTTATCAGTGATATTGGACTGTAGTGTTCTTTGTGACATCTTTGTCTGATTTTGGTATCAGAGTGATAGTGGCCTAGTAGAATGAGTTTGGGAGTGTTCTTCCCTCTGCTGTATTTTGGAAGAGTTTGAGAAGGATAGGTGTTAGCTCTTCTCTAAAAGTTTGATAGAATTTGCCTGTGAAGCCATTTGGTCCTGGGCTTTTGTTTGTTGGAAGATTTTTAATCACAGCTTCAATTTCAGTGCTTGTGATTGGTCTGTTCATATTTTCTGTATTTTCCTGTTTCAGTCTTGGAAGGTTGTGCCTTTCTAAGAATTTGTCCATTTCTTCCAGGTTGTCCATTTTCTTGGCATAGAGTTACTTGTAGTAGTCTCTCACGATCCTTTGTATTTCTGCAATGTCACTTGTTACTTCTCCTTTTTCATTTCTAATTCTATTGATTTGAGTCTTCTCCCTTTTTTTCTTAATAAGTCTGGCTAATGGTTTATCAGTTTTGTTTATCTTCTCAATGAACCAGCTTTTAATTTGACTGATCTTTGCTATCATTTCCTTCATTTCTTTTTCATTTATTTCTGATCTGATCTTTATGATTTCTTTCCTTCTGCTAACTTTGGGGGTTTTTTGTTCTTTTTTCTCTAATTGCTTTAGGTTTAGGTTGTTTGTTTGAGATGTTTCTTGTTTCTTAAGGTAGGATTGTATTGCTATCAACTTCCCTGTTAGAACTGCTTTTGCTGCATCCCATAGGTTTTGGGTCGTTGTGTTTTCATTGTCATTTGCTTCTAGGTATTTTTTTTGTTTTCCTTTTTGGTTTCTTCAGTGATCTCTTGGTTATTAAGTAGTGTGCTGTTTAGCCTCCATGTGTTTGTATTTGTTACAGACTTTTTCCTGTAATTGATATCAAGTCTCGTAGCGTTGTGGTCAGAAAAGACACTTGATACGATTTCAGTTTTCTTCATTTACCAACACTTGATTTGTGACCCAAGATATGATCTCTCCTGGCAAATCTTCCATGAGCACTTGAGAAGAATGTGTATTCTGTTGTTTTTGGATGGAATGTCCTATAAATATCAATTAAGTCCATCTTGTTTAATGTGTCATTTAAAGCTTGTGTTTCCTTATTAATTTTCCTTTTGGATGATCTGTCCATTGGTGAAAGTGGGGTGTTAAAGTCCCCTACTATGATTGTGTTACTTTTGATTTCCCCTTTTATGGCTGTTAGTATTTGCCTTATGTATTGAGGTGCTCCAATGTTGGGAGCATAAATATTTACAATTGTTATATCTTCTTCTTGGATTGATCCCTTGATCATTATGTAGTGTCCTTCTTTGTCTCTTGTAATAGTCTTTGTTTTAAAGTTTATTTTGTCTGATAGGAGAATTGCTACTCCAGCTTTCTTTGGTTTCCATTTTCATGGAATATCTTTTTCCATCCCCTCACTTTCAGTCTGTATGTGTCCCTAGGTCTGAAGTGGGTCTCTTGTTGACAGCATATATATGGGTCTTGTTTTTGTATCCATTCAGCCAGTCTGTGTCTTTTGGTGGGAGCATTTAATCCATTTACATTTAAGGTAATTATCGATATGTATGTTCCTATTACCATTTTCTTAATTGTTTTGGGTTTATTATTGTAAGTCTTTTCCTTCTCTTGTGTTTCTGCCTAGAAAAGTTCCTTTAGCATTTGTTGTAAAGCTGGTTTGGTGGTGCTGAATTCTCTTAGCTTTTGCTTGTCTGTAAAGCTTTTAATTTCTCTTTCAAATCTGAATGAGATCCTTGCTGGGTAGAGTAATCTTGGTTGTAGGTTTTTCTCCTCCATCACTTTAAATATGTCCTGCCACACCCTTCTGGCTTGCAGAGTTTAACAGTTAACCAGCTGTTAACCTTATGGGGATTCCCTTGTATGTTATTTGTTGTTTTTCCCACGCTGCTTTTAATTTTTTTTTTGCATGTAATTTTTGATAGTTTTATTAATATGTGTCTTGGCGTGTTTCTCTTTGGATTTATCCTGTATGGGACTCTCTGTGCTTCCTGGACTTGATTAACTATTTCCTTTCCCATATTAGGGAAGTTTTTAACTATAATCTCTTCAAGTATTTTCTCAGCCCCTTTCTTTTTCTCTTCTTCTTCTGGAACCCCTATAATTCGAATGTTGGTGCATTTAATGTTGTCCCAGGTGTCTCTGAGACTGTCTTCAATTCTTTTCATTCTTTTTTCTTTATTCTGCTCTGCAGTAGTTATTTCCACTGTTTTATCTTCCAGATCACTTATCCGTTCTTCTGCCTCAGTTATTCTCCTATTGATCCCTTCTAGAGAATTTTTAATTTCTTTTATTGTGTTGTTCATCACTGTTTGTTTGCTCTTTAGTTCTTCTAGGTCCTTGTTAAACATTTCTTTTATTTTCTCCATTCTATTTCCAAGATTTTGGGTCATCTTTACTATCATTATTTGAATTCGTTTTCAGGTAGACTGCCTATTTCCTCTTCATTTGTTAGGTCTCGTGGGGTTTTGCCTTGCTCCTTCATCTGCTGTGTGTTTCTCTGTCTTCTCATTTTTCTTGACTTACTGTATTTGGGGTCTCCTTTTCACAGGCTGCATGTTTGTAGTTCCCATTGTTTTTGGTATCTGTCCCCAGTGGCTAAGGTTTGTTCAGTGGGTTATGTAGAGTTCCTGGTGGAGGAGACTAGTGCCTGTGTTCTGGTGGATGAGGCTGGATCTTGTCTTTCTGGTGGGCAGGTCCACGTCTGGTGGTGTGTTTTGTGGTGTCTGTGGTCTTCTTATGATTTTAGGCAGCCTCTGTGCTAATGGGTGGAGTTGTGTTCCTGTCTTGCTAGTTGTTTGGCATAGGGTGTCCTGCCCTGTAGCTTGCTGGTCATTGAGTGGAGCTGGGTTTTGGCATTGAGATGGAGATCTCTGGGAGATTTTTGCCATTTGATATTACATGGAGCTGGGAGGTCTCTTGTGGACCAGTGTCCTGAACTTGGCTCTCTCACCTCAGTGGCACAGCCCTGATGCCTGGTTGGAGCACCAAGAGCCTGTCCTCCACATGGCCAGGAAGGCCTTCCGGGTGCTGGAGTAGGGAGTCCACGGGCACCGGGCTTCCAAACAGACAGCAAGAGACAAGAGCTGGGCACAGGGTTAAGGGTGGAGAGTTGGCAGGTGGGGTAAGGGCCAGGCAACTACAGTTTTTTCCCTGGTATCAGACGGGTCTGTCCCAGAAGCTGGAAAATTTGACTACAATGGGCAGTGTGGTGCTGGAGGGTGAGGAGAGCCTGCTTCCAAGTTTTGATAGCATTTGTATGCAGAGTTCTGTGTGTATTTTCAAATTATATGTTTTTAACTCATTTAGGTCACTATCAAGGAACATGATAGCTGGATTGTAAAGTAACTGTTTACTATTTATGACTGTTCCTTTTTGCATTCCCACCAGTGAATAAAAGTACCTGTTGCTCCATATCCTTGTCAGCATTTGATGTTTTCAAGGTTTCAGATTTTAGCCATTCTAATAGGTGCGTAGTTGTATCTCATTGTCATCTTAGTTTGCATGTCTTTAATGACATATGATGTGGAGCATCTGTGCGTATGATGTGGAGCATCTGTTCATATGCTTATTTGCCATTTGTATATCCTCCTTAGTGAGGTGTATGTTCAGATTGTTCATCCATTTTTTCATTAGTTTTTTTCTTATTGTTGAGTTTTAAGAGTTCTTTATATACTTTGGATACAAGTCTTTTATCAGATATGTGTTTTGCAAATATTTTCTCCAGTGTAACTTGTTTGTTTTCATTTTCTTAACAATTTCCTTTGTAGAGCGGAAGTTTTTAATTTGATTTTAATGAAGTTCAGCTTATCAATTTTTCTCTCATGGATTTTTTTTGGGGGGTGTTTTATCTAAAAATTCATTGCCAAGGTTATCTAGATTTTTCTCCTATGTAATCTCCTAAAGGTTTTATAGTTTCACATTTTCCATTTAGGTCTGTGATCTAATTTGAGAAATTTTTAAGATGTAATGTCTATATATAAATTCATTTTTAACATTTGTTCTTTTTTGTTTGTTTTTTGCTTTGTTTCATTTTGTTTTGCCTGTGGATGTCCAGCTGTTTCCGCACCATTTGTTGAAAAGTCTATTGTTTCTTTATTGGATTGCATTGGCTCATTTGTCAGATTAGTTGACTATACTTGTGTGGTCTATTTCTGGGCTCTCTGTTCCATTGATCTCTTTGTCTATTCTTGTGCCAGTACCACGCCGTCTTGATTACTGTAGCTTTATATTAAGTCTTGAAGTAAAATAGTGTCAGCTCTCCAACTTTATTCATCTTCAATATTAGATGAAGGGGAAATTGGCAATTCTGGTTTTTTTCCCTTTCCATATAAGCTTGTTGGTGAGGTTTTTTATGTAAATTCAGTATACAACATAAAGAGTCTAAAGATTACTAATCAAAATGAAAGAATGTACTTCTACTTTTCCATTTAAAAGAGTAAACATCATGGTGATCATTTAAAAATAAAAATGAGGGCTTCCCTGCTGGCACAGTGGTTGAGGGTCCGCCTGCCAATGCAGGGGACACGGGTTTGTGCCCTGGTCCGGGAAGATCCCACATGCCGCAGAGCGGCTGGGCCCGTGAGCCATGGCTGCTGAGCCTGTGCGTCCAGAGCCTGTGCTCCGCAACCGGAGAGGCTACAATAGTGAGAGGCCTGCATACCGCAAAAATAAATAAATAAATAAAAATGATTTGTTTGCCGCAAACTCAAATGAGTTTTTTTTTTAAAAGCCGCTGTCTTATGAGCAATTTTGCTAGGGAATGGTAAGCTTCTCTTTCTTGCTACTTGAAAGTCCAATTTGTCAGAGAGGGCAAAGAAGATAAAAGGAATTTCCAACACATACTATAGAATGTATAAAGTGGTGGGCCCTGTTATGTTTCCTACATTTTTCTTGAATGATGTGGAAAATGGTACATTCCAAAGGCTAACATCTAGTAGTAAAGATAGGACTTTAGTTCTCCTACAGATTAGGCACAAGGGAATTTGAGATACATCTTTCTCTAAAGTGCAAAGTCTTTTGGGTCTTCTTCATATGATACCTTTGACATTTTAGGTAAAAACTCAAGATTCTCTGAAGCGTCATAGTAACTTGGGCAATATCAGAGAACAAAAGTCGTGTGGACTCTCTGTAATAGGAACAAAAATTGATTCAAATTTTTGAAAGTTAATAACTATAGTCAATTAAATCATTCATTGTTTATTCTCTAAAATATTCTATCAGTTCTTAGAGCCTTCTTTATTATTGCATTACCTGCCTAAATTCACAGAACTGCTCCCTTTCCTTCTTCCAGAGGATATCTCCCCAAATCTAATCTTGTTCTAAAAACATTTTGTAAGCAGCTTTTTTTAAACAGGCATGTTCCATATTTATTTAGCTGCTTCTCTTTCCTTTGTGACTGTGCAAACAGTATTAACTCTGTTAAATTTTGTAGGACAAGTATGTGTGTGTTAACTTGATCCTATATAATGGGACATTAAAAGCAAAATTTCAACAAGGAATAGCATAGCATAACAGTCATTAATAGGGATGAGTACAATCAGTATGTCTTCAATGGTAGTCCATGGTCTTGCTGTAGGCATTTGATCATTACATGGTACTGTATTGGGTTTTCAATTATAGTTGATTGAAAAGTATCAACAGACCTTTACACACACACACACACACACACACACACACACACACATACACAGTGTAAAACTGATTGTCTTCGCCCCATGACCCATCTCAGCAGGGAACATCCTTCATTGCTCCTTTTTCCCATTTTCTAAAGAATGTGAGTCCCACCCAATGGAAGTTCTGTTTTGGAGTGACTCATCTCTTTCAGTAACATTATCAGCATTTCCACTTTGTTCCAGTTACAAGATGCAGTCCCCAGAATAATGTAATGCCCTCCTGCTAATTGCCAAGGCAAATAGAGGAACTGCTACAACTCTTCAAATGCTTTTCATTTTACATGTTGATTTCTCGCTTCCCACTTGGGAAAGGTGTGTTTGGCTCTAACTGCTTTTGATCTAATGGTTCTGTAGTCTGACCTACTTTCATTTTTCTTACTGCTGACATTTATTTTATTTTCTTTATTTAAGGCCAAAAAGTAACAGAAAAGGTAATCAGCATGCATTTAGGTCATTGTCAGTGTCCCAGTTACATTTGCATTTTTCTGCTTAAAATCTAATGCTGCCTTTGAATGATTTAAGATATTTGGACAAGGGGAAAAATAACCCTTCCTTCCCATAAATCCAGAGTGAAAACAAAGAGAATACATAATCCACCTGCCTTGATTCAGGACCATGCAAGTTACAAGAGCTGCAGTCATAGATTTTGTCTGGCTCCCAGAAATCATCCCTTTAGGACCAGAATCCAGGTGAGGCAGGGAGCCTCCCATTTCCCCGAAGCACTAGAGGCTTTGAAGGACCCAGCGGACGGAAACCTACCTTTCTGATTACCGAGTTTCAAGGCAGAGTGTGATCTTCCTCCCACATAGGAGAGATGACATCCAACAGAGGAATCCCAGAGCTCTGTCTCACTCTGTTACTGTGGGGAATAGCACAAGAATTATGCGTCAAGGGTCATTTACATATGTTGAGAATCAGAATGAGGTTGGTAAAGACCTGCTTAAATGATCAAGTTGCAGTAAGGACACGGAACCTAAGAAGGCAAAATTGTGCCACATATCAGGACATTTGGGACAGATACTGGCGACAGACAGGAACCACGGTGATGAGTTTAGTAAATTTAAGGGCTCCAGAGAGTGGTAGGATCTCATCTATGCCACCAGTTAGAGGGCCTCACATCAATTTCTCAGTTCTGGTTTTCTTTTACTCTTCAAGGATTCAGAGTGCCACATTTCCCAAACTGCATTCTACTTCACGATAGTTACTAGTTAGGCTAATGCCTGTTTCTGTGGTCAAATAAGGTCAAGGAATGCTGGTTTACAGAAAGTTTATTTTCTTGTTTTGTTGTTAATTTACAGTTTCTCTGAGTATTTAATGTGAAAATGTATGTTGTGACTCTCCAAAAGAGAGGAAAAGTGTTAGATATGTTTTAAACCTATTGATCAAGGAATCTCTTTATGGAATAACGCTGTTTTTGTTTTGTTTTGTTTTCATTTTTATTGGGGTATAGTTGATCTACAATGTTGTGTTAGTTTCAGGTGTACGACAGAGTGAATCAGTTATACATATATATCCATTCTTTTTCAAATTCTTTTCCCAGATAGGTTAACACTTTTTAGTTTTTGCTGAAATAACATGTACATATGATTACAAAATCAGATATTGCAAATGAAATGGTCATGACAGTCACAGTCTCTGACCCCCATTTCTGGTCAATATATATTCCTTCTCCAATAGGAAACTTCCTTTAACCAAGTCTCTTTTAAGATTTTCTGGTGATTATTGGTAATTTTAGATTTACAGAAGCATTACAAGGATAGCACAGAGAGATTTTACATAACCTTTTACCCAGCCCCCCACAATGTTAACATCTTATATGACCCTGGTGCACTTATCAAAATAAAGAAACTAACACTAATACAATACAATTGATTAAATGAGAGATTTTATTTTTCTCCTGGTGTATTCTTTTTCTATTCCATGATCTAATCATAGATATCGTATTTGTATTTAGTCGACTTTTCTCCTGACTCTCCTCTAATCTGTGAGTGTTTCTTAGTCTTCCTTCTCTTTCATAATCTCAAAACTTTCAAAGAGTAGTGGTCAGGTTTTTGTCTGATGTTTTATCACAGTTGTACTGAAGTTATAGATTTGGGGGAAGAATACCACAGAGCTACCTTTCTCATCGTATCAGGGGTACGTGGTATCAACATGACTTATTACTGGTGATGTTAACCTGGATCACTTGGATAAGGGGCCATCAGCAAGGTTTCTCCACTGTAAATTACCATTTTTCCCTTTCCATGTGCTGTTCAATAGAACTGAGTCACTGAATGCAGCCATACTCAAAGGTAGATGACTTAAGCTCCAATTTCTGCTGTCAGGGGTTTCAAAAAGTTGTGGATGTACGCTAAAGTCACTGCAGAAAATAATAAATTTTTTGGAGGAAGATACTTTAAGACTATGCAAATATTGCATTAAAGATTCTCCCACTAATTTAGACTTTGTCAGTGGATCTTGCCTGCAGATCCACTGTAGTATTCTTTTTTTTAATTTAATTTTTATTGGAGTATAGTTGCTTTACAATGTTGTGTTAGTTTCTACTGTATAGCAAAATGAATCAACCATTCATATATGTGTGTGTGTGTGTGTGTGTGTGTGTGTGTGTGTGTGTGTGTGTGTGTGTGTATCTCCCATCCCTTTTGGACTTCCTTCCCATTCAGGTCACCACGGTGCATTAAGTAGAGTTCCCCGTGCTGTACAGTATGTTCTCATTAGTTATCTATTTTATACATAGTATCAATAGTGTGTATGTGTCAATCCCAATCTCTCAATTCCTCCCACACCCCCCTTGTTATCCATACATTTGTTCTCTACCTCTGGGTCTCTATTTCTGCTTTGCAAAATAGGATCATCCATACCATTTTTCTAGATTCCACATCTATGTGTTAATTATTTGTTTTTCTGTTTCTGACTTACTTCACTTCCCTTATTCCCTCCACATTTATAAATTAGAATTCTTTTGTAAGGGAGACTCGTCCCCCCTCTTCTATTTAGTCATTTATGTATGTATATATCTATGTATGTATCTATTCAAACATTATTTATGTCAGTATTGGTTCATGGATATTTCTTTCTTTCTTTGAGTTATAATCCAATAATATAATTTATTTTCTCACTTAAACTGTTCCAGTTTTAACCATTGGCAGCTTTTTCAGGTTAACTCTTATGTCCTTTGGACATGTCCCATCTTTTTTTTTTTTTAGGACTTTTTTACTTTCTGGCACTACAAGATGGTCCAAACTCACTTTTCCTACTCCAGCCCAAGGTTTCTCTGGCTCCTTTTATTAAAGGATGGTATTTAGAAACAAATATCTGGGCACTAGGTGTACTCATTGTGAATGAAGTATCATGGCTTGTAGCCTCTTTCAGTGGACAAAGCTAGGAAATAAAGTATATATACTAATCCATGTGTATACACATATTTAAATTTTTTTTTACCTATCTGTATATGTGTATGTGTGTGTGTGTGTGTGCATGTGTGTGTGCACCTATAAACACGAGTTCATGCTAATATCTCAAACTCTAATCCGTCACTATAGGTTTCTTCCTATAGCATTTCCAACTTGCTTGTTTGTAAATTCTTTTCCTGACAGTGAAAGTGACTGGGGTCTCATCAACAATGTACTTACTTATTTATTCACTCTAGTATACCAATATAGTGGTTTCAGAATTGGTAAATTATATTCCTGTAAGAAACAAATTTATAAAGTATAATATAGTTTTGTGTACAGTTCTTTCTTTCCTTCAGGCTTAGTAAATCTAACCTTACTGTTTTTCAGAATTATTTAGCTTCTTTCTTCACCATCCCCTTCAATGCCATTCAATTTTATGCCGTACAAATTAACGTACAGTGCTATGGGCTGTGGCAAAGTCATGTATCCACCATCACAGTACCATATAGAAGAGTTACACTGCCCTAAAAATTGCCTTGTGCTACCCATTTGCAGTCTGCCTCTTGCCCATTCCCAATTTCTGGCAACTACTGACCTGTTTTCCATCCCTATAGTTTTGCCTTTTCCAGAATGTTATATAATTTAAGTCGTACAATATGTAGACTTTTGGATCTGGCTTCTTTCACTTAGCAAAATACATTTATAGTTCATCCATATTGTTGAGTGAATTAATAGTTTATTTCTTTTTATTGCTGAATTATAGTCCATTGTATGGGTGCACCCATGTAAACAGTTTGTTTGTATGTTTACCGAAGGACATCTGGGTTGTTTCCAGTTTTGACAGTTATGAATACAGGTTTTTGTATGAACATAAAATTATAATTCAGTTGAGAGTGTGACTTCTTAGTAATATGGTAAGTGTGTGTTTATAAGAAATTGCCAAAGTTTTCCAAAATGGCTGTACCATTTTGCATTTCCATTAGCAATGAATGAGAGTTCCTGTTGTTCCTCATTGTCTCTAGCACTTTATATTTTCAGGTTTATTTTTTGGGGGGAGGGGTGGTTTTAATTTTAACTATTCTAAGAGTTATGTACTTGTATTTTATTGTAGTTTTAATTTGTATTTCGCTAAAAAAAAAATAACCAGTAAAGCTGTCTGGGCATAGAGTATTCTTTTATGGAAGATTATTGATTACTTATTCAACTTATTTAATAAATAGAGGACTATTCAGGTTATCGCTTTCCTCTTAACTGAGTTTTCATAGTTTGGTTTTTTCAATGAATTGGTCCATTTTACTGTAGAATTTATGGGCAAAGGATATATTCTTTGTAGTCTCTTGTTATCCTTTTAATCTGTGTCAGTAGTGATATCCCCTCTTTCTTTTCTCCTACTGCTCTTTTGTGTCTCCTCTCTTTTATTTCTTGGTCAGTCTGGCTAGAGATTTGTTCATTTTAATAATTTTCTCAATAATTTTCTCAATTTTCTCAAGCTTTGGGTTTCATTCATTTTCTCTGTTGTTTTTTCTGTTTTCAGTTTCATTTATTTCTCTGCTAATCTTTATATTATTTACTTCCTTCTGCTGTTTTTGGTTTAATTTCTCTTTTTTCTCTAGTTTCTTAAGCTGGTAACTTAAATTACTGATTTTTAGATTTTTAAAAAATTTCTAATATAGCATTTAATTCTGTAAGTTGCCCTCTGAGCACTGTTTTATTTGTATCATACCAATTTTTATATATTTTATTTCCATTTTAATTTAGTGCAAAATATATCTCAGAGGTTTCCCTTTTGACTTCTTATTTGACCCATGGATAATTTAGAATTATATTGCTTAATTTTATTTTATTTTTATTTATTTATTTATTTTTGTGGTACGCGGGCCTCTCACTGTTGTGGCCTCTCCCATTGCTGAGCACAGGCTCTGGACGCGCAGGCTCAGAGGCCATGGCTCACGGGCCCAGCCACTCCGCGGCATGGGAGATCTTCCCGGACCGGGGCACAAACCCGTGTCCCCTGCTTCGGCAGGCGGACTCTCAACCACTGTGCCACCAGGGAAGCCCTGCTTAATTTTAAAATACTTTTGAACTTCTTCTATATGTTCTTGATATTGATTTCATGTTTAATTTTGTTATGGACCAAGATATTTTGTATTATTTAAATTATTTTAAATTTGTTAAGATTTCCTTTATGGCTAAGGATGTAGTTTTTCTTAGTGAATGTTTCATGTGCACTTGAGAAGAATGTGTATTCTGCTGTTGTTGGGTGAAGGATTCCATAAATGTCAAATAAGTTACATTGGTTGATAGTGTTGTTCTTGTCATCTATAGGCTTAATTATTTCCTGCCAACTTCTTCTATTAATTATTGAGACGAGAGTGTTGAAGTGTCCAACTACAGTTATGGATTGTCTATTTCTTCTTTAAGATCCATCAGTTTTTGCCTCATGTGTTTTGAAGCTCTGTTGTTAGGTGCAAGTGGATTTAGTATTTGTAGTGCTTCTTGAAATACTGCCCTTTTTATCATTATGTGATGTCTCTTTATATCCCTGGTAATATTTCTTGTTCTAAAGTCTTCTTTGCTTGAAATTAGCTACTCCAACTCTCTTTTAGTTAGTATTTGTGTAGTATACTTTTCTCTATCCTTTAAACTATTTATGTTTTCATATTTTAAATGAATTTTTGTAGATAACATATTAACTATGTTATGGTTGTTATAGTCTTGATTTTTTTAGTCCGTTCTCACAACTTCTGTCTTATAAATGGTTTGTTTAGATCATCACATTAAAGCACTATTGCTTTAACATCTTTACTCCTTTTTTCCTTTTTCTTGTTTCTCTTGCATTAAGTGAGGATCTTTATGATTTCATTTTATCTCCTGATTTATTACTTATATCTATTTCTACCCCCTTGCTAAATCTAGCTGTACATTTATTTTTACATTCACAATGCCAACAACATTGTGTTTAAAAATCATAATTCTGAAACAGTCTCTGATACTTTGCCCATAGGTTGGGCCTAAATTTTATATTTACAACACAATGGCTGTGTAATATTATTCACTGGAGAATCATAAATTGTGCAATGATTACATTTCCTTCTTTTCAATCTAAATACATAATCCCCTATGCTACTCAAAGAAAAATGGGCAAAAGGTTTCCCGTTCTTACCTGCCAGTAACTCTTCAAAAGCATGCTGCATTTTGCTTTATATTTGAACCATGCCTTTCTCAAGCTATTTTATTCATTGTTTACAATGTTTTTTATGCTGTTTTTTCTTTCTTTGCATGAAGGTGACACATAAGCAATATTTACCATATTCTTTATCTTTCCAATGTTTACATCCTTTTTCTACTGGTAGAATCCATTCAGCTATTTTCCTTGAAACCCACTCATTTCCTGTTGCATGACTTTTTTGCATAGTATGCTATTCTTTCTTAAGTATCTATCTTTTTTCCCTTTGCTCTCTGCCTTTTTCATATTTTAAATTGATTTCACTGATTCATTATTAAAGAGTCCTCTGTTTTCCTGCTCAAATTTGGATTGATTTCTTCCTCGGCCTATTGAGGAATCCCTTACTGCTCTCCTAGTATGTAATAACTGTTTCTTGGATCCTATAACTTCCTCCCTCTAGGGTTACCTCTTTGCTAGAACACATCTTTAAGTACCCTCATAGGAAAGTGTGCTTTGGAAGGAGTAAGGGTCAACTTTGTATCTTTTACATTTCTGAAAATTGTCTTTACTCTGATCTAAAAATACACAAACAAACAAACAAAAAAACTAATGATTTGAATAAGTAGAGATAAACTTAGAAATAATTTTTCCATTACAAATTAAAAGGCATTGCTCCAGTTTTGTCATTGAGAGTTTTTATACTCTGATTTTTGATTCTTTGAGGTGATCAGTTTTTGCTCTCTGGAAGCTTATATGATCTTTATTTTTTCCTGTACTGAAATTTCACATTGATGTGTCTAGGTATAAGTTCTATTGCAAGTACCTTACTTGGCCCTGAGGCCTTTCTTTCCCAAACTACAGACAGATGTTGTATCTCTTGAGTTGACCTTAAATATATTTTCCTTTCTTCCACATTTTATGGTTACTTGTCTTTTTGTTCTGTATTTTAGGGTAATTTACTTACTCTATCTCTAATGGCATTTTATTTTAGCAGCATATTTTTAGTTTTTAAAATGTCTTATTATGTAACTATTCCAATTTTGTAGCATTTCTTTGATTTGGAGGTTCGTATCTTCTCAATTTTCTTGAGTACAGTAACAAGAGGGGCATTTATTTTTAGTTATTCTTAGCTGTTTGTTTCCTCATTTGTTCATTTGTGTGTTCTAAGTCAAGGATCAGTTTTCTATTGGTTTATGATCTGTAATTTTTCTGTTTTAGGCTGTTCTCAAATGTTTGATTAAAGTTGATTACTTAGTCAAACATAAGAATAAGGCAATAGGAAGATTGGCTGAGAGTCCCGTATTATTGAGACAAGTTTTATAACTTCCAGCATTAGTTTCAAGATAAGTAAGGTAGGATGGGTTTTGCAAGTAGTAGAAAATAAAGGATTTTATTCTGCAGCACAATTATTCACAGTAGCTGCTTCAAAAATCATCCAAGACCATTTGTTCAACTCATTTGGAATGAAAACTGTCTGAGGTTCATTTGGTCTAAGATATAAAGTCCTGGCTGTCATCCCTCTGTAACTCAATATGGGGTGGTTTACTGTTCTGTATAGACTTCTGATTAATTATTCCCTGTGGTTTTAGGTCCATCTTTCATTCATGCCCTATTGTACTTGCAAATTTGTGTTAGGAGATTCATCAACGTTCTGCTAGGGAAAGTCAGCTGCCTTACTCTTGGAGACTTTTGTCTGTATATTTTAGGCTCTGGTTTCTACTTCTTAGTGTCATCAGTTGAAAATTCCTTCCTTTTTCCATTGTCTGGAAATTTGATGGAATTCTTATTCTATATTATGCCCATTCCCTTCCTTATTGTTTTGGGTTTATACCAGTTTTTTTCTGTGTTTTTTTTTTTTTTTTTTTTTTAGTTTTATTGTACTGGGATTTTGTGAGGTAGAAGGGATAAATGCATTTATTCAGTCTGCTAACTTGGTCTGCTCATAAGCTTTTGCAACAAGTATAAACATTCTCAAAAAAAAAAAAAAGGTTAGGAGAAGACACTGATGCCTGCAAAAGATGATGTGAGGGAAAAACAAACAACATTTAACTGGGAGTTCAGGAGACAAGAGATCTAATCCCAACTTTGCTGGAGAAATCACTAGTTCCTAATTGCTTGCTTTTTCCCTTAACCTCCCCCTCCCACTTCCGCCGCCATAACTAGAACTTCATTAGAATCTCTTCATTTGGGCTATCTGGGTGAATTCTCTTTCCTCTCTGGATCATGGCTGATATAATTGGTGACTAAACATCTTTTAAAAGCAAGATTCCAGCACATTTCCCAGAGAGAACAAGGATGGAGAGAAAGATGAGGAAAGGTGTCTTCTTCCTTTTCTGGGTGAAAGCTTGGATCCTGTGACATGTTCAAGGACCAAAAGTTTTCTTGGGCACCTTTCCCGCTCTCATTTTGACTCCTATTATTTAATTAGACTTATGTAATGAAGATTTTCCCAAGCATCCAACTGCAGCCCTCCTCTTTGTGCAATCAGGCTGATAGCAAAAGTACAATGAGATGGTTTCAGGGGGAGTAGGAGGATGATGTTAACCTCTTTGATAATCTACCTCAGCATTCACCTTTGAAACAAAGATTTGACATTGGCTCGACCTAAGCAAGTCCCCCCAAAACACCACTATCCTATTTTCAGCTTCTAAACTGACAGCCAAGTCTAAGGTCCTCATATGTAGAAATTCTTAAGCTACACCTGCCATTATGTCTTCTCTGTCCTGTCTAAGATTAATCAGTGACCTGTAACATCATCAGTAGGATCCTGGAACAGGTCATGTACCTGCCTATTGTTCTAAGTCCAGTACCTTCTATATACATCAGAACTCCAATGCAAATGAAGTTGTTGGGTATTGTACAAAGCAAATTAATCAGAAGGATTCTTTTTTTTTTTTTTTTTTTGCGGTACGTGGGCCTCTCACTGCTGTGGCCTCTCCCATTGCGGAGTACAGGCTCCGGATGCGAAGGCTCGGCGGCCATGGCTTACGGGCCAGCCGCTCCGTGGCACGTGGGATCCTCCCGGACCGAGGCACGAACCCGTGTCCCCTGCATCTGCAGGCAGACTCTCAACCACTGCGCCACCAGGGAAGTCCCCAGAAGGATTCTTGCCTTCAATGAACTGATGATATAGCATGCAAACATAAGTCAATAAATTGTTAATTAAATACTATCAATAGTAAAGTTACTGTCATTTGATGAGCTCATTTAGTAGGGCAGAAGGAGCTGCTTGTCAAAAATAATTACCACCATTTCCCTAAGAAGAAGCAGAGGTTTCCTCAAAGAGAACTGAAGTGTCCTTTGAATGCAAGAGGGAGGGAACCTACCAAACTGGGTGGCTAGATTCTTCAAGGCTTAAGTACGTACATGTAGGGTAAAAACTTGAGGCTGATGTACAATGAAGAATCAGTTGTCTGAAATGGAAGGAGCAAAACAACAATAACAGTTTTTAAAAGTACATTGGCAAATAAACACAAGGAGTGATCTTGAACACACACCTGTTTTATATTTTAAGTTTTTAAATAAAATTTTTAAAGCAATGTGAGATACTTCCAAGTAACATAGCAAAATGTTTTGTAACCAGGTGTTTATGATCTTTAATTCCATGTTATTTAAATATAGTGACATAATAGGGTATTCAAGACCGGAGTACCACCCACTGCTTTTGATTGTCTAACCCTCTGTAGCTTATCCATAATTCTATGAACTTTCATTATAAAACTCAATGTATGTAATGAGATATGGATTGATCCATGGAATATTTCTCTGAAGAAATACTGTAATGAAGACAAGTTGGTAAATCTTAAAAGAACAAAATAATATTTTCCAAACCCCATTTTTTTCAGTTTTACTTATATACTTTTATATATATATATATACACTTATTTTTTTAATATTTCAGAGACATTTTAAGGCACTTAAAAGTGAAATATGTAATATAAAAATTACCCCTATCATCACTTCCCAAATTTTGTATACATTGATGTTGTATCCTCTTTTCTTAAATTATTTTTAAATAAAGGAAATAAACTATTACAGGCAAAACAAAGTTCACTGGTATTCCCTTCCCATTCCTATTCAACTTCTATTCTCCACAAAGGTTATGAATTTGATGTCTACCTTTCTTGTTCAGGTTGAGTGTGCTGTTTTAGTTTATTTTTTTAGCTTTTGTGCATTTGTATTTGAAAGTAAATAATACATATGAACGCTTTCTTTCTAAAAAATATACGTACCGTACATATCTTTCTGCAGCTTTCTTTATGCATCATTTTGAGTACCATTGATGTTGATCCTTATATACTTTTCAGTTATTCTAACTGCTAAAGTCTAGTACATCATATAATTGCATCATGTTTTATTTACTCATTCTTCTACTGTTGTTGTCAATGACTTTGTGCATATTGCATTGTCCACAGGTAGAAGAGTTTCTCTGGGGTATTCACCTAGGTGAGAAATGACTGAGCCACACTATGCACATTTTCAGTTTAGCTAGAAACTGCCAGGTTGCCCCACAAAGTTGTTGTGCTAATGAACATGTCCTCCATCAGAATATGAGAATTCCAGAGTTACCACATTCTCTCCAACCTTTGAGATTGTAAAGCTCCTTAAGTTTTTGCCAAGCTAACTGGTGTGAAATACAATCCTATGGCTTTTTTTTGGTTTTATGGTTTCCTGATTTCTAGTGAAGTTGAGTATACTTTCACAGGTTTATTTCCCATGTATTTCTTCCTCTGTGAATTGCCATTTCACGCTTGTCCTTTTCTAGATTTGTAAACCTTTTCTAGATTTTCTGGGTGCTAACCTATTTGACTATCATCTGTAGTACAAATGTCTTACTGTAATCTTTTAGGCTTCACTCTGGTTCTTTTCATCCTATGGAAGTTTATTTTTACACAGTCATATCTAACAGTTTTACCTTTAAGGGTAATGGCTTACAAGTATTACTTAAGAAGTTATTTCTTAATCTATCTTTTGGTCATGAAAATATTCTCCAAAATTTAATTTGCAACAATTTTACTTTTTCCAATTTAGATTTTTATTGCACCATGAACTGATTTTCATGTGTGAGATGACATAGTAATTTGGTTTTTTCTTCCATATAGTAAGCAACATGTCCTAATTCCTGTTATGGAACAGTGTTTTCTTTCTCACTCATTTGGAATACCACCTCCATCATCTAAGAATTTCCAAATATCTTTCTTGGCTCTTGTATTTTTCTTGTTGATATAAATCAACACTTAATGACACTGTCATTTTCACATTACCTTAATATTACTGCCTTATTATATATAAATCTTGAAATCAGACAGGGCAATTCTCTCCTATTCTTTTTTTTTTTTTTTTGTCTTAGATATTCTTGGGCCTACACACTTCTACATGAATTTAGGCATTGGTTTTTCAACTTTGACAAAACGATACTGTTAGGATTTGAATTTGATTAGTATTTTTAGATTAGTTTGGGTTATTCCCATCTTTTAAATCTGTTTTAAATATCTCTACATAAAGTAGCACAGACATTTAGGAAAATACTAGAGGTTAACCAAGCCATAGATATACTGTGATTAAATTACAAATTTAAATTCATTTTAGCTATGATGATGCTGAAAAGAAAGACAAAAGTGGAATCTTTTTTGTATATAGCAGATTCTTTGCAGCTGTTTTAACAGTCTGGCTACATTGGACATGTGCTCTCAAATGTTTTCATCGTCTCAGATTCATCAATGAAATGTAAACAGAGTAAGAATAATTATATGATCAATATTTAGAATAAAGTAATGATTAAACAGTGTATGCATACTGAACAACTACTTTACTCTCAGCACTGAGCCAAAGTCTACAATGCCCAGAAAGTAGTTTCAGAATTGCTAGCCTATACCACTGTGAAAAAACAAACCTGCATTCTTATAGTTCTTTGTTTGGGGGCTGGGAATGGAAAGTCGAAACATTGTGCTTAAAAATCACTTGCTTTCACCAAGTGTAAAGTAGATAGCGAGTGGGAAGCAGCCGCATAGCACAAGGAGATCAACTCCCGGGCTTTGTGACCACCTAAAGGGGTGGGATAGGGAGGGTGGGAGGGAGACGCAAGAGGGAGGGGATATGGGGATATGTGTATATGTATAGCTGATTCACTTTGTTATACAGCAGAAACTAACACAACATTGTAAAGCAATTATACTCCAATAAAGATGTTAAAATATATAAAAAATTAAAAAATAGAGAAGAAAAAATAATCACTTTTTTCTTTTTTCTCCTTTGGTGTGGTTATGTCATTCATAGAAAATACAGTTAGTTTTTTTAAAAAAAAAAACAAACCTGTTCCATTTTGTGTTTCCTCTCATCCTTGTTCATTTGCAGTAATTTAGTTATTTTTTAACATTAACATGATTCCATTAATTCACCACCTAAAATTATATTCAGGGAAATGTTACCCCATATCCCTTTCACCCCATTTCTACTTATTCCTTCTAACAATCACATTAGAGTTGACCATTGAACAACACCGGGGTTGGGGGCTAGGGTTGGGGGATTTTCGTGCAGTCGGAAATCCAAATATAACTTATAGTCAGCCCTCCTTATCCGTGGTTTCTCCACACCGCTGACTGAACCAACTGCCAATTTTGTAATACAGTAGTACTTACTGTAGAAAATAAAATCCACCTATAAGTGGGCGCATGCAGGAAAAACAAATCCATGTTTTTCAAGGTTTGGTGGTAGTTTCTGCTCCAGTCTGTTTCTTTTTGCAAAAATAAGTAGATAGGTAGATGTATATTTATTTATTTCTAACACAAAAGGAAACAGTATATATCTCTTTTGCTCTTTAATCTTTTCGCTTACCAATATATCTTGGAAGTTACTTTATATCAGTTCAGATAGATCTTTTTCATTCTCTTTTATGGCTGAATATTATTCTATTTGGGGGATAAACCATAGCTTATTCAACTAATGTTAGGTATTTAAGACATTCCCACTAGTTTGCAATTGTAAATAATGCTGCAAATAATAATTTTATTCATATGTGTTTTTGTGTTGTTGGAGAAGTGTCTTCAGGGTAAATTTATAGGAATGGACTACTGGGTTAAAAAGTAAACATATATATAGTTTCTTTAGTAATTTATAAATATTCCTTCATATTACATTCCCACCAGCAATGCATGAGAGTTCCAGTTCTCCCACAGATGCACTTATAGGGGATAAGTGGTATCTCAATGTAGTTTTAATTTGTATTTATATTGTTATAAGTGACGAGACTTTCTTTATAAGAAAGATTGTTACTTAGAAGTTGCTCACATCTTCTTCGTCTGAACTTACATGGCCATACCTAGCTGCAAAGAAGGCTGGGAAATATATTGTCTAGCTTGGTAGCCACAAATCCAGCCAAATCTTGGTCAGGTGTGGGATCAATGACTAAAAGTAAGAAAAGTATTAGAGGATAACAAGAGCTAATTGGCAGTCTCTCTGACACGTTAACTTATTGGTAGCCAGAGGTCTATTTTATATATATATATATAATACTTCTAAGGAGTTGTTTATAAAGTAATCACTTGGGTTATTCCTATTTAATACACATTCACTTAGTAACACTTTTTTTTTGTTTGTTTTGTTTTTTTTTTTGCGGTATGCGGGCCTCTCACTGTTGTGGCCTCTCCCGTTGCGGAGCACAGGCTCCGGACGCGCAGGCTCAGCGGCCATGGCTCACGGGCCCAGCCGCTCCGCGGCACGTGGGATCTTCCCGGACCGGGGCACGAACCCGCGTCCCGCGCATCGGCAGGCGGACTGTCAACCACCGCRCCACCAGGGAAGCCCYAKYMAYRYKTTTTAAAACACAKKGATAGSSCTATCMMTGTGTTTTAAAACACAKKGATAGSSCTATCMMTGTGTTTTAAAACACAKKGATAGSSCTATCMMTGTGTTTTAAAAMRYRTKRMTRGGGCTTCCCTGGTGGYGCGGTGGTTGACAGTCCGCCTGCCGATGCGCGGGACGCGGGTTCGTGCCCCGGTCCGGGAAGATCCCACGTGCCGCGGAGCGGCTGGGCCCGTGAGCCATGGCCGCTGAGCCTGCGCGTCCGGAGCCTGTGCTCCGCAACGGGAGAGGCCACAACAGTGAGAGGCCCGCAAAAAAAAAAAAAAAAAAAAAACACATGGATAAGATATAATAACTGCCTTGCCAAAAGATGACAGTTTGGTGGTTAAAATTATAATATAGCTCAGAAACATTATGATAAGATTAAGTAGAAAATTCTAAGAAAACACATAAAAATTATATTTAAACCAGTTTGGAGAGGTTAGAGAAGACCTTCCTGAAGAAGTAGAATTTAAGTAGAAACATTAAAAGTTGTTTTCAGGGAAAGAAACAGGTGGGGAAAGTAGGAATGGAGGCTCTCTGGGAGAAGGATCTGAATGTTCAAAGACCTGGAGCTGAGAAAGAGAGAGCATAGTTCAGTAAGTGTCAACCACTGCGTGCAGCAAGCGAAGAAGTGAGAGACAGCCTGGGGAGAGAACTGGGACAGATCACCATTACCTTCTGGGCTTTGCCAAGAAGTTTGTATTTTATCATCCTATGTAGGACAATGGAGAGCCGTGGGAGGATTGTAAGCATGAGATAGACAAGTCAAATTCGTGATTTAGAAAGATCATTTCATACAGAGGATGCACTATAGAGGGGCAAGACTAGGCTAGGGATACCAGAGAGAGAGAGGGAGAGAGCAGTTTACAAAAGCATGATTTCTATCCCTCTTGCTAATGGCTACCAAAGATTCTTAGGTTAATTATGAGTGAATTGTATGAAATCAGAGGTCTTCTAAAACAAGGTGAGGGACATCATGTTGGGGAGGGGGATTGGAGTGATTTTCTGTTACTACGTTCATAGACATGGAAAATTCTGTATTAATGTCCTATTTCTGTGATGCGTATACCAACAAAATGGAGGAGAAGAATATGTTTGGGGTCAAATATAAGATTATTTAAAATATAATATTATTTTAAAATATTATTCCTATCCCCAGAGCACTCAAAATAACAGAATCCAGTGGAAGAAGGAAAATTTCAGGCTCTAATGTAACTTCATTAAAGGAATCTAACAAAGGGCAACCATCTTATTGCAAAGTGGACTTAAATCAACTGATCTGTCTTATGGTGTGAATTTTAATTAAGACCAAATGTATATTCTCAAGATAAGTGGAGGATTTCAGCAATTATCTAGCTATTCTAGGCGTATTAGCTTCTTTTCTTGAAAACATATAGTTTATCATGACAAAAGTATGGGCTTATTGCTTGCATTACCTGATAATTGCCTCATTCTCCTTTTTCATTTGGTATCTGCTGATATAACCTCAAAGTCCTTCATAAAGCTCAGAAGTTAATAACATCAAAGTCTTTTCTTTGAAATTCATTGCTGCTGTATTTATAAGCATAGCCCATTATTCACTGGCTCTTCTGAGGAAAAAAAAAAGAAGGAGGGACATGGCTTACTGTCCTCAGAAGCTGACTTAGGCTTGTAGTCTCTCAGGGGCAATTTGAATCCCCCCCCCAAAAAAAAGTTCAAACATTCCTTATCCTGAATGTTGTAAGTAATTACTCACTTCTGTTTTCCAAATAGTCAACCATCTCTAGCCCCTTTACCCTTTAATCTGCTGCAACGTGACATAAACGGTATATGGTAATCCCACACCACTTAGAATTACTCCCCAAACACATTTGCAAGGGAGAATCATTGCTTTACACGGTGTCAGGAATCCAAAGTATAACCTTTCTAAAAACTGATAAAGAGAGCAATTTTTAATAAGTTAATCTACACTTCCTCCAGTAATGAGGTAACTAAGGTTCCATCTGCAGTATACCAAGAAAGGTAGGAGCCAGAAGTTCTTGTACAGTTTTTCTAAAGTTAAAACAATACACTAAAATTCTTAAAATCCAGTCTTATGGATTACATATTAGTTGGGCTGAAACTTTAAAACTGCATCTCTAATTCTAAAAGTTATCATTTCACACCAGTTTTATACACAGAGCATTTTGACTGTTTCACATATCTTTCTTCTTCATGTGTTTCCACGAGTTTAGAGGTGTGTGTGCTAGGGTAGGGTGCAGGGAGGTTGGAGTAATTTCTTTGTATTCTAGAGGATGGTAGAGGTGATTCCTCTGATTTTATCATGCTGGAAGAGTGAGTGGCTTGAACACTGCCTACAAGTGAAGATTTTTAGATGTTTGTGCAATTTACAGCATGTGTTTATGTTTTCGAAATGTTTTATTTTATTGGTCAGTTGATTGGTGATGCTAGGGTGGTTTGAATCAGCAGCAGCTGATTGTTTGACTCCCATTAGTAATTCAGTTGCAACAAGAAAAGAATACTTATGCTCTTCAGTAAATTCCCACTTAAATGTTTGATGAGTTCACATATGATTGAATCCTCTTTCAAGGTTACAATGAGACTGGTCAATCACCGCTAAATCTTTAACATCAAATGTAGTATCAAATATCCATGTGCTGCTCTACAATTCTCAGCCTCTCTTGCAGTTAGATTGGGGCCGGATGATTGTGCTGAAGCCAATAAATGTGGGTGAAAGTAATGAAAGCTACTTCCAGGCCTGGAGGTAAAGAAAAAATCCATATGATTTCCTGAGCCCCTCTTCTCTTGCCAGAGAGTATTGTTTATGGATCTTGTGCAAAAAATTACTACGGAACTTCGTGGCTTAAGCAGTCTTCGTTTCTATGGATCAGGAATTTAGGTGTAACTTAGCTGCATACCTCTGGATCAGAGTATCTCAGAAGATTATGTTCAAGATTTCAGCAGGGGGTGCAGTTACCTCAAGGCACAACTCGGGGAGGATCTCCTTCCAAGTTCACTCACGTGTTTGATGGCAGGACTCTGAGCATCACTGAACCTTGGCTGGAGAACCAGTTCTTTGTTATGTAGGCCTCTCCATAGCGCTACCCACATGATGGCAGCTTGTTTCTTCCAGAGTGAGGACTCCAAGAGAGTGGGTAGAGAGAACAGTATGAGCAAGACAGAAGTTACAGTCTTTTTATAACCTGATCTCAGAAGTGACATCCTATGCAGTGTATTAGAATTGAGTACTTAGATTCAGCTCACACTCAAAGGAAGGGGATTACACAAGGGTGTGAATATCTCAAGATGGGAATCATTGGGATCCATTCTAGAGGTTGTTTACCACACGTGGTGATCCTCAAGGCCATGTACTTCAGATGGTGTAACTACATGATGGAAGCCTGAAGGAGCACCACTTTTACACCAGGAACATCAGCCTTCCATAAGGGAGCTGGTTGCAGAAAGAGAATCCCTGAACTCCTCAGGAGTCCCTCCTCCAAAGAGCAACTGGGAAGGCTGTGCAGGTGCAGATATACCTACTAAGAAGATAGAAGACTTACTTTCATCATCTGAATCAAATCCAAAGAATGAAATTTCTTTTGTGCAAGGTTTCTTATACATAAAAGTGAAAATTGGACTTCCCTGGTGGCGCAGTGGTTGAGAGTCCGCCTGCCGATGCAGGGGACACGGGTTCGTGCCCCGGTCCGGGAAGATCCCACATGCTGCCGAGCAGCTGGGCCCGTGAGCCATGGCCGCTGAGCCTGCGCATCCGGAGCCTGTGCTCCGCAACGAGAGAGGCCACAACAGTGAGAGGCCCGCGTACCGCCAAAAAAAAAAAAAAAAAAAAGTGAAAATTATTCCTATTCAACATCTTTATTTAAAGAATTAAGAGGGAAAAGTGAATCCCATTCACAATAGAATCAAAATTAAAAAGTACTTGGAAATAAATTCAGCAAGGAGGTGAAAGATATTTACACTGAAAACTATAAAGCATTGATGCAAGAGATTGAAGAAGACATAAATAAATGGATAGTCTCTGCTTATGGATTGGAGAATTAAAATGTCCATACCACCCAAAGAAATTTGCAAACTCAGTGCAATCCCTGTTAAAATTCCAATGGCAGGCTTCCCTGGTGGCGCAGTGGTTGAGAGTTCGCCTGCCGATGCAGGGGACATGGGTTCGTGCCCCGGTCCGGGAGGATCCCACGTGCCGCGGAGCGGCTAGCCCCGTGAGCCATGGCCACTGAGCCTGCGCATCCGGAGGCTGTGCTCTGCAGCGGGAGAGGCCACAGCAGTGAGAGGCCCACGTACCGCAAAAAAAAAAAAAAAAATTCCAATGGCATTTTTTCAAAAAAAGAGGAATCCTAAATTTCACATGAAACCACAAAAGATCCTGAATGTGTAAGGAATTTGTACAACTCAATAGCAAAAAAAAATCAAACAATCCAATTAAAAATGGGCAAAGGTCCCGAATAGACATTTTTCCAAAGATGACATACAAATGGCCAACAGCTACATGAAAATGTGCTCAAAACCCCTAACCATCAGGGAAATGCAAATCAAAACCACAAATCAAAACCTCATACCTGTTAGGATGTCTTTTATCAAAAAGGCAAGAGATAATAAATGCTGGGAAGAATGTGGAGAAAAGAGAGTCCTTGTGCACTGTTGGTGGAATGTGTATTGGTACAGACACCATGAAAAATGGTGTGGAGACTCCTCAGGAAATTAAAAATAGAACTATCATATGATCCAACAATCCCACTTTTGAGTATATATCCAAAAGAAATGAAATCACCATCTTAAAAGATATCTGTACTCCTGTGTTCATTGCAGCATTATTCACAATACCCAAGGTATGGAAATACCCTAAGTATTGGTTGATGAATGAATGGATAAAGAAAATATGCCATATATAGCTACATTGCCATATAGCTGTATATGCAATGGAATATTATTTAGCCTGAAAAAAGAAGGAAATCCTGCCAGTGTGACAACATGGATGAACCCAGAAGGGATTGTGCTAAATGAATAAAAGCCAGAGAGAAAAATGCAAATAACACATGGTATGATTTAGATGTAGAATGTTAAAAAAAAAAAATTGAACTCATAGAAACAGACAGTAGAGTGGTGGTTGCCAAGGGCTAGGGTGTGTGGCAAATAGGGAGAGGCTGGTAAAAGGATACAAAGTTTCAGTTGTAAAAAGAATAAGGTCTGAGGATCTAATGTATAACATGGTGACGATAGCTGATAAGACTATTGTATAATTGGAATTTGCTAAGAAAGTAGAACTTTAGTATTCTCACACAAAAGGCAAACATGTGAGTTGATGGATGTGTTAATTAACTCAATGATGGGAATCCTTTCACAATGTGTATGTACGTCAAATCATCACGTTGTATGCTTTAAACATATTACAATATTATTTGTCAACTATACTTCAGTAAAGCTGAAAAAAAGATGGAAGCAGCCTGGATTCTCAATTCTCTGCTAGTTGGGAAAATGTGAAGGAAATCTTCCCACTCTACATCAGATTGTGATATGAGCAAGTAATAAACTGTTGCATTAAGCACCTGACAGTTCAGAATTCATTTGTTTCAGGAGCATTATTTGAGATGAGCTTGACTAATGCATCAGCTTTCATATCCTGGTTCCCTAAGTATGTTTATTCTTTTACAAAACGTTTTTTCCCAAAAGCCAGTTCCCATTTTGATCATCATCATGATCATTAACAAACTAGTATTGTATTCGTGGTTTGCGCTGGTCTTTTTTGTAAGTGCTGAGGGTAAAAAGGGGCAACAAGTTATATTTCTTCTATTAGATCAGAAAATTCATGGCATGGGCTGGGATGTATTTATTCATTTATTTGTTCAAAAATATTAACTTTATATGCATTTTTATATACTCTACATTTATCTTTCTATACCCTATAGTACTTAGAGTAGGTGAAAATTAACTTTATTAAATGAATGTACTTAGAATCCAAGGAAATATTTTGGTTATCTTTGCCCCCATCCTTATTTCCACTTATCATTTATCTCCTACTCATCCTTAGGGTTTTGGTTTAGGAAACCCTAAACCAAATTTTTCAAGGAAGTTTTCTGCAAACTGCCAAAACTGAGATGTGCTTCCAGAGTGCCCTGGGCTGTTTCCTCTTGTAGCCCTTATCACACCCTATGGCAATAGCCTATTTGCCCATATGACATCTCTAGAGTGGAAACTAGTGACTTGGAAGCATTCCTGTTTTCCCAGCACTTAGTATATAGTACATAGAACATAGCGCATAGTAGGGACACAGTCATTCTCTAATAGAAGTATAAATGAATCAATAACACATTCCAGGGTGAATGAATAGTAGAGACATTAAAGCTTCCAGGAAAGCTTTTGTATTTCAAAGATGAGGACACTGAAACACCCCACATCTGACCAATTGATGATTTACTTGATCAGGCTAAAGAGATGTATCTTTGCTGATGAGTCAGGGTGAGTAAAGGGGGTTCATACCTCTATAAGCCAAGCAATGAGAGTAGAGTGATAGATATTAGCTATTAAGTAGCATTGATTCAAAAGACGAAAGCCAAAACAATAACAACAGGGGGCATTGTGCTGTGCAAGGCAGAATAAATATGCGTGTGGAGATGTTCACCTGGGAAGAAATACTTCCCATCTTATGGTGGAAAAGATATTTCTGAATTTAAAAGCTTTGTATGTACAGGCACAATGTTTGGGGATTTATGTAAAAGGTCTACGACAGGCAAATCCATAGACACCGAAAGTAGGTTCCCAGTTGTCAGGGCATGGGAGAAGGGAATGGGGAGTGACTGCTAACAGGTATGGGGTTTTTGAGGGGGAGGATAATGAAAATGTTCTGCAATTAAATGGTTCTGATGGCTGTGCTACCTTGTGAATATAAATACCAGTCAATTATACACTTAAAATGGTGAATTTTATGGTATATGAATATACCTCAATACAAAAACGTTATTGAAGCACAAGATAATAGGGAGTAAATAAACAATACAAGTTTCTAATGTTATTCTAAAATATTTTATAGTTTTTATGTTGTAAAAATGAAAATACCCAAGTTAATACTAGAGACTAAAGTGTCTCTGGCAACCACTCTAATAGTTGAACTAGTTTTAGCAAGCTCTGGATTATTTGCTATAATATTATCATCTCTTTTCAGGCCTGGATTTTTTAATTATATCTGGTCTTCAAAAATGGATACTTGGAGGAAATGTGCACATAATATTTTATTATAATTGGTTATTTTTCGAAGATGGATGTTAGTTGGTTTTCCTTTATCCTAAACTTTTTCTCCTGTCCTGCCTTTCAACCACTGAGAACTGCTTTTTTGAAAAGAAAAGTATTTTGTGGTGTCTCCCTTTATTTTCTCTTCTCTTTGGAATATTAAGTTTTTAAAAATGGATTTTTGCTACACAATGTTAAGCACAATCATTTAAGGTGAGTTTCAAGACTCTATGAAATCTCCAGTCACTCACAAAGATGAAAGGCCTCTGTGACCCGTTTATTAAACGTCCCTACTATCACCTGAGGAAACTTAGTTCTTCTTTTCCTTTATTTTTTTAAATAAATTTATTTATTTATTTATTTTTGGCTGTGCTGGGTCTTTGTTGCTGCACATGGGCTTTCTCTAGTTGCAGTGAGCGGGAGCTACTCTTCATTGCGGTGTGCGGGCTTCCCATTGCGGTGTTGTTGCGGAGCATGGGCTCTAGGCGCCCGGGCTTCAGTAGTTGTGGCACGTGGGCTCAGTAGTTGTGGTGCACTCGCTTAGCTGCTCCGTGGCATGTGGGATCTTCCTGGACCAGGGCTCAAACTCGTGTCCCCTGCACTGGCAGGTGGATTCTTAACCACTGTGCCACCAGGGAAGTCCCTCCTCTTCCTTTAAATCTTTGGAACCTGGAGCTACAAACAGAAATTCTATTAAAATATGTTGCAAAAACAATTCATCTTTTACAACATAGAATCAAACATAAAATACACTTCAAGAGGAAGATTGAGAGTGCAGTTTGTGAATTTCATCAAATGTTCCCATTACAAGAGACAGAGGAAGTAGGATGTCAAACAAAAACTCACTGACAACTAAAACAAAACTAGGTGATAAAGTATCCCCATGAACCCCTAAATATGAGCAGGTAGGAAAAAAAAGGAGCATCACAGCATCTATAAAGTCAGCATAATATCAGCATCTGTATGGGAGGAAACCCAAGGAAGTATACAGGGTGCTGACAGACATAAGAATGCAAGAACCCCAACATCACTAGCAGATATCCCCTGGAAGTTGCAGCTAGCTAATTGAATACCAGCAGTTAGGGATTTTTTTGGGTACAATTCACAGTATATGCAACATTAAAGAAGCTAGCAACAGCAACAACAAAAAACCCTATAGTATTGAATTGGAATTGGAAAAATCAGCATAAACTCAAGATGTATTTTATCTTTAGATAATATGCTTTCTAGATCTGCTTCCTGAAAAGACCTAGAAATACTGAGCAACTCTATAGCAATGAACCTCCTCAAATTTTTTACTCCAAATAACACTTTTCACAAAAGAAAACAAGTCACATCAGAGAAATGTCTAACTCCATGTTCAGAGCAGGAAATATACAAAATAAGCCTGGAAATATACAAAATAAGCCTGGAAATATACAAAATAAGCCCAGATGGGTAGCAAGGAAGTGATCAAGGACCACTGTGTCAAAAGGACTTGGGAACCAACCTGAGGAAGCTCCTACTGAGCAAAGATGGGGCAATTTAAGTGTCAGTAAACACAATAGCTGCAGTGAAATGAAACATATCAAATATGTTGCAATTGGTGAGTTCAAAAAAAGAAAGAAGAGCAAGAGAGAGAGGAAGGAGGGAAGAAAGGAAGGGAAGGAGGGAGGAAGGAAGGAAGAAAAGGGAGAATAACTAATTGCTAGTAAACCAACTTATTATTTGCCAACTGGTGAATAAAGGAGGAAAATGAAGCATATTTCTTATCTTTCCTAAATGAACTTCTACCAGTTAAATAGTAGATGAGGGAAAGCTTCTCTTTATAGAAGTATTCCAGCTAATACATAAAGAAGGGATAATAGAATTAGGGTATCACCATATTGAAAACCCAAATTAATTAGTGGATCTGGACATGAGTCACCAATAGCTGCTAACATCATGAAATGACATCATGTACTTTTTGATGAAAGAATTCAACATCACCTGTGAAGTGGTCTTGCCAAAAAAAATCAAACCTGAATATGATTACGCCTCTAGATCCAACTACCAATTTACAGGAAATATAGAGGATAGAGGAACATGCTAAATGACACCAGCAATATGCAGTCAGCAAAATTCAGAATGTAGAAAACTACAGGACAGCCAAACCAATTTATTTGATAAATTAATTACAAGAGGACAAAAAGAGATGGAAGGATTATTAGTTTTTTGAAGGAGACTAAGAAATATCACTTAATAGCAACATGTTGACTTTATATTAATTCAGAGCAACTTAAAAAATATACTATTGAAGCATGTGGAAATTGGAACACTGATTGAATATTTGATAACATTACAAAAATTTTTTTCATTATTTACCGTGATCATAATGATATTATGGTTGTGTGTGTGCAATAGTCTTTATGTTTTAGAGATACATATGGAATGGTTGAAAGATGAAATGGTACCTGCCATTTGCTTCAAAATAATATGGAGGAGGAAATTAGATGGAGGTAGAGATAAGTAAAAGGAGGAGGAAATTAGATGGAGGTAGAGATAAGTAAAAGGATTAGCCATACATTGAAAGAATTATTAAATCCAAGTGGTGGTACATAGGAGTTTATTATATTTTTTCTATTTCTCTATGTGTTTGAAGTTTTCCATGATAAAAGAATTAAAAACAAAATTATTTAAAATGTATTTTGGGGAAAAAGTTGAATGTGAAATCCATATTTATCAGGGTATTTATCAATGCTGTGATAAACCTTTGTTTTATACGAATTGCTATTGAAAATATTCAGTAGCTAAAACCACTAAAGTAAGCACTAGAACATTTGACTACAAATTAGTTAGAAAGAAAATTCCATTACTCATTTTTTCCCTCAAACACTGCTGGTACTGGCCTGGATCTGGAAAACTGACTTCTAGTCTTATCTCCCATTGAATATCTGTGTGAACCTAAACAAACCACCTGTTGATCTGTGCTATGCAAACAAGTGGAGGGCTCACCAACACAATAAACCAGCCTCTAGTTTAATAAGTAAGTTTTATTTGCACTCCATCCCGCCAAAAACTGGAGGAAAAATAAAAATTGAGTTAGCAACAATTAAACTAAAAGTAGGGATTATGACAGTTTTGTTCATTGCTGTATTCCTAATTTTTCATCACAAATGCCTGGTACATAATAGATACCCTAAAACTGTGAATGAATGAAAGGATGGAAGGATGGATGGATGAATGAATTTTATATAAGTGGATTCCACGTATCTGTAAGTAAATCCCAATATAGTCAGCTTAGACTGTGAATATTTATATCTAACTTTCAATAATTTTCAGGCTACAGTTGCATTTCTCTACTGTCTAGGTTAGTGGTTCTCAAAGTTTAGCCTCCATAAGAATCACCCAGAACGCTTGTAAATAGATACCAAATTCTAAGCCCCACACCAAATTCTTAGATTTGTCTTTCAAGCAAGCTCTCAGGTGATGCTAATGCTGCCAGTCTATGGAACACACTTTGAGTAGCATTGGGAAAGCCAGATTTTGTCACCAACCATCCCCCATCAGAATTATTTGGAGAACTTTTTAAATATTCAGATTTCTATGACTCTCCTGACACCTACTAAATCAGGATTTCTGAGAGTTAGTCTCAGAAATATGAATTTTAAGAAGCTCTTTGAGTCATTCTTATGTACACTCAAGTTTGAGAATGGCCTAGACTAGTGCTGTCCAATAGAACCCTCTGAGATGATGGAAATGTTCCATATCTGCTCTGTCCAGCACAGTGGCCATTAGCCATATGCAGCTACGGAGCACTTGAAATGTGGCTACTCTGACTGAGAAACTAAATTTTTATTTTACTTTATTTTAATTAATTTAAATGTACATGTAAATTGCCACTCGGGGCTAGCGGTTACCATATTAGAATATGAAGGCCTAGATTTTCAAACTTACCTTCTTAAAAGTAGAGTTTCCTTCAGTCATGGCAGAAGGGGAGACCCAGATGTTCCTAGGATCCTACGCTTTTCTGCTAGAGCAAACCCCCCTTGGTTACCTTGGGCTTTCATTTTATATTATGGTCCTTCAACCAACTGGAGTCCATGACCCTGTAGGGACAGCCCTAAAGCTCCTGTGAAAGATAAATCAAAGTGCTCTGACAAATTTTCAAATGAATGGCACATAGGTTAATGGAATAATTATTTATCTGCCAAACAATTATGCTTTGGGTCAATTTAATGCAGCTTCTCAAGGGATTCCCAATATGCTCACCAACTTATTATCTCATTAATCCTTATAACCACTTTGTGAGCAGGAGAAAGGACTCAAGTTATTATCCCATTTCACACACAGAAAAACTGACTCTTAAAGGAAGAGAGCGACTTCTGAAATCTCCCCAGCAACTCCCTTATGGGAAGTTATAATTATTTTTTGTATTTGTCATTCTCTGTAAGTAATTAAGGTTCCTATACTCACGGACACCTCAGTAGTGCTTTAAAAAGCAATTTACTGGGCTTCCCTGGTGGTGCAGTGGTTGGGAGTCCACCTCCCGATGCAGGGGACATAGGTTCGTGCCCCGGTCCGGGAAGATCCCACATGCCGCGGAGCAGCTGGGCCCGTGAGCCATGGCCGCTGGGCCTGCGCGTCCGGAGCCTGTGCTCCGCAACGGGGGAGGCCACAGCAGTGAGTGGCCCGCGTACTGCAAAAAAAAAAAAAAAAAAAAGCAATTTACTTTCTTTGGCACTTAACTATTCATGAAGATGGAACTTGGGCCCTGAGTAAAATGAGACAGACCCAAACTGGACTCAGACATCCTAGGGCTTCCAGGGTTTCATGGCATAACCCACAGGCTGCCGAATGAATGAATGAATGAAAAATAAATAGAATATTTATTTATTTAGCAGAGAGATGTCCACATAGGCATAACAATATACATACTAATACATACTAACAACGTACTTACTAATTACATTTTTTTTTTACATTTTTACATCTTTTCTTTTAAGAATCACAGTAGGGGTAGGAAGATTGTTTTGGGTAGCATAGAAGTTGGGAGACTGGAGATGGGATAATAAGTCTCTCTCTCCAAATGACAAATTTCAGGTCCTCCCCAGGTGATTTAGTTTCATAGCAAGATTTATGCCTGGGGCACCATCCTCAACTAGATAGATTGAGACAAGACCATAGGCCATCGAAGTCAAAGGCATGAAATGCTAATTAGATACAAGTAGCCCAAGGAGACTCGAAAATGCCGTCAGAGTCCAAAATTTGCAAAGCCAGCTGCAGTTTCACTTTGCTTTATACAATGTCATTTGAGTTACCTACACAAAACCTAAAGGAATGTAAAACAGAGATCTCATGGACGGGTTTGCCCTGCTGGGAGGAGGGAGAACTCCCAGTTGCCTGCTCGCTTTCTTTAAAGCAGAGCTTCCTCTCGATAAGAGGTAGGGAGGGCAGATTCTGGTGGACGTTGGTGGGCAGGGAAGGGGAGAGGAGAGGGAGATGAGTGCCTGAAATTGGGATGGCAGCCCTATGTTTAAAATGGAGAACACCTCCAAGAAGGGGGCCCTGGGTAGACTTTATTCACTTAATAGACTTTAAGTGCCTGAGGACACAGTACAAACTCGTATCACATTATCAGACAGGCCCCCTCACGGCATCAGTGTCGGCAGAGGCTCATGAATATGTAAATACTATATGTATCTTGGAAACATGCTTGACAAGAGAATAGCTAAAATGAACTGATTCTAGTTATAAGCCCATCAGCCTGCCATTCTTTATGTTTGAACAGGCAGGCTATTGCTAGGTGACAGATCATTAAGGCTATCTACTCAGTCAGCGGAAATGAAGAAATAATTTGTTCCTAATAACCTTCAGATGACCTCCCAGGCAAAAGGGAGTCTTTAAAGTGCTGTCTCTGCCAATATATGTCAGGCGGCGCGTGGGGTTCTTCTGGCCCTGCAGTCAGAGCGGGGCGGCTGGTGAAACAGATTAATAAACACCTACTGACAGGGACATATCAGGAAAAGATCTCATCACCTGCCATTATTGGGTTGATGAATAATTCAGAGCTCTCCATCAGAGCTGGGAATTTCAGGCTGTGCGGAGATCTACATCCACAGGGAGGAGGGAAGCCTGAAGACACTGATTCCCAGCATGAAATGGGGGCCTAGGAGCTGTATTTCTGTCCCAGACTGTGCAGGCATCGGGCAGGGGTAGGGGGCTGTGTGGAAAGGCGTGGAAAGGTTTGCCTCCTCAGAAGGTGACCAGTAGGGTTTAGGACCAAAGAGCCAGTAGGAAACTTCTCAAAGATACCCGACTGTCATGAAAAGTTTAGTGGCCAGGGAAGGCCCCCGGCGCTTATTTGTCTATCATCATTGTTGGTGAAAGAGGCCTTGGCCTTCGCTTCCTTACCTTACTGGTGGATTCCAGAGGAACAGATAGGTCAGTCTCTCCGACTTGGCCCTCATTCCCTTGTGTACTTAATCTTGCCTCCATTCCTACTTTCTTCCTATCGGTGAGGAAATATTTGCTCTGCAAATGTAATCACTGTAACAGCTTTGGGGTCAGATAGGCTTCTATGGGGATCTCATGACAGTCTCTAACTACCAGCTGTGTGATCCTGGCCATGCTGGGATTCAGTTCCCCGTCTGTAAAATGGGCTCAACAATGTCTGAGTCAGACAGTTATTGTGAGGTTGAAAAACAAGTACGCCTGGAGAAGTCCTAGCCGAGGGCTGGGACCAAGCAAGTGCCCACTTTCTACTGGAGACATATATTGGTTGCCTTCATCTGTCCATCTGTTTTTTGATCAGAGACAAGGCAGGAAACATATTGTACAGGCAAATTTAATAATTCAAAGAGAGTTAAATAAAGGGACCATTTCCATAGATGCTGGCAAGGTTTAGCAAACCAACTAGGGATAGTGACGTGCCCCAGACCAATAACAGCAGGGATCCCTTAGTCCCTCTAGGCCTTAAGGGGCAGGAGGAAGAAGCCAGCCATTTACAAGAGATTTGCTGCCTGACAGAGCTTTCTATGGAAGCTCCTAGCCAACCATGGTGATCTGGCATGTTGGGAGCACAGGACAAACATCCCCACTGCACTCTGCTCCTGCCCTCCAATCCCTGCCAGGAGCTCCCTTTCACTGAACCCAACTGGATGCCAGGCAAGAGGCCAGTTGATGGGTCTTTAAAGGTCAGCTGCCTGGGGCACAGATCAAGGTGGAGAAAGGTGGGAATTGAATCTGGAGGGACAAACAGAAGAGATCCAGCATATTCACCTGACTGATCAGATTGTCCGCACTTCTCTATCTATGGTGTCTTTCGATGTGTGTCAGTTAAAAGGAAAGCAAAATAAAGGGCATATCTATGCATTTTAGGACCTTAAAGACTAGACTAGGTGGGCGTGGGGGAAAGGAAGAGAAAGAGAAAAAGAGAGAGACTAAAGAGTAATGGAGTCAAGTAATAATAATATAATAATATAATGCAATCAAGAAAATTTAATAATAATATAATGGAGTCAAGAAAATTTAGGCCATCATGTAAATCATTCCATATCCTTTACTAAGTTACTCTTTCTGGTTCTGACACCCATAAAGTAAAAACTTTGCACTACTTGATGTCACAGAGCTTTCTTAAGATGGAATGAATGACCTAAAGCATTATAATAGAGTAGCTCCATCAATGCTTTCCCCTCCCCATTCTCAAATAAGTAATGGCATGGAAGACAAAGATTGCCATTCTTTGGAACTCAGAGCCACACAACATCTCCTCCTGAACTTGAACTTGATTTAGAGCTCATGGTGCTAAAACACGTTTGATGAAATGTATGCATTGTTCAGAGTCTAATCCTTCCAATTCAACCCAATCTGAGTTTCACTGGGCTGGAGCTTTTTGACTTTAGTCAAGAGGTAGGAGAAAATGTGATGTTTTGTTCCTAAAAGATAAGCACAGAAAAGCCTCTGGTCAGAAAATTAGAACGAGTGTATAGATCTTTCTGAGTCAATCAACTGTAATGAAACATCGTTTTAAAGAATCTTGTTAAGTGGCTTAGAGATAAAGTGCATTTTCTAAAACATTGGTTTCACAAAGTAGAGTGAAAGTTAGGATACACTTGGTAATTCTAGGGCTGAGCGGAGGCAGAGAATGAGACTAGATAAGGTAGAGAAGTGAGCAGAGCTGGGAAGGAGACAGAGCAAACACAGCAGGAATGACCCTACACTGGCTACAGTAGAAAGGCTGGATCATCTGAATTTCCATCCATCTGGATCATTGTCTTTCTTAAGCATTCTGAATACCTTTGGTTCTATTGCATCCTGTATATAACCCTTAGAAATAGCATGCTAGAGGAGGAAGTCTCCCATCAGGTCTCAGATGGCCTTAAAGAATAAGCTCTTTCGTCATTTGATTCCAGAACCAATATGTAATTCACTCATTCATTCATTAACTAATATTTTCAAGAAATATTTATTGAGGACCTATTAGATTCCAGGAAGTCTTCTGGAAATATATTTCTAACTTACATTGATGCCGTAGTCAGAGGAAGTCCCTGAATTTTAAATGATAAAGAATAGCCAGCCTTGCGAGGATCAGCAGAGAGAGCATCCCAGGTAAAGAAGGGATACAGAGGCCCTGGAAGCCTAACCAAGCTCGGCCTGTATGAGGAGCATGAAGGGCGGTGTGGCTGGAGGATGGTGAGTCCAGATAGCAAAGCCTGAGACTGGAGAGGAAGGAAGGGAGCACGCTACAGGGTGTTATGGGAGTACTCACTTACCCATCTCCAGACTCCAAATAATGAGAAAAAGCAGACTGCAGTGGGAAGTTCAGCACCTTGTTGGGTTCAGTCTTCACATGCTGACCTTGCATCATAATGCAGCAGGTGGAAACAACAGGGCAAGCACAGGCGATGTGGTATTAAAGTGCCTCAGGGATACAGTTAAGCCACAGCAGAGCTGCCCAGGGTATATCTCCTCTGCCATCCTCTTTTTGTTACCCATTATATTTGCACTTCTTCTTACAGTTTTGATAGGGAAAGGTCTAAAAGGCCATGCTTTGCCAACACATTCTCCTGAGGCTTCCTCATAGGACAGGCAGCTCTAATTTTAGAAAGGGACACAACAGATTAACTAGCCAGAAGCACATGGCCCATCCACACATGAAGGGGCTGGAGGAGTCCCCTCGCTCAGGAATGGAGAAGGGTCCCCAGCACGTAAGCCACTCACATGGCCTTTCTCTTCTACAAGGCTTATTTTCACTTTTGGATTGGAACTTGAAGAGAACACCAGAATATGTTTTCTGGACCTTTGGTTTTTCTTGTGAGTTAATTTCACGTATCTTCAAAAATATGGTTTCTCATCTGTACACAGACAGAGGGAGAGCCAGTCTCCTTTAGAAACTTGTCTGAGTACGAGTAAGTGGGTGTGTTATTTCTGGAGAAGTTCCACTGATCATTTCAGTTCCCATTTTGGCTATATTCTCCTCTATATTGCTCATTTTCTGAAGATATCTCTTTGTTTTTGTTGCTGCTGCTGTTACTGCTTTCCCAGTAAATCGCCTCTGGGCTCTGCCATGCAGCGGAAACTTTTTTCAAATGCAGGCCCATTAATGTAATCAGTAGCCATTACTGCTTAAAGCAAGTCAGTTACTGAAGTAAATAGTTAAACTTGTAAGTGACAAAGGAAGTAAGCCAAAGAAAGCAAGAATTGGGGCGGGGGTGGGGGAAGAGTAAAGATGATTTACAAAGAATGTCAAAATGGAAAACTTTTTTCTTGTTTCCTCCTTCCTTCCCTATATCTTTAGATGTAGCATGATGAAGAGTTTCTCTCTTTTTTTTTTTTTTTTAATTTATTTATTTTTGGCTGTGTTGGGTCTTCGTTGCTGCGCCGGGCTGTCTCTAGTTGCGGTGAGTGGGGGCCACTCTTCGTTGTGGTGCGCGGGCTTCTCATTGCGCGGGCTTCTCTTGTTGCGGAGCACGGGCTCTAGGCATGCAGGCTTCAGTAGCTGTGGCACGCAGGCTTAGTTGCTCCACGGCCTGGGTTCTTCCCGGACCAGGGATTGAACCTATGTCCCCTGCATTGGCAGGTGGATTCTTAAGCGCTGTGCCACCTCGAATGATGAAGAGTTTCTTACACCAATAGGATTAAGACATCTGCTGGGAAGGGAAGTGACACCAGGCATAGAGTCTGGGAAAGTAAATCCTAATCAGGGTGACCATATGTTCTGGTTTGCCTGGGAAAGTCCAAGTTTCCACCTGTTCTTCTGGCACAGTTGCTAACAATTTTCTCCCTTCACTTTCAAAAATGTCCTATTTGGATGGTAAATTACACGGTGGCCCTAGCCCTAATTCTGCCTCTTCCACTAAGCAGGCATGTGTCTCTGGATAAATTCCATACTTGTCTGGATTTGGTTTCTCAAGTGTTTGGATGAGATTGTAACTACGGTGCTCTTTCTCCCAATATTCTATTGTTCCATTAAGAATAAAAGAAGACAACATAGAGTTTTGTAGATTAGGGAATGTGCATGCTTTTAATGAAAGAATATCACTTACTTCTGAGGGGAAAGTTTGACTCCTGGTTTAGTACAACTGCCTCTGTCTTCTCTAACAGGCATTTGTTAATGATGATTGGAAGGATGATTGGCGCTACTCTTAAGATCTTAAATGCATTATCTTATTTAATCCTAACAAAACTATTATGGTTTCTATCTTATACGGACTGATAGTCACTTCAAACTGTCTTTCAAATATAATTGTATCTGACTTTAAAATACAGTGTTCTTAACCACCATGCCACATCTAGGATGCTTTGAGCAAAAGCAGCAAAGAAAGTACTCAGTGTATCAGTCAGGGTAGGCTAAGGTGTGCTGTAGTAACAAAGAATCCACAATCTTTCTGGCTCAAAACATTTATTTCCCAGTCATGTTACATATCCATCAAGGGTTATCTGGGGGCATTGCTGTGTGCTGTTCTTTCTCTAGGACCTAAGCTGATTGAGCAGCCATCATCTGCACTGTAGACCCAGTTCATTGGTAGAAGAAAAAAGGTAGCATGGCAGATTGCACACTGCCTCTTAAAGGTTCATCCAGAAAAGACCACGTCACTTCTGTTCACAGTTCATTGCATACAACTTCATCAACTCAAGTCATATGACTACCTCTAACTGCAAGAGGACAGGAAGTAAAATTGTACAGTGGACCAGAAATAACAGGAACATTTGGTGAAAAGCATTTAGCCACACCAAGGTACTCCTAGAACAAAAGATCTAAAGTCCCTCTCACAGCGTTAAAATTCTGAGTTTCAGTCACCTCTAAGCAACATTTCATAGAACTAGGCATGCATTTTTGACTCTATTTCTATAATGCTTTCTTAAGCCCTTTGTTATCCACAGACATACTAGCTCACCTCTGTTAAAAACATTCTTTCTATCCAAATAAGCAGGTTGAATGATATGGATATAAACTACTCCTAGTCCACTTATGCCCCTCCTCTCTCTCACGTCTCAGCTGTATCTACTATAAAACTAAGAGATGCCAGTTCAGTGAAGGAAAGGGTGTGTTTACCTCAGGAAAGAGTGTCTTTATGACACAGATCTTCTCTGATGAATCCACTAATGTGAAATTTCTGACCCAATAGGCAGTGATTGCACAGCTCTGAGACTTCTCTCATTATTCATGAAATATGTGCCGTGCAGTGTCAGTGCTCTCCCTGCAGACCTGCTGCCAAGCAATTACTCATTTCCATCACTTAGCCTTTTTATTATTATTATTTTTCAGTGGGTATCTATATATTCACTACACTTCAAGAAGCAAAGCACAGTCCCAGAATGAAAATGATGCTCGTCTTGTTTGATTTTAAATAGAAAAGCACTTTAAGTCCTTAAAAATTGATGTTGTTTTAAACTTTACAGAAGGCAAGAGAGGAAACCAGTAGCTGCAGAAATAAATGGAGAGCAATCAGGAGCATTTCCAGGGTTATACATATTTGCTACCCAAGAGCTGCTGGAGGGACTATCTTATACGTCCTGATTTATTTCTCTGACTCCCCCCAGGAGCCCTTAAGAGGAACAATGAACCAGAAATGGCGACAGAGCTCTGGTTGAAGTCCTTTGCCAGAGGCAGGAGTATTCATGTTCAGTGGCCCGTGCTTAGAAAAGGGACAGGCTCCAGGAGCCATGTCCCCTTCTCAGCACAATGTTTGTTTGTATAGCCCTTGCAGATATAAAGTCTAATGTAAAAGAATGGCTGCCTTTTGCTGCTATGTGATAAAATCTGTTCAGAGCACTTGTATCCTGGTGAACATCACAACTGAGAAACATTCCAACACCAGAAGTTAAAACAGAAGAGCTTTGGAAGTGTGAAACTTCACTAAACAAAAAGTCCTCAGTCCTAGGCTCCAATCCTCCTGCGCAGGTAGTCTTCTCAGAATCTGTGATCCGTTGCAATGATGGCCCCAGCTCTTCACAGTCCCAGTATCCACCCCTTCTCTCGTGAATTTGTGGTTACTCATTAAAAAGACATTGTCCCAGACTTCCCTGGTGGTGCAGTGGTTAAGAACCCACCTGCCAATGCAGGGGAAACAGGTTTGATCCCTGGTCCGGGAAGATCCCATATGCCATGGAGCAACTAAGCCCATGCGCCACAACTACTGAGCCTACGCTCTAGAGCCCGCGAGCCACGACTACTGAGCCCGCACACCACCACTACTGAAGCCCATGCGCCTAGAGCCTGTGCTCCGCAACAAGAGAAGCCACCGCAATAAGCCTGCGCACCGCAGCAAAGAGTAGCCCCCGCTCACCACCACTAGAGAAAGCCCATGCGCAGCAACAAAGACCCAACGCAGCCAAAAATAAATAAATAAATTTATAAATAAATAAATATCTCTGCCTTAAAAACAAAAGAAAAGGCATAGTCCCTTTCTCCATTTCTTGAATGTGAGCTGGTCTTATGACCTCCTTAGCCAATAATTATGCAAAAGTGATAGTAGGCCAATTTTGAACCTATGCCTCCAAAGCCCTTGTGTGTTGCCATGTGACCTCTCTTGCATCCTCACTATCACCATGGAAATGTGCCTGCTGGAAGAAGAGAAACATGGAGCAGCTTCAGCCCTAGTTGTCTCAATGAAGGTCGGACAGACTGACAGCCAGCTGACCCCCAGGCACATGAAAAAGCCCAGCCAAGATCAGCAGAGCCACCTTGCCAAAACCCAGCTGACCCCAGATGTATGAGAAATACATGTCTATTGTTTATTATTAAAAGGTCTTGTGACTTTGTTATACGAGTTACATAACTCACTCACTCAAACCCCATCAGGAAATTATGACTTTCTTTTTTTCCCCTCTCCCACACCTCACCCTGATATTTATTTACTTTGGTCTTTCCATTTTCTTTAGTTTCCTTACTCTATTTCCCTTATTATCATTAAGTGCATATCACTGTGCTGGACAACATAGTTAATACAGGGACTGGTGAATCAGGGAACTTTCTCTCAAGGAGTTCTCATTCTAACACAGCAGTTCTCAATATTTTTTATCTTGACTTACTTAATGGATGGCATTAATATGTGCAAGACACTCTCAAGAGCAAACTTGGAGTTATGAACAATTTCTGGTGCATTAGCTCTTTCTCTCCCATGTCTCCTATACCTAAGACATTGCATTTGAATGCTAGCAAGTCAAAGCAGCACTAAAAGGCTTGAAACATATCATAGATGCCAACTTGAATCATTTGTATGATGTTGTTTTACCGAACATTAGTTGTAAATTACTTACAGTACCCATTGTTGCTGATTGCTGCATCCTGGGTTTTGATATCCCAGAGGAGAACAAGTGGCCTAGTGAAAGGAGAATGCTGACATCCCGGGTCTTAACTGCAATCCAAAGCATACTGAAAAAAGGGCTTAGCACAAATATAAGCAACAGACTGGGGGTGGGGGGTGGGGCGGGCGGACTCAGAAAGGAACAAAACATTCCACCTGGGGCACACAGCGATGCTTCCCAGAAGAGCTGACATCTGATCTGGCCAGGGTTTTGACAGAGTAAATTAAATCACTTCATTTGTAAGAAAGCACTCTTTATCCCTTCTCCTCCAATCCCAGATGTCCCCCCAATCCTTTTGACTGGGGTCCGTCGAGGTTGAAATTTCCATCAGAGCAAAGAAATTACACAATATTGCCACACCTTACTGAGATAGGTGATGAGAAGGTAACAGCTCAGAATCTGGAGCTTTGAGCCCAGATTCCCTATTACTGCATTTCTTCCAGAAGGATGCTCACGGAGTCAGCCTCCCTCACTTACTGGCCAGATCTACCAGTTCTCTATCACCTGGCTAACAACAGAGCTGGGACAAATATGGCTTTCTTCTCCCTGGGCTAATGTTCTTTCCAGTTTGTTGAGTGTTTGATGATCTTTAGATGTCCCTTCTAACCTTGGCTTCTGAGTCAGGTTTTCTTTTGAGTCTTGCCTGCCGGTCTAAAGAAGGATTTATAGACACCCTCCCCCCACACTCCTGCTTTGGAGGAGTCAAAAGCACTCCTCCAAAGCAGGAGTCAAAGCTGCTCTATACAGACAGAGGCCTTTGGGATTCTCGAGGACTCTAGTTTAAGAAAAACTCTTTCCCTGTTTCCTCCTCCCATGTCTATCCTAGAAAAGTATGATCTTTCAGTTTCACTCTAAGACGCAGGTTTCCCAAGTGGTTTCCTCATTATGCGATGGCACAGGAAGGGGAAACAGCCCTGCGTTGGAAGTAGTATCAGAATGAGAGCAATAAAGTTCTACAGGACAGTATTGTGTAAAGGAGGAGACCTGGAAAGGTGCATTCTTTCATATAGTTTGAAAAAAGCGAGCTTCACTGGCAGATGGGGAATGTATGTGGAGCCTTTGCTCCCCTCTAGGAAACCACAGTGCAGAATTTTAAGGTTTAAGAGCAAAGCTAGGCTATCCTCTGCAGTTAACAGTTCTTTGAAGAAACAGCTGCTGGCTTGCTGCTTGGCCCTAATAGAGATTGAATGCCTGATGATAGGCTGTAGACTTACAGAATACCTTGTTATCATTATGGCATTCCACATAATGGTGCTTCTGACCAGGGAATCCATTAACAGTGAGCTGTCTGATACACCAAGCCATAAAATTGGGCGGGCACAGTAGCACGCCATCATCAAGTAGGAATGCTGTATTTGAGACTCCCCATGAGGACGTTGCTCAGATTTTCATGGTTCCTACTTTTGCCGCGTTCCCTCCTTTCTCTCAACCTACCCCTAAGGAGTTCTGTATGACCAGCTGACCAAGAAAGAAAAAATTCAGGTTTGCTTTATAGGTGGTTTTGCATGAAAAGCTGGCAGCATCTAAAAGTAGGCAGTTGTTACACAGCCTCGCTTAGGAGTGGCATGAAGGACGGTGGTGAGGGATCATCCTGACGGTAGGCAGAACTTTTGAGCAGTCTACCTGGTTATTCATTTTTGCCTGGAAGGAGAGAGGGCAAGGTACGGAACTATATGGATTCAAGGGCAGTGACTAATGGTTTGGTTGGATGATCAGAAACTTGAAGGAATACCACTTAAAAGTTGGTAGAAGGAGGTCTGGGGAGAAATAAGTGGATAGGTCTCTCAGAATAAGCAAAATATGAAAAGATCTTTATGTCTCACAGCAGAGAAGTTTAATGATCAAGTGACCAAGATGACCTATTCCGTGGATGTTGGTCAGCCTCTTTTCTGAGCAACCCCATCCTTGCCCATTGGGCTAATAAAAATAGTGGCCAGGTCAGGAGAGCTGAAGGCTATGCATGGACTCAGCAAGATGAACTTCCACTCGCCAAGCCTACAGCCCCTGCTCCAGGCCCACCTCCCATTGCCGGCTGCACATCTGCAGAGGCAGTAGCTGCACAGAGACAACAGCTTCCCAAGGACATTTCCTTAAGCTCCCCCTTCATTGTCCCAATTTGGTGGCAGGACATGCTGGGTTTCTCATATTTCTCTTCAAGCTCTGATTTCAGGAGATTGCTAGTGGGCATCAGGAGGATGTATTAATAATTCTTTCTCTGCTCCTTCAACTTCCACTTCCAGATCTTCACTTCCCCAGCAGGGCAGGGGGCCACATTTGTATAAGGTCTAATTTCCGTAATAAATCCCCTGTTCCGATAACACTCATGAGAGCTTCGCTTCCCTGACTGAACCCTGGCCGGTAAAAGGGGATTAGGTGTGGGTGAGTAGACCATGCATTTTATCCAGGTGAGGCCCTTTAAGATCGCTAGCTTTTCAGGACGTGGCTTTTATGTGTAGTTTCTTCTGCAGTCTGGAAGGTGAGGACTGAGATGGAGTGGGATTGCTATGCATAGAAAGAAAGGAAAAACTGGAAGGAAATTCCCCAAATCTAAAATAATGTTAAAAGTCTTGCTTTTGGTGGCAAGGCTACATATGGTTTATGTTTTCATTTTTTTCTACTGCTATTATAATTTCCAAATTTTTTACAAGAAATAGATTTGATCTATTACTTGATTAGTGAAAAAATAACAAATTTTGTTTCGAATAAAATCAGGGAATTAAAAAAGTTCAGGTTACTTGGTGACATATACATACCCTAAGGTATAATACAAAATCCATTTGTTGAATAGAGTTGAATTAATCAGTTTACACTCAATGTATACCAAGAACAAGGTTACTAGTTCAAAAAACACACCAAGTTTCAGTACCTCAAACAGTAAGTAAGACTGAGTGTGTTAGTGAAGCTCCTTCCATCACAAGAGGAGGCGTTATAAGGCTCAATATATGGTGGTTTGTTGTAAGAATACGTAAGACATTAAAATTGCTGGAATTTTTAACTGTCCCACATTTCACGGTGGCACAGAGTGTAGGAGACCCCTTGGAGCCTGGGCCTGGATTGAGGTTCATCTAGCTCAGAAGTAACTCTTGGGAACCTAGAAGAAAGTTATGGGTATTTATTCAAACATTTCGCTAATAGATAATTCAGCTTCTTCCTATGCTTTCCCCATGTGTACTCGCTGTTAAAGAAAATTAGATCATTTATAAGAAAAAATTAAAAATCAATCTCATTCTTTGTATATCACAAGTATTTTATCATAAAAGCAATAGGGAGCTACAGTGGAGATTGAAGCAGGAAAGTAAACTGAGACTTGAGGTTGAGATTAATAATAAAGCAACCTGGAAACGGTGAAAGGAGAAAAGTCACAGAGGCAGAGAAGACAACTAGGATGTTAGTGTAACAAGCTAGGCAAAAAAATAATGTAAACCGAGTCAAGAAACTGGCAAGTAGAACCAAAACTTATGTTGGAGAAACTAATGAAAGTATCATATTAGCATAATTAGAAACCAATTTGTTTAACTTTAATGAAAAGCTGCATTTTCTTTTTTTTTTTTTTTTTAACATCTTTATTGGAGTATAATTGCTTTACAATGGTGTCTTAGTTTCTGCTTTACAAAAAAATGAATCAGTTATATATATACATATGTTCCCATATCTCTACCCTCTTGCGTCTCCCTCCCTCCCACCCTCCCTATCCCACCCCTCCAGGTGATCACAAAGCACAGAGCTGATCTGCCTGTGCTATGCGGCCGCTGCCCACTAGCTATCTATTTTACGTTTGGTAGTGTATATATGTCCATGCCACTCTCTCACTTTCTCCCAGCTTACCCTTCCCCCTCCCGATATCCTGAAGTCCATTCTCTAGTAGATCTGTGTCTTTATTCCCGTCTTACCCCTAGGTTCTTCATGACATTTTTTTTTCTTAAATTCCATATATATGTGTTAGCATACGGTATTTGTCTTTTTCTTTCTGACTTACTTCACTCTGTATGACAGACTCTAGGTCTATCCACCTCATTACAAATAGCTCAATTTCATTTCTTTTTATGGCTGAGTAATATTCCATTGTATATATGTGCCACATCTTCTTTATCCATTCATCCAATGATGGACATTTAGGTTGTTTCCATCTGCGGGCTATTGCAAATAGAGCTGCAATGAACATTTTGATACATGATTCTTTTTGAATTATGGTTTTCTCAGGGTATATGCCCAGTAGTGGGATTGCTGGGTCATATGGTAGTTCTATTTGTAGTTTTTTAGGAACCTCCATACTGTTCTCCATAGTGGCTGTATCAATTTACATTCCCACCAAGAGTGCAAGAGGGTTCCCTTTTCTCCACACCCTCTCCAGAATTTATTGTTCCTAGATTTTTTGATGATGGCCATTCTGACTGGTGTGAGATGATATCTCATTGTAGTTTTGATTTGCATTTCTCTAATGATTAGTGAGGTTGAACATTCTTTCATGTGTTTGTTGGCAGTCTGTATATCCTCTTTGGAGAAATGTCTATTTAGGTCTTCCGCCCATTTTTGGATTGGGTTGTTTGGTTTTTTGTTATTAAGCTGCATGCATGAGCTGCTTATAAATTTTGGAGATTAATCCTTTGTTAGTTGCTTCATTTGCAAATATTTTCTCGCATTCTGAGGGTTGTCTTTTGGTCTTGTTTATGGTTTCCTTTACTGTGCAAAAGCTTTGAAGTTTCATTAGGTCCCATTTGTTTATTTTTGTTTTTATTTCCATTTCTCTAAGAGGTGGGTCAAAAAGGATCTTGCTGTGATTTATGTCATAGAGTGTCCTGCCTATGTTTTCCTCTAAGGGTTTGATAGTTTCTGGCCTTACATTTAGGTCTTTAATCCATTTTGAGCTTATTTTTGTGTATGGTGTTAGGGAGTGATCTAATCTCATACTTTTACATGTAGCTGTCCAGTTTTCCCAGCACCACTTATTGAAGAGGCTGTCCTTTCTCCACTATACATTCCTGCCTCCTTTATCAAAGATAAGGTGACCATATGTGCGTGGGTTTATCTCTGGGCTTTCTATCCTGTTCCATTGATCTAGCTTTCTGTTTTTGTGCCAGTACCATACTGTCTTGATTACTGTAGCTTTGTAGTATAGTCTGAAGTCAGGGAGCCTGATTCCTCCAGCTCCGTTTTTCATTCTCAACATTCTTTGGCTATTTGGGGCCTTTTGTGTTTCCATACAAATTGTGAAATTTTTTGTTCTAGTTCTGTGAAAAATGCCAGTGGTAGTCTGATAGACATTGCATTGAACCTGTAGATTGCTTTGGGTAGTAGAGTCATTTTCACAATGTTGATTCTTCCAATCCAAGAACATGGTATATCTCTCCATCTATTTGTATCGTCTTTAATTTCTTTCATCAGTGTCTTATAACTTTCTGCATACAGGTCTTTTGTCTCCTTAGGTAGGTTTATTCCTAGATATTTTATTCTTTTTGTTGCAGTGGTAAATGGGAGTGTTTTCTTGATTTCACTTTCAGATTTTTCATCATTAGTGTATAGGAATGCCAGAGCTTTCTGTGCATTAATTTTGTATCCTGCTACTTTACCAAATTCATTGATTAGCTATAGTAGTTTTCTGGTAGCATCTTTAGGATTCTCTATGTATAGTATCATGTCATCTGCAAACAGTGACAGCTTTACTTCTTCTTTTCCAATTTGGATTCCTTTTATTTCCTTTTCTGCTCTGATTGCTGTGGCTAAAACTTCCAAAACTATGTTGAATAAGAGTGGTGAGAGTGGGCAACCTTGTCTCGTTCCTGATCTTAGTGGAAATGCTTTCAGTTTTTCACCATTGAGGACGATGTTGGCTGTGGGTTTGTCATATATGGCCTTCATTATGTTGAGGAAAGTTCCCTCTATGCCTACTTTCTGCAGGGTTTTTATTATAAATGGGTGTTGAATTTTGTCGAAAGCTTTCTCTGCATCTATTGAGATGATCATATTGTTTTTCTCCTTCAGTTTGTTAATATGGTGTATCACGTTGATTGATTTGCGTATACTGAAGAACCCTTGCATTCCTGGAACAAATCCCACTTGATCATGGTGTATGATCTGTTTAATGTGCTGTTGGATTCTGTTTGCTGGTATTTTGTTGAGGATTTTTGCATCTGTGTTTATCAGTGATGTTGGCCTGTAGAGTTCTTTCTTTGTGACATCCTTGTCTGGTTTTGGTATCAGGGTGATGGTGGCCTCGTAGAATGTGTTTGGGAATGTTCCTCCCTCTGCTATATTTTGGAAGAGTTTGAGAATGATAGGTGTTAGCTCTTCTCTAAATGTTTGATAGAATTTGCCTGTGAAGCCATCTGGTCCGGGCTTTTGTTTGTTGGAAGATTTTTAATCACAGTTTCAATTTCAGTGCTTTTGATTGGTCTGTTCATATTTTCTATTTCTTCCTGATTCAGTCTTGGCAAGTTGTGCCTTTCTAAGAATTTGTCCATTTCTTCCAGGTTGTCCATTTTCTTGGCATAGAGTTGCTTGTAGTAATCTCTCATGATCTTTTGTATTTCTGCAATGTCAATGTCAGTTGTTACTTCTCCTTTTTCATTTCTAATTCTATTGATTTGAGTCTTCTCCCTTTTTTTCTTGATGAGTCTGGCTAATGGTTTATCAATTTTGTTTATCTTCTCAAAGAACCAGCTTTTAGTTTTATTGATCTTTGCTATTATTTCCTTCATTTCTTTTTCATTTATTTCCGATCTGATTTTTATGATTTCTTTCCTTCTGCTAACTTTGGGGGTTTTTGTTCTGCTTTCTCTAATTGCTTTAGGTACAAGGTGAGGTTGTTTATTCGAGATGTTTCCTGTTTCTTAAGGTAGGATTGTATTGCTATCAACTTCCCTTTTAGAACTGCTTTTGCTGCATCCCATAGATTTTGGGTCATCGTGTCTCCATTGTCATTTTTTTCTAGGTATTTTTTGATCTCCTCTTTGATTTCTTCAGTGATCACTTCGTTATTAAGTAGTGTATTGTTTAGCCTCCATGTGTTTGTATTTTTTACAGGTATTTTCCTGTAATTGATATCTAGTCTCATAGCATTGTGGTCGGAAAAGACACATGATACAATTTCAATTTTCTTAAATTTACCAAGGCTTGATTTGTGACCCAACATATGATCTATCCTGGAGAATGTTCCATGAGCACTAGAGAAAAATGTGTATTCTGTTGTTTTTGGATGGAATGTCCTATAAATGTCAATTAAGTCCATCTTGTTTAATGTATCATTTAAAGCTTATGTTTCATTATTTATTTTCATTTTGGATGATCTGTCCATTGGTGAAAGTGGGGTGTTAAAGTCCCCTACTATGAATGTGTTACTGTCAATTTCCCCTTTTATGGCTGTTAGTATTTGCGTTATGTATTGAGGTGCTCCTATGTTGGGTGCATAAATACTTACAATTGTTATATCTTCTTCTTGGATCGATCCCTTGATCATTATGTAGTGTCCTTCTTTGTCTCTTCTAATAGTCTTTATTTTAAAGTCTATTTTGTCTGATATGAGAATTGCTACTCCAGCTTTCTTTTGGTTTCCATTTGCATGAAATATCTTTTTCCATCCCCTTACTTTCAGTCTGTATGTGTCTCTAGTTCTGAAGTGGGTTTTTTGTAGACAGCAAGTATATGGGTCTTGTTTTTGTATCCATTCAGCCAAACTGTGTCTTTTGGTGGCAGCATTTAGTCCATTTACATTTAAGGTAATTATCGATATGTATGTTCCTATTCCCATTTTCTTAATTGTTTTGGGTTCATTATAGTAGGTCTTTTCCTTCTCATGTGTTTCTTGCCTAGAGAAGTTCCTTTAGCAGTTGTTGTAGACCTGGTTTGGTGGTGCTCAACTCTCTCAGCTTTTGCTTGTCTGTAAAGGTTTTAATTTCTCCATCAAGTCTGAATTAGATCCTTTCTGGGTAGAGTAATCTTGGTTGCAGGTTTTTCTCCTTCATCACTTTAAATATGTCCTGCCAGTCCCTTCTGGCTTGCAGTTTCTGCTGAAAGATCAGCTGTTAACCTTATGGGGATTCCCTTGTGTGTTATTTGTTGTTTTTCCCTTGCTGCTTTTAATATGTTTTCTTTGTATTTAATTTTTGACAGTTTGATTAATATGTGTCTTGGCATATTTCTCCTTGGATTTATCCTGTATGGGATTCTCTGTGCTTCCTGGACTCGATTAACTATTTCCTTTCCCATTTTAGGGAAGTTTTCAACTATAATCTCTTCAAATATTTTCTCAGTCCCTTTCTTTTTCTCTTCTTCTTCTGGAACCCCTATAATTCGAATGTTGGTGCGTTTAATGTTGTCCCAGAGGTGTCTGAGATTGTCCTCAGTTCTTTTCTTTCTTTTTTCTTTATTCTGCTCTGCAGTAGTTATTTACACTATTTTATCTTCCAGGTCACTTATCCGTTCTTCTGCCTTAGTTATTCTGCTATTGATCCCTTTTAGAGTATTTTTCATTTCATTTATTGTGTTGTTCATCGTTGTTTGTTTCATCTTTAGTTCTTCTAGGTCCTTGTTAAATGTTTCTTGCATTTTGTCTATTCTATTTCCAAGATTTTGGATCATCTTTACTATCATTATTCTGAATTCTTTTTCAGGTAGACTGCCTATTTCCTCTTCATTTGTTAGGTCTGATGGGTTTTTATCTTGCTCCTTCATCTGCTGTGTGTTTTTCTGTCTTCTCATTTTGCTTATCTTACTGTGTTTGGGGTCTCCTTTTTGCAGGTTGCAGGTTCGTAGTTCCCGTTGTTTTTGGTGTCTGTCCCCAGTGGCTAAGGTTGGTTCAGTGGGTTGTGTAGGTTTCCTGTTGGAGGGGACTAGTGCCTGTGTTCTGATGGATGAGGCTGGATCTTGTCTTTCTGGTGGGCAGGTCCACGTCTGGTGGTGTGTTTTGGGGTGTCTGTGGACTTATTATGATTTTTGGCAGCCTCTCTGCTAATGGGTGGGGTTGTGTTCCTGTCTTGCTAGTTGTTTGGCATAGGATGTTCAGCACTGTAGGTTGCTGGTCGTTGAGTGAAGCTGGGTGCTGGTGTTGAGATGGAGATCTCTGGGAGATTTTCACCGTTTGATATTATGTGGAGCTGGGAGGTGTCTTGTGGACCAGTATCCTGAAGTTGGCTCTCCCACCTCAGAGGCACAGCACTGACTCCTGGCTGCGGCACCAAGAGCCTTTCATCCACTCGGCTCAGAATAAAAGGGAGAAAAAGTAGAAAGAAAGGATTAGTAGAGGAAAGAAAGAAAGAAGGAAGGAAAGAAAGAAAGAAAAAGAAAGAAAGAAAGAAAGAGAGAAAGAAAGAGAGAAAGAAAGAAAGGAGGGCGGGAGGGAGGGAGGGAGGGAAGGAAGAAAAAAAACAAAGAAGAAGAAGTAGAATAAAATAAAGTAAGATAAAATATAATAAAGTTATTAAAATAAAAAAATAATTATTAAGAGAAAACAAACAAAAAAAAAAAACGGTTGGATAGAGCCCTAGGACAAATGGTGGAAGCAAAGCTATACAGACAAAATCTCACATAGAAACATACATACTCACAAAAAGAGGAAAAGGGGAAAAAATCATAAATCTTGCTCTCAAAGTCCACCTCCTCAATTTGTGATGATTCGTTGTCTAAAGGAGGGAGGTAAGGAAAGAAAGAACGAAGATAAAGTAAAATAAAGTTATTAAAATAAAAAGTAATTATTAAGAAAAAAATTAAAAACAAAACAAACAGACAGGTAGAACCCTGGGACAAATGGTGGAAGCAGAGCTATACAGACAAAATCTCACACAGAAGCATACACATACACCCTCACAAAATAAGGAAAAGGGGAAAATATCATAAATCTTGCTCTCAAAGTCCACCTCCTTAATTTGGGATGATTCATTGTCTATTCATGTATTCCACAGATGCAGGGTACATCAAATTGATTGTGGAGCTTTAATCCGCTGCTTCTGAGGCTGCTGGGAGAGATTTCTCTTTTTCTTCTTTGTTCTCACAGCTCCCAGGGGCTGAGCTTTGGATTTGTCCCCGCCTCTGCGTGTAGGTCGCTGGAGGGCGTCTGTTCTTCGCTCAGACAGGACGGGGTTAAAGGAGCCGCTGATTCGGGGGCTCTGGCTCACTCAGGCCGGGGGGAGGGAGGGGCACGGAATGCGGGGCGAGCCTGCGGCGGCAGAGGCTGGCGTGACGTTGCACCAGCCTGAGGCGTGCCGTGCGTTCTCCCGGGGGAAGTTGTCCCTGGATCACGGGACCGTGGCAGTGGCGGGCTGCACAGGCTCCCCGGAAGAGGGGTGTGGATAGTGACCTGTGCTCACACACAGACTTCTTGGTGGCGGCAGCAGCAGCGTTAGCGTCTCAGGCCCGTCTCTGGGGTCCTCGCTTTTAGCCGCGGCTCGCGCCCATCTCTGGAGCTCCTTTAAGCAGCGTTCTTAATCCCCTCTCCTCGCGCACCAGGTACGTGGGGGGTTTCTTGCCTTTTGGGAGGTCTGAGATCTTCTGCCAGCGTTCAGTAGGTGTTCTGTAGGAGTTGTTCCACGTGTAGATGTATTTCTGGTGTATCTGTGGGGAGGAAGGTGATCTCCGTGCCTTACTCTTCCGCCATCTTCCCGGAAGTCCCCTGCATTTTATTTTCAAAGAGTAAAGAAAGGTTGATCTTGCTTTTAGTCAGACATAATGTGGGATTTTCAGTCCTATGGATTTGTTAATTACAGATTTCTTCCTATCTGTCTGACAAGGCAACCTGTGATTCCTGATCGTATGGTTGCTGAAAAGCACTGGTTAACCGTAGACTAGGTTGTGCTGCAGTAACAACGCCCAAACCTCTGTGGCTTAAAACCACAAGGTAGGGGCTTCCCTGGTGGCGCAGTGGTTGAGAGTCCGCCTGCCGATGCAGGGGACACGGGTTCGTGCCCCGGTCTGGGAGGATCCCACATGCCGCGGAGTGGCTGGGCCCGTGAGCCATGGCCGCTGGGCCTGCGCGTCCGGAGCCTGTGCTGCGCAGCGGGAGAGGCTGCAACAGTGAGAGGCCTGCGTACCGCAAAAAAAAAAAACCAACACAAGGTAATTTCTCCCTCACACACAGGTCTATCATGGGTCAGCTGAGGGCACTGTTGTGCAGCAGCCTGGCTCTAGGATCAAGCCGAAAGATCAGCCAGCATCTGCCACCACTTACCTTTCACTGTGGTAGAGGGGAAAAAGACAGTAGCCCATCATACACCAGCTTATAAAGCATCTGTCTAGAGTAGAACATTATACCTCACCGGTCAAAGTAAATCATATAACCCCACTCAACTTGCAGGGAGTAGAGAATTGCAGTCCTGCTGTGTGTCCAGGTAGAACCAGAAACTTCCTGTGAACAATGCTAATGTTCACCCCACTGGTTATGGCTTCTTCATTAGCAGTGTTGTCTTGGCTGCCTTGAAACTCATGAACTACCTAGAGATCAGGAAAAAGACTTTAAAGTAAGACTCCACCTGCAGCAGCCAGTAGTGATGCTATTAATTCCCACAAGCTTAGTTAGAAAGCCCTAAGGTCTTAGCTATTTATATAGCTGCAAACACCCAAGACACTTCCTGACACATTATGGATGTGGAGTACAATAATAGCCTTAGTAGAATTTCCGTTCTGGTTTCTGTCTTGTCAGGAATCTTCCCTGCGGTCTACCTAGGGCCTCCCAAGCTGTACCCCGGGCTTGTTCTTCACCTTCTGCCCTGCTGTGCACAGTGACTATTAAGCAGCTGTCCTCTCCCACTGCGGTGAGGGCTGTGTGTCCACAAGGCATTGTTAGTGCAGCAACATATGCTGGTGGAGCACTTGGGAAGCAGGCTAGATGGAAAACAGGGGGACTTAATTGAATTAGAAGCACACACGCAGGATATTCTGGTCTGCGATCTTTGCAGCCCCCTCTCTGTTTGTCAGAGAAAGTCTGTCTACTTTCACATGATCTGCTAGCATTTGGGATTTATTCTCTGCACCTTCTATTAAATCCAATAGCCGTCTCTTATTCTCTTGCATCCTCACATTCTATAAACCAAAGAAATATGGTCTTTTGCAATAGTTCCGCAGTCCTTGCCAAAAACAGACAAATGAAGTAGTGCTGAGGATGAATGAGGGCCTTAGGACATCGCACACACTGGGTTCCACCTTGCTTTGCACCTGCCAGCCCTCTAGGTATGGGTTCCCACACTTTCCTGATGATAAGACGCAACAAAGGTATTGGTTAAAATACAGATTGCCCAGTCTATCCTGGGGAAGATACGAATCAGAAGGTCTGGATAGGGCCTCAGGAATCTGATTTTTAAAACACTTGAGATAAGTCTTATTTTCAGGAAAGTTTGGGAAACACTGGCCATTGCTTGTTCCCTTCCTCTTACAATAGTTGGACGTTTTTCAGCTTCACCAAACAAAGCTGCAAGGCTGGAGAACGATACCACCAAACCTTTCTCAAATAACTTCAACCTATCTGCTTCTCCTATTATAAAAATTTCTAGCCTCTAGTTATATCATATCTAGTGTACTTTCATATACTTTTATATAGTGTTGGGCTATTGTCTCCAGCTGTTTCACTAGGTATGTGTAGTTTCTCCCTATAAGTATAAATTCCCAAAAGTCAAGACTAGTGCCTCTACTTTGTCTTCCCTTCCCTCTTTACATGTCTAGCATCATATCCTCCTCTACCTCTGTCTCTACCATCTAATTATCTATCTCCCCATTAGAATGTAAACTCCATGAGAGCATGCAGCTTACCTCCTCCACAGTATTTAGAACTGTGCCCAGCATGTATTAGGTGCTCCAGATAAATGCATCTTGGCCTGTGGGGCAGATTAATAAGAAAGTTTTAAACAAGTCTGAGACATCTCAGATGTTACAAGGTTGCTGCTATCTTGACTGCTTTATCAATGTGATGATTCCCTTTCCTCCTTTTGCCCTCTCTTTCCAGCCTCTGCCTTTTTCCCTGACTAGACTGTCCAAAAGAGCGTTTCTCTAATCTAATGGGTAGAGAAACAGAAGTCCAGAGCTGAATACAAGTAATGTACAGTTTTGATTTTTGCTGGCCCGCAATCTATTTCTCTTCATTTTGTTAACAGAAGCCCGATTCCCTTTCAGGGAACCATCTCAGCCTCTGTACTGAGGTAGGAGTGACCCAGACCTGACCAATCAGTGTATCCCCTTGCCTCAAAGCTTGTTTCGGGAATGGCTATATGACCCCTGGGTCTAATCAGAGTTGGGGACTTTTGCTGGGACTTTGGCAAACACTGGCTTTTGTACTGCTGAGGTTGCTAGCTAGAGAATATTACAGTAGCCTAGAGTTTGGGGGGGGCCTCCCGTGGAGAGTGCCTGACTGAGATTGAAACCAGCACAGGGAAGAACAGGATGCAGTGCTGATCAGAGAAGACAGGCATAGAGAGAGTAGTGGTGACCCGGGAACACGCGCCCTGGGGACAGGCTAGGGGACGCACTTGTTCTGTGAGCTCTTGCAGGCGTCCTGCACATGGTCTGCATGTCCGGTGTCAAGCGCAGCCCTCGTACTCAGGGCAGGTTGGGTGAAGAAGAGAGCTTTGTTTGCAGGGAACATGCTGCCCAGGGGCTCACCCCACACGTGACCAGGCTCACCCCCTGTCGTCCTTTACCAGCAGCATTCAAAGGGCTTCCTAAATGCCCTTCCATGCTCTTTTTATACACTGTGCACTCATGCTACCAAGCCATCTGCAATAGATTTGTTTCCACGTTGGTCTGTGAGCTGCAACTTGAGAGCCAGGGCCGGATTTTCCAAAAGTTGTACCCCCATTCCTAGCACAGTGCCTGGAGGTGCTCCGTGCTCCCTACATGTTGGTTACACGATTCAGGGTATGCATAGGGTAGCTTACAGAGTTCAGCTCTGAGTTTCCTGACCTGAAAACACAAGGGATATGCCTCTACCAAAAATTAGAGCTACTGAGGGAAAAAACTTCTTGATTTCTCGACCTTGTTGGGCAGAGAAGAGTCGACTCTGAGCTGAAGTTGTTGGCCTTGCTCCCTCTCTTCGCAGATGACAGCCTCTGGTCAGTCTGTGAGGAGACACACCAGCAGCCTGCACTGTCCTGGCCAACTGGGTGGTTTCTCCGGAGGCCTCTAAGAGGCCAGGAGAGATGGGGCATGACAGAGCCAGGCCCGCTGCTCTGCTCACTAGAGAATGCCCGAGCTGGCCAGAATGACCCGCTGCACATGTGGGAAGCAGAAGAAGGGTTTCAGCCCCCAGAGGGAGAGGACAAGAGGGTAAAAATAGAGAGCGAGTAGGGATTTTTGGTTTTGGTTTTAGCATCTATGCCCGAGGAAACTGACAGCAAGCATCCCTCTGTGAATATGTGGATCCCACTGGATGGAAATGCAGGCTGAGGCACCAGCACCTGGCTCCTTTCTTTTTCTTTTCTTCCTTTCTTTTTCTCTCATGTAATAACACTTCCCCCCAATTCTTATGAAAATTTGGTAAAAATAGCTGTTTTCATTTGAGAAGCATTTTGAAGAGACCAGTCAAAAGGCCACTTTTCCACTAGCTATTGTGAATAATGCTGCAGTGAACATTGTAGCACATATATCTCCTTGAGGTACTTATTTCATTTACTTTGGATATATACCCAGATGTGAGATTGCTGGATCATGTAGTGGTTTTATTGTTTATTTTTTGAGGAAACTCTTACGATTTTCCGTAAGGCTCTACCTGTTTACCTTCCCACTAACAGCATGCAAGGGTTTCTTTTGTGTCCATTGATGGATGAATAGATAAAGAAATTGCACACACACACACACACACACACACACACACAAGCACATATACACACAATGAAATGTTATTCAGCCTTAATAACGAAGGAGATATGGCAGTATGTTTGAACCTAGAGGACATCATGCTGAGTGAAATAAACCAGACACAAAAAGAAAAAGGCTGCATGATCTCACTTATATTTCGAATCTAAACTCATAGAACCAGAGAGTATAATAGTGGTTAGCAGGGTCTACGGGGTTGAGGAAAATGGGGCGACGCTGGTCAAAGGACACAAAGTTTCAGTCATGTAGAATGAATAAGTCTAGAGATCTAGTGTATGGCATGATGACTATTGCTAATAATATTATATTGAATAGTGGAAATTTGCTGAGAAGTTAGATCTCAGGTGCTCTCACCACACACAAAAAAAATGGTAACTATGTGAGATGGATATGTTAATTAGCGTGATTGTAGCAATCATTTTGCTATGTATATGTATATCAAAACATCATGGTGTATACCTTAAAATATATAATTTTTATTTTTTTAAAAAAAGGCCACTTTTCCTTACTACCCAATTCTATTACTGAGTAGGATTTCTGTAAGATTTTTCTTCCCAAAGGGAGAGGCCGACTACACTCTACTTCATAGAAACTCTCCCTTCAAATCATCACATTACCTCATATCTTCTTTTTGCACGGCTGCCTTTTTTTCTTTGAACTCATGTTGAAATCATGTCCAAAGTATGGATAACAAGTTGCAAGCAGGATTGTGGTCACGAAACAAATATTGCACCTTAAATGCCAGTGAACACAATTCAGGCAATTGGATAGACATTTCTTTCCTATCAGAAAGTATTTTGATGAATAAGATTCCTTCTTGGGCCAACATCACTCTCATATTATTTGCATCATCTTTGTAGCTCTGCTAGACTCCCTTCTTTTTACTCCCAGCCTTGCGGGCAAACTCTAATCAAAGTTTATATACAAAAAAGATGGAGGAAGGTTCCTAGGTTATGGATAAAGCCAAATTCCACAGTGCTAGAGAAAGAGGTGATAGTTGTGCAAATACAGCTAGTGAACAGCTCCTCTGATCCAGCTCCTGAGGAAGGGGAGATGAATAGGATTCCTATCAGGTGTGCCCAACTGTTAAAGACCTAGTGTCTTATTTGCTTCTCTGGAAAATATGCTTACAAAATACAAGCAAATCCCTAAGGGGAACTCTCAGGCACTTTATGAATGTTAACAGTTTTCTAATCACTGATATTATGTTCACATAATGGCTTCTATTAACACAACAACAAGGTTTGCAACATGCCCTGCAGTTACTTGATGCTTCTTGGTATTTCCATCTCATGACAGTGATAAAAAAGAATCCCATATCTTTCTTGATATCTTGAGGTAATTGTTCCCAGTTGCTGTAATACGAACTGATTTGGCTCCAATGGAAATCCCACTAATAGTGACAAGCTGATATTTGCTACCGTTTGATCTCAGAAACAAGAATACTGCGTTATATGTCTACTGTTAATATGCTTTATATGTAAATTGTTAATGAACAGTTTACAAAGTGACATTGACCATTGTTATGTCGTGTATTCCAAAGACAAGTAGACTCAAGCTAGGTGTGACTCCTGAAACAGATGGCCAGTTTAGGTGATATACTCTAGTCTCTCAACTGACTGAACGGAAAACAATGGAAGGTATTGCTGTTGTTTTTTAGCATCATTTATGTCACTTTTTTCCCTCCCCCACAACATTTTTTGCCTCAACTATTTTAGCAAGTAGCATTGGCTATAATTTGTACTTCACAGTCTAACAGGGAATTCCCTGGCAGTCCAGTGGTTAGGACTCCACACTTTCACTGCCAAAGGCCCGGGATCCTGCAAGCCATGTGGCATGGCCAAAAAAAAAAAAAAAATACTGAGATGCAAAACTAAGATATAATCCTGGATATTAAGAAAAAAAGAAAATGGATTAAAAAAATAACAAATACAAATATCAATGATAAACTGTAAATTTATCCTATTTTATATCATTTTTAATTTTAGCTTTCCTTGATACTGATAATGATCATTATAACTAGTTTTAGGCAATTATGTATCGTAACATTAATCCTCATAAGACATGATTGACTAAGTATAAGTATATCCATGTAATAGATGAGGGCATAGATAAAAAGAAGTTTAGAAAGGCTGGAGACAGAGATGTGTTGGAGCTGATGCACGCCAGCCTCTGAGAACCAATTGTACACGTCTCTCCCAACTTCGTGTGCAGTGTCATCACATAGTAGCTTAAAACTGGCCACCGTGAAAGTATTTACACCATGGAATTTAGCAAACACTAGAAATCAGGGTACCCCCTCCCCTAAACGCTGGTTGTTAAACATTAAACAAGCGCTCCACTAGTTACAAAACTAGTAAGTGGCTGAGTTGAGATTTAAACTGTTCTGTCTGACTCTAGGCTGGGTGGAAACCATGGGCCCAAAAGTCAGGAGAATTTTGTTCTAGTACTAGCTTGCTTTGCCATGGAATTTTATGTCCTTAAGCCAATCCCTTCAAGTGTCTACCCTGCATTTTATCATCTACAGCATCCGGCTCTTAAATATTTAAATAATGAATAAAAGTATGAAGAATTATTGAAGGGCACTATCCATATATTCTTATCTGGTAAGAACAAGAATTCTAAGCTTTGATGATCACCTTCCCCCACCACTACCATGTTCACTTAGTAGAATTGAAGAGAGGGCATTCCTGCCCCCATCCCCCCTTCTCTAATCCCCCTTCCCCTGGCCTCTTCAGTAAGGTTCTCCCAGAAGCAGACCCTGAGACAAGGATTCACATGCAAGTTATTTGTTATGGAAGTGCTCCCAGAGAAACCAAACTGAGAAACCGTGGGAAGCTGACTAAGGACGGGGAGGAAGCCAAGCAAAGGCGTGATTTCAGGAGAAATCCCCTGGGAGCTCAGGAGCATACACCGCACACACAGTTTAGCCTCAAATCAAGGGAGCTGGGCTTTTGTGCCACCCCACCCTACACAGCCATTGGCTATGGGGGAGTTCACAAACTCCCAGACCCTTTGATCTCTCTGCATAGAGGGGAAAGCCCTATGCAGCAAAGATTGGAGAAGAGCAGAGCTGGGTATGCAGAGCTGAGAAGAAAGATGTACCAACAGTGTCTATTATATACTTCTGCATATCATGTTTTACTGAGAACCCGGCTTCATCCAGGCTGGCCAAGGGTAATACGGCTTTTCTCAGAAAGCCCAACATGATTTGTCTCGTCTCCTCCTAGCCAAATGGGAGCATGTTAGGGCACTAGAACACTCTGGAAATCTGGGAAGTAAGAAAATAGTCCCTCAGGATAAAGACATCCAGCTCTATTTCAGAGAAAGAGAGACAGAAAAAGGACACACATGGCAGACACCACACTTACGCTGAACTGGCCCTGAAAAAAGGGGATGACCACCTGGGGAGGAGACACAGTGTGTCCCCCACTACAGTGAACCTTTGAATGTGGAGCTTTCCGTGCTATGACATGCCACAGTAGTTGATAGTCTTCATCACCCACTCTTATCCCAACCCCAGGTAAAAATTAAAAGTACATGGCCAGTTCACTTGAATGTTTATACCACTCTTTAAGTTTGTTCAGCAAAGAGATCGTACCAGGTTTCTGGATGGGCATTTGGGCTAAGTATAATGCAAAATGATCCATTCAATGCATTAGGCATTCTTGGGACAGGAACCCATGACCCACTGAAAAATCTCTTTACACTCCTGCATTATTTCCATGAAAGCCTAATGTGCTACGGAACTCAAAATGTTTTCCCTTCTGCAAAATGTCCACAAATAATGTAGGAATTATTACTCCATTGTATCCACTAGGAAACTGGGGCACTGATTAAGTGGCAAGTCCATTAGAGGAGCTGTACCAACTCATGCTTTGAAATAGTACCTCATTACATGGGGACTAGCTTTGAATATGAACAGTTTGAGATGTTACCTTGTGTTGCATCTAGGCAGCCACATCCCGTACAGTGCTCATCAGGTTTTTGGTTTGGGGATTTTTATCTCCTACGTCATACAAACCCGTATTTTTAAAAATCATTTTTCTACTTGCTCCTTTTATTTTAAAATGTAATCCAAGTTATCTGAGGGAATAGAAAAATCCAGTGTGAAATAGATAATAACAGTTTTTAATAATCATTACTCATAAAACCTCAAGTGGCTTTGGTGGGCATCTGGTCATCATTAAGAGGATTGAATTTATCAAAGTCATTTTGCTTAATTAGGTGGCTAGCTGACAGGGTCTTTCTTACTGAAAAAGCATTACAATCATATGCAGAAGCCTCAAGAAGTACTTGATTGGACCATGTTATCATTGTTTTACTGACTATCATTAAATTCCCACTTGCAACCCCTAGGAGCTAATTCAAGTTCCAGGTTACTGCGCAAAGCTCACATAACCAGCTGGTCAACTTAAATTGAAGACAACTTAACTAAAAATAATAAAGTGAATCAATATCTCAGGTCCTACTTTACATAGAGGAATTCATGCTTTGGTATGATGCTTGCTCTAAGTGTGACCAATGCCTTACATCCACAAGTCCAAATCCTAGAAAGAGTGTAGCCTAATAACTTAAGAATGCCCAGTTGTACGCTCCAAGTCATTCTTAGGTAGAGAAGGAGCTTCAGAGATTACATAATATGTTTTAACTGGACAAACACCAACTGTTCTTTCATGCAGGGACTAATAAGCTACAATTCAGTGATATGTCCATTTTTTTCATATGTATCAAAAAGGACAAAGAATGTAACATCCTAGTCTCAAAGTTTAAAAAAAAATAATCTAAACTATTTAAAAAGGGATTAGCCCTAAGAGTAAATGAGGAAGGTGAAATGATTGGTCTAAGTGGATATCGCTAGGGCAAAAATCAGGAGTGTAATATCTTACTTCACCAATACTAGGGGTTCTGACACTTTAATAGGCAGTTCAAGCCTTTCTCTTCTGGTAATGTCCTTTTACCTTATCCCTGGATAGGAAGCTGAATTCTAGTCTTTGAATTCAAATATCCCCCAAGAATCCTGTAGAGGCTGCCCACAGCTCACAGGTCTAGTAACTCTTATCAGGGAGGAAGAAACAGGAATAATTGGATCCCATGAGCCTCTATTTACAGTAGTCAAGGAATGGAACATAAACCGATTGAGCTGTGTGGCTAGGCAAGCAGACTTGGGAACACGGTTTGGCAGGAAACAACCAGAGAAATAAGAAGGAGAGTTGGCCCCAGGGACTTTCTAATGCACAAGAAGTGGCTATGAGTGTGCATGCATGCTCCCTATACAAGATGGAGAAATTCCAGGCAGTTTTTCCAACCTGTGAATGCTTGCTTACAGTGAAGGAAGATGTTATAACCAACACCTTAGACAGACTTCTTCTTAAAGTCTTTGACCTGCTGAATTCACAAACCAGCTGACCTGCTCTCACATTAAACCGTCTTACACAAGCTACCTTGTCCTCTACATAAGCTAAGTTGTTTTTTTTTTTTAATTTCAGTATTTCCCTCATCATTTTTCCCTTCCCACATACAAAGTTGACTGGAATCTTGCAGACATCAGATTGTAAAGCTTTCCTATATAATTAATTCATGTGCAAAAACAACATGGTCCTGGAAAAATGGGAGATTTTCATAGATTTTACCAAATTTTAACAACCTAATTTATTTTTAAACGGCAGGTGGGTTAGATAACAGGATAGGCTTTGGTACATGATAATCTTATTAACGGAAAAGAAACCACAAAACTCATGGGTCTTGGTTCAAAATACCCTCTGTGTCTTAGTCTTAGATCAGCAGATCCAAATAGGGTGGGCTAAGAGCCCTAGTCTCTCATTCAAGTTGCTACCAACTACTTGTGTATTTGGGTAGGTCAGAAGTATTTTGGTCTTCAGGTTTCTTGATCTATAAAACATGAGGGAGGGATTTTGAGGGAGTCAGAAAAATGGAGTGAGAGGGCAATATAAGGAACATACAGAGCCAAAGATTTTTCCAAGCCATGAAGATATGCAAAGCCCCTCACCTGCCCAACCTATGAGCTGAAGGGCTCAAGTTCTTCAACAAGTCAGAATGGAGTCAGTGTAGAGGACAGATATTGGACATGAGAAGTTAGTGGGATTCAGCAGAAACTACCACAGGCACAGAAGTAACATAGGATAGTAGCACTCCATGGAGTTCCCAAGAATCTTAAAGAAGGCTTTGCCCTTCACATACAACAAGGAATGGAAGCATAGCACTTGTTTTTAAATCTAAAAGTGTGAGAAGACCTCAAACAACCTGGAGATACTTCATCCCCAAATCTTACAGCAATCCAATAAAGTACCTGTTGTCATCCCCATCTTACATCTTTCTGTTCCACAGTGGTCCAAGTAAGAGAATAACACTGTGTTTCAGGAAGAAAAACAAAGAGGTTTGGGGGCTTTTGATTGTTTTTCATGTCAGTCAAAAAGCCACAGTCTTGGGTTAATGACATCTAGGATTATTGTTTGGGAGAGAGGTGACATAAAGATGGTACCCACATTGACTTCCCAAATTGAGGGAGGTTAATAGAAGCAAGAGAGGATGCTTCATATTTCCCTAGATGGGAATTAGAGAGTAGAATTTCGGATGACCTTTTTTTTTTTTTTTTTTTTTTTTTGAGGTACGCGGGCCTCTCACTGCTGTGGCCTCTCCCATTGTGGAGCACAGGCTCCGGACGCGAAGGCTCAGCGGCCATGGCTCACGGGCCCAGCCGCTCCGCGGCATGTGGGATCCTCCCAGACCGGGGCACAAACCCGTGTCCCCTGCATCGGCAGGTGGACTCTCAACCACTGCGCCAGCAGGGAAGCCCCAGATGATCATTTTTAAGGTGTTTCTCACTCCTGTGACACTCTAACCTGAGCAGCACAATTCCATCTGTGGTAACTGGGTGCAGAGTGTCTGCACTATGATACTATGATACATCTGATACTATGCAGAATCACCTTGAGGAACATCTGGAGACGGGGAGGGATGGGTACCTTTTTGTTGATTATAAGACAAAGCAATACTCAAAGAAAAACTTCCCCTCAGATTTCTTTAGTATTCTTTTTTTACTTATTCTGCTTTGTACAAAGTTTAAAAAAAAAAAGTAAATTAACAGTTTCAGAGGATTCATGATCCCATTAGATAAATTTTCCCTCCCACGATGTCAGTACTAAATGTCATCCTGGTGCCTTTAAATGTATTATATTTCATATGGAGGATCAAAGCAAACCTTTCAATTAGTTCCTCAAGGTGATTCTGCATAGTATCAATTCTAGCATTGAAGTTTTTGTGCTTATAAAACTCTTCACCATGTACAGGGATGAAGATGCTGACAAAACGGGAAGAGGTTTATCTGGGCCCTCATACATTTTTGCTTGTTCGCTTTGTTTGGAATATCTAGTCAGAATTCAGGATGAATTCTGTGTCCTTGGCGTGGAATAAAACTAACCAGACCATTATGAGCGCAAAGCTGGCGCTTAGCATTAATGATTCTTATCTACTGAATTCTCTGCTTTCTAAGGCCTAAGAACATCTGATGAGGCAGAGCTGATGAATGAAACTACATACTCTTATGAAAGAAATAGGCAAAATGAAACCAGTTTCATTTATGTTAGAATCCTAGGGTTATAGATGAAATTATTTTTTTCAAACCTTAAAAGTATTAGAAGTTTACCACAGAAAATTTGAGAAAAAAATTTTTTTAAAGCTATCTCTTTTTACAATAATATTTTGATACATTTTTATATATGTTTTTCACATATTTGAAATCATGCTTAATATACAATTAAGTATACTGTTTTTTTAACATATCATTTAAAAGAATCATGTTGTAAGCTCTCCCTAAAGGTAATTTTAAGTGATAAAATAAATTCCTTATTGTGTAAGTAAGCCATGTTTTATGTGGAGTATTTAAGCTATTTTAATTATTTTTTACTAAGTAAAACTGATCACATGGGGTGACACTTAAGTGTCAGGTGTATAATGTTTCTTTTTACCGTGGCAATAAAACTTAATGTATTATAGTGCTCTTTCCTCAAAAATATTGGGAGGAAAGCAGGCAGGCATGGTGTTCCTTTTGAGGCATAGCAATCATACCTTTTGAATATGTATGTCTGTGCTTCGAATATGACCCTGGTCAGAACAAGCAAGACAAACAAAAACGTGTTCCTTCTCCCATAAACAATAGAGATGAGCCAGGGGGTGAAGAGGCCCCAGCTCCAGCAGCACACTGCTGTTCCCAGCCTCTGAGCTCATAAATAGTCTCTTTTTCTGTTGTGTCCGTTCTACACGTTACCGTTTCCAACTAGATTCTAGTACAGTTATGGCTGTGGCCCAGATATTTGTGTTTCTTTTGGCCTGCCTAGTTCTTGTGGAAAGGTCACTGCCACTTCTTTGATTTCTTTGAGAAGAGACTTCAACCATCTTCTCCAACCTATGAGCGACTCGCATAGCTGTTATACTTTAGAGGCTGTGGGAGTTGGTAATTATTTTGTTTTTCTCATAGACTACAAAATCTTTTTTCAGGTGTCATTTTTCCATTCTAACTTTACTTATTTTTTCTGGTTGATGGTTCATTTCTCATCCAACCCTCCCAACACAGTTTCTGGCATTGTGTTTTCTTCTTCTCAGATCCTTTTGTTAGTTTTTTAATGGATTAACTATGAAGGAAAGTCTTTGCCTTGCTGCTGAATCCACCAGAATCTCAGAAGTCTCCCTGAGTCTCAGAAGGGGACACAGACAGTTAGAAGGCCAGCAGTTCAAAGGCATGAGGCCAGAAGCCTTTTTGCCCTAGCGCTGAAATGTTGCTCTGCTAATGTACCTCATGCCCAGTATTTCTTATTAATAAGGCACTAAATATGGGGTAATCCGGTGTTACCATTGCCAAAAGAAAATATCTGTCTTTTAATTAATTAATGTAAATGGGCTTTTACTGGAAAATAGAAGGGAAGTGTTTCTAGAACTCAGAACATAATGTTACACCAGGGAATACCATGCCCTCTTTTTATTTTAACGTGGAAATATTTTTTAAATGCAGAGACACTAGGTCTGGACTGGCTGAGAGAGAGTTCACAAATTATTGCAGAACAGGTGCTTTTTTGTAAACTCAGGACTTCTGTTTCCCAGTTCACTTTTGCTACAATTCACTTGCATTCAATCTGGTGGGAGCTTTAATCAAGCAAATTATCTGGGTGAAGCAATTTATGAAACAAGAAATAACTTACAGTCAAACTCCACTTCTTCCTTATTTCTATTTACCTTTCCCTCATGGACTGATGCAATTATCGCTCAGCTAGGGACTAACATAAATATTGATCAAAACAGCAACACTACCAGATTACTCCCTGGTGCGGCTTCAGTTCAACTTACATCTCCTTACTGCCTTTTCTCATGCAAAGGTTAACTTTTCTCTCATTTCTAAGTTCCTTTTTGCTTCCGTTTTTCTCTCAGGACAATCTAATTTACAATTGACCCAACTGGATTGATCCAAAGCCACATAATTTTCCCTCCAGCGTCACAAAATCTGTTGTTGAAAGTAGACATTTATACACTGTTATACACTATGTAAACCAAAGGAGCTGACTTAATTAAGGAAAATCAGGAGGAGCTAATTTTTCAAAATGTGGGCTGAGCACATGCGTTTGTCTTCTCTCTTTTCTCTAAATCTGTAATGGCAACTCCTAAAAGTGACAGAAGCCAGCATGGAGACGTCTGCCGACGAGAGATTAAAGAAATTCTTGGCATGGGGGACCTCTAGAAATGTGAAATAGATTGGCATCAGATTTTTCATCAGAATAAATACAAGCTAAAGGCAGCAATTCTGTCCTTCAAACTTTGAAAGTAAAATGATTTAGAACCTGTAATTCTAAACCCAGCCAATTTTTAGATGGATTCTGAGAGCAAAATGGAGTTCTTTTCAATAAGACATCATCTTAAAATGTTACTTCTCTGGCTCACTCACCTCTGCCCTGACAGGCGCCCACTCGCACGCTGCCTGCTATGCTGCTCTGCCCGGCCTCAGCCCTGCCCGGGCTCAGCCACCACCTTCAATATCTCTGTATGCCCATTATGTAAGTTTAAGAAGCATATTGGGAGACCTTCAAGATGGCGGAGGAGTAAGACATGGAGATCACCTTGCTCCCCACAAATATATCAAAAATACATCTACATGTGGAACAACTCCTACAGAACACCTATTGAACACTGGCAGAAGACATCAGACCTCCCAAAAGGCAAGAAACTCCCCATGTACCTGGGTAGGGCAAAAGAAAAAACAGAGACAAAAGAATAGGTACGGGACCTGCACCTCTGGGAGGGAGCTGTGAAGGAGGAAAAGTTTCCACACACTAGGAAGCCCCTTCACTGGTGGGGACGGGGCGGTGGGTGGGGGGAAGCTTCAGAGCCATGGAGGCGAGTGCAGCAACAGGGGTGCAGAGGGCAAAGCGGAGAGATTCCCACACAGAGGATCGGTGCCAACGAGCACTCACCAGCCTGAGAGGCTTGCCTGCTCACCCGCTGGGGCAGGTGGGGGCTGGGAGCTGAGGCTCGGGCTTTGGAGGTCAGATCCCAGGGAGAGGACTGGGGTTGGCTGCATGAAGACAGCTTGAAGGGGGCTAGTGCACCACAGCTAGCTGGGAGAGAGTCCGGGAAAATGTCTGGACCTGCTGGAGAGGCAAGAGACCATTGTTTCGGGGTGCATAAGGAGAGGGGATTCCTTCCCTGTGTGCCCACAGAAGGTAGAGCACTGCCTAAGCGAGCTCCAGAGATGGGCGTGAGCCACGGCTATCAGCTTGGACCACAGAGATGGGCATGAAATGCTAACGTTGTCACCACTGCCACCAAGAATCCTCTGTGCAAGCACAAGTCACTACCCACACACACCACCACCCCCACCACCCCCAGGAGCCTGTGCAGCACACCACTGCCAGGGTTCCGCGATCCAGGGACAACTTCCCCAGGAGAACACACGGCGAGCCTCGGGCTGTTGCAGTGTCACGCCAGCCTTTGCCACTGGAGGCTCGCCCTGCATTCCAATTATGACTACCGTACCCCTCCCTCTCCCCGGCCTGCTTTAACCCCCTCCTGTCTGGGCAGGGAATAGATGCCTGACAGCAGCTGTCATACAGAGGCAGAGCCAAAACCAAAGTTGAACCCCAAGAACTGTGCAAACAAAGAATGGAAAAGGAAATTTCTCCCAGCAGCCTCAGGAGCAGCCAGTTAAATCTCCACAATCAACTTGATGAACCCTGCATCTGTAGAATGCCTGAATAGACAATGAAGGCTCCCAAAATTCAGGTGGTGGAGACTTTGGGAGCAACTGTACACTTGGGGTTAGCTTTCTGCATCTGATTTGTTTTTCGTTTTTATGTTAATCTAGTTTAGTTTTTAGTCCTTATTAACATTGGTGGATTTATCGTTTGGTTGCTCTCTTTTTTTTTTAATCTTTTATTTTTTTATTTTATTATTTTTTTTTTCCTTTTCCCTCCTTTTGTGAGTGTGTATGTGTATGCTGCTTTGTCTGATTTTGTCTGCTTAGTTTTACTTTTACCATTTGGTTTGGGGTTCTGTATGTTCTTTTTTTCTTTGGTTGGTTGGTTGGTTGGTTTTTGTTGCATTTTTTCCTTTTCCTTCTTCCTTTCCTTTCAAGGCATGTGGCTGGCAGGGTCTTGGTACTCCGGCCAGGGGAGTTTCAACAGTCAGTCCAAAACAAAGTAGAAGCAGACAAAATCACCAAAGGGTTAATTTGCTGAACATTTAGGAACTTTTTTGAAGCTTTTTTTTAATGTTTTTTCAACTTTTCTGAGGTATACTTAACATAAAAATTTGCATATATTTAATGTTTACATTTTGATGAGTTTGGACATATGCATATATCATCACCACAAACAAGGTAATAAGGGGGGGAGGGGAAATAACACTTAGCATGACATCTACTCTCTTAACAAGTTTTTAGGTGCACAACACCCTGTTGTCAACTATGGGCACCATGTTGTACAGCAGATCTCTAGAACTCATTCATCTTGTATAACTGTACCTTTAAGCCCTGTTTTCCCCACTCCTCACCCCCTGGAAACCACCATTCTATTTCCTGCTTCTCTAATTTTATATTTTCTCATATAAGTGAAATCAGGCAGTTATTTTTCCTTCTGTGACTTAGCATAATATCTTCCTGGCCTATTCATGATGTTGCAAATGGTAGGATTTGCTCTTTCGAAGCCTTTATTTTGCTCTAACTACTCAGCCTTTATTTGATTTGGTGAGCTTTCCTTTAAATGCAATCCCCTGGGGTGTTTTGCTGACTGAAGCTCTTCCCTTCTACTGTCTTGGTCTGAAATACTTTGCCATAGCAGGGGCAAGTACAGGACATGAGTTGGAACAAATAGAAAAGCCAGTAAACAGTGTTAATGGGAAGCCCATTTATTTGTTCCTTTATAAAATGCTAAGAGTGAAAGCAGGGGCAGGATAGGGGCGAAAAAAAAGGAGCAAATATTAAGCTTTCATAAGGGGAACAAAAATTCCCTGAAAATCAACTATTTAATGATTTCAGTATTTGGCAAGTTGATCATCACATTGGATCAGTAAGTCAGTAGGCTCCAACTAAAATACCTTCAAGAAAAAGAAAAGGATTTTAGGAAAATACAAAATGAGTAAGAAATGAGGTTATTTAGGGATATGATGAGAAAGGTGTATGTATCATCTTCCAAGAAAAAAAGCAAAGCAATCAGAAACTCCATGGGAGGAAAATGCCATACAAAAACTCTATAGAGCCAATGTGAATCTGAAATTCAGCATGGCTTTAAACAATGTATAAATTTAGAAAAAAAAGGAAAAGAAAATCCATTTGATCTGCACATAAGGAACATTCTTGGTTGATTGGCATGAGGTGAGGGATGGTGTGGCACTGGAACCATTAGAAAAGGAAATTTGATAATAGCACACCATTAGAAAATACAAAAAGCAGAGGGGGTGAGCTTCAAGTATGATCAGGACATGCCTCCACATTTCTGTAATTCTTGCAGCTTTTCCTTCCTCCGTCAGCTGAACTTTAATGCTGGTTTCCTCCTCAAGTGCAAGATGTTTGCCTGTATCAATGGAGCCTCATGCTTCTTGTTCCTAATTGCGGGAGGGCAAGAGGGGCTTCCTACAGTCAATGAGCTTTGCGCACACTGGACCGTCTCTGAACCAGTCCTCATGACCAGATGCCATGTGTTGATTGTTTTTGGTATGAATTGTCTGAATAGAACAGAAGTTACTTGAGTGAGGACAGTCTACCCAAACAACAGGCTGCTGTGCCGTGAGGGAGGAGCAGGATGGGTTTGGAGGAGGCAAGCACAACATGCAACAAACCCTATTACTTTCATAGCTTTAAAGCTTTGTAGAGATTTGCCTTTTCCTTCAGTTTACCTTTAGGGTTTAGAACTGCACTGTGCAACACAGTAGCCACCATCCATGTGTGGCTATTCACATTCACATTTTAATTAATGGAAATTAAATGCAATTAAAACTGGTTTCTCAGCTGCATTAGCCATATTTCAAGTGCTAAAGAGCAAAGCTTAACTAAAGCTACCATATAGGACAATACATATTTTAGACATTTCCACCAGCACACGAAGTTCTAGTGGACAGGTTGGAACATGAAGTGCTCTGACTTGAGGATGCATATTTTCTATGGAGTATCCTCCTTAGATATGCTTTAGCCATGACTACAATGTTTGTTTCCTCCCAAAAGTTTGTAGCATCAATGAGACACCGGTTTTTCAGCTTTGGTTAATATTTCTTTCTTTTGTACTTACTTCTTTAAGGGAAAGCTTCCATGGATGACTAGACAGAGATTAAGAAGTAGACTAAGTATTTAGCCTTTCAGCACCCCTTTCTTGGTTCTCCCCTTATCCAAATCTCTCCTTACATGCCCCTTCCTCTAGACTGTGCTCCGCTCCACGATTTCCTCCTCAAGCAGTAGCTGATACTCCATGAGGCAGCTACCATATAACTTAGATTTTATGGTGCATATCCTCTTTATAGTGAAATTGATCTTAATGTATTTATGTGTCTGAGTAGTGGTTGGAGGCTTGGCTCAAGCATGGTGCAAAACTCAGTTTTTAACAAAGAGTAATAGGGGGTGGGGGTGGAGTGATTTAAAGGTTTGCCAGGTGTTAAAAAAAAATCCTCTAAGAATTAATGAGGTAATAACTATCATTTACTGAGCACTTAATATGTGCTAGGTACTTCTTTAACTTTTTACCTATAATATTCCATTTATTATTCCCCCAAATTCTTTGAGATGATTACTATTATTTTCCCGTTTCACTGATAAGGAAGTTGAAGGGCTGAGAGGTTAATCAGTTTTCTATAGGGTCACAAGGCTATGAGATGACCCTATATAAATGGGCCAGACTTTTGATTCAAATCCAGGCAGGCAGCCTCTGTGGCTTTATCACCTTGCACTGGCTTGAGGAAATCATCCAAAATTCACAGCACCAGCAGCTGCATTGCATCCCAGTCTAGGCTTTAAATCTTTGTTCTACCTGTTTATTACAAAGCAAACACAGACAGGGGGGTTCTCAGGTTAGTTGGTTGGTCTTATGAATCCCCCAAAGCTGAAAAGATCCTAAATAGTAAAAGTTTGCTTAAGAGTAGGAAGTCAAAGTTAAGCAGCAACTGATAAAGCAGAATTAGTGGTAAAAATCTGCTCAACATTTATTTAAACTTCTTTATTAATTTAAATCTTGCCCTATATTGACAAATTTGTTCTACAACAATAATTAGAGATTGTCAGTCGTTTTCAAAGAGTCTTATCTTTCTAAAAGAAAAAAAATTGACTGGATCATATGCTTGTACTGGAGTTTACTAACATAGTGATTCTCAACCTTGGCTTCCCAGTAGAATCCCTTGGAGAAGCTTAAAAATTTCTACTGCTTCAGATTGTGTGTGCATGTTTGTGTGTGTGTGTGTACATGTGTGTGTGTAGCATTTCTCATAACTGACTCAGCTTAACATCTAAGCTGAGGGACTAAGCTTAGGTGGGATCTCCATTCTTGTCTTTGAATGGGATGTGAACTGCTTTTGGTAAATTAGACATTCAGCACTGCATGAGCCACGTCGTGCAATGAATGACGTACCTTGGTGAAAGTAAAGCCATGTTTGTGAGCCTGTGCATAGCTTACATCCCTGCCACCATGGCCGCTTTCGTCCATTGAGCAAGCACTGGGTGACTATGACAAAAGGTTGACTGATATCCACTGAGAATATCATATTATCTACCTGGTTATAATCCTCTCTACAGTGATTGCCTTTTGGTGGACATTCATATGGAGCACAAATACCTTCACAATCTGTGCCCATTCTATAAGATCATGACTGTCCACAGATCAGGTTTTTGGCTTTGAGAGCTAGCATTTTCCTCTTATATGCATCCAGCAACACTCTAATAGGCTGCTCATCTAGTTGTTTCTGGAAACACTGTTATCAATTATCGTCTTCCAAATATTTCTGTAGGCTAAAAAAATTCTGATTACTCACGTGTGTTTGCTGCCCCTCATGGTATATGTGCCACCTTCTCTTCGGTGATTAGGTACTGCTGTTGGCCTCTGCTACTCTGGGTTCTCCTCATCCCCATTGAAGTCAAGGAGCCTGCATAGAGGGGTATACCTAGCCTGCAAAAGAGAGTAGACATAGAGCCTTTCAAGGATCCAGCCGCTCCTTCCACTAATGCATTTCCGAATGCTTTAGTGAAGGGAGTGCCTTCTGGACTTTCTCAGAGATCATACTTGGGAGGGGGTAGGGTGCAGGTCACACATGACAGAGGCAGACTACTGTTTGGATTCTCTCCAAAGCCTTTGGATTTTCTCTTCTATAACATGACAGGGAAGCTCTGGAATCTCAATTTCTTTAACCATAGGTTTATCATGAAATCCAACTTTCTGTCTACCAACCAATTAGCTATTGGAGCTACCCAGTGTTGTATTCTGTCATTCTTGGGCTAAGACCCTTAGACTCCATTTCTGCACATTTTCTACAGGTTTCTGCTGTTACATATTGAGAAAGTCTTTCAATTCTTTTGATGTAAACTGTCTCCTCCTGGGCCATAGTGTGTTCCTGCCTCCTGTAGCGTGGTGATATTTGACTCTGGCTATAGGTCTGGTAGCAACAGGAAGTGGTTGTGGTGTATCTTGAGGAGAACAAGACATCTTTCCCCAGTGAGATTGCCAGAGGCTTTTCATGCAAAGGAAGGCTAGTTTCCTCAGACGTTGGAAAGCTGGTAAGAAAAGCTCAGAATAAACTTGGGGGTCAAAATTACCAGTTTTTTCTGAACCCAACAATATAACCTCATTCTAAGATTCAGGATCTCATTATTTTCCAATCCATATTCTAACTTTCATATAAGAAACCTTACAAGATTCTGAATAGAATTGTTGTTGTAGTTCAACAACCTGTGCAACTAAATTATGTGTTTGATTTTCAGCAATATTAACTCTGAGTCTACAAGAAATTAGAGAATGTTTAGGGCTATCGTAGAAACTCTCTGGTTCTCAAACTGTGACTTGAGCTGAATGTTAAGGGACCTGAGATTCTCACGTTCTTTCTGGTGTATTCAAGTGCACTTAAAAATATCCACTCCACACCGCAGTCCTTGCAGTTGTCATTACTGTCGTAATTGTTATGTGGACCAACCTCTTGGGTTTCCAAGGCGTTTGCTGCAGTGCATACTTCATCACAATCTAACACTGCAGATGGTTTGATTTATTAGGATATCCCTGCATGCCATGGGTTACTGGTGTCCCATTTCCTATTGGCAAAAAGCTCAGCACTGTACTCAAGCCAAAGGGCACAAACAAGCCTAATCCCCAAATCACATCTTTCCAAGTCTGCATCCTGGGATCACTCTCCTTACCAATTGTGTATCATTCAAAGTCCAAACAAGATAGAAATCACACAGTAACTTGAACATGGAAAGTTTAATACAAATAACTGTTACTTGTAACAGGGGTGTAACTATAAAGGGGTAAAGAAAACTAAAAAACGCCGTAGGCTGAGCAAGAGTACCCAAGGAAAGAACAAACTCTGAAGGGGGTTGATCCTCTTCAAGTCTGGCTTTCAGACCTTGTTGAGAAGGAATTGTTGCAGGTAATGGACAGATGGACCAAGACTGGTAGATGGATATGTGGATGGAGTTATGGCATTGGCATCTTCCTGACCTGCAAGATGGTGTGAGACTGTGCACACATTGTCTGTGTCACAAGGGCCATGAGAAACAACCGTCTAGGGTACAGGTTGGCTGAGGCTGCGGAGTGTGCCCACAGAGGGAGTTGAGGCATCAGGAGCCTCCTTATTGTCTGGGTGGCATGAAGTCTGGGGCACACAGTGTCCACCTTGGTAGAGTCTCAGCCTGGAAATCACTGGGCCAGGGATAGTGTCGCCAATTCATCTCAGCTACACAGTTGGGTAGAGCATGCTGGCTGTCTCCATCAAACATGCCACTGGAAACCGTGCAGGAGAACTAAGAAGAGTCCCTTTCTCCTTCACTGTCTCTCCACTGCCCTCTACTGGCAAAGCTTATCGTCATGCCCACTGCAAAGGAGGAATGTTTAAGGGGTAAAGCTCCATTATCACACAGCAGGTAACAAAGGCTGATTTTGAAGCTGAAAGACAATAAATGAGTAGGTGGCCCAACTAGTTATATACCATTTGCTGAAAAGAAGAATGACAATCATAATTGTTTAATTCAAGAAAATACTTGAAACCTAACTGAAAGAAGTTAAACCCAGAATCCTCCCAAATTTTCTAACAAGCTGTTTGCAAAATTCTAATTGTAAAATTTCAGCTGATGAAATAGCCGGATATGTTTCCTTTTTCTTTATTTAAGAGAAAATTGTCTATGTTTCAAAATAGTTGCAACAGTCTCTTAATTCTCATGTCGTGACACTGCAAAATCTGAAGTTTTTTTTTATGATTGTATATGATTGCATTTCACACAGAGAAAGCAATAGGACCTGATTATAGACAATGAAGCCTTTGATTACAGGCTAATTATCAATGTGGCCTGGTCACTTGCCAAACCCGGTCGCTCCAGGACTGATATGCCTCTCAACTTCATGTTTATAGTGGTATACAATGCATTTCACAAATTATGGGAAATGAAATTTCTATGACTAACTGGTGAAGGAGATTTTTTGCTACTCTCTTAGCAAATCTCAATTACACAATACAGTGTTATCAACTATATTCACCATGTTATACATTAGATACTCAGACCTTATTCATCTTATAACAGAAAGTTTGTACCCTTTTAACAACCTCTCCCCATTTCTCTCACCCCCTAGCTCTGGCAACCACCACTCTACTCTCTGTTTCCAAGTTCAAACTTTTTTTTTTTTTTTTAAAGATTTCACATATAAGTGGTAGCATACAGTATTTGTCTTCCTCTCTCTGGCTTAATTCATTTAGCATAATGCCCTCCAGGTTCATTTACTTCATTGCAAATGGCAAGCTTTCCTTCTATTTTTAAGGTTGAATTCCATTGTACATACACATCATATTTTCTTTATCCATTCATCCCTTGACAAACACTTAGGTTGTTTCCATACCTGGTTATTGTGAATAAATATGCAGTGAACATGGGAACACAGATATCTCTTTGAGATAATAATTTTGTTTCCTTTGGAGGTATACTCAGCAGTGGCATTGCTGCGTCATATGATAGTTCTATTTTTAGTTTCTTGTGGAAACACCATACTGTTTTCAATAGTGGCTGTATCAATTTACATTCCCAGCAACAATATACAAGGGTTCCCTTTTCTCCATATTCATGCCAACATTTATTATCTGTTGTATTTTTGATAATAGACATCCTAACAGGTGATATCTTCTTGTGGTTTTGAATCATATTTCCCTGGTGATTACTGATGTTGAGCACATTTTTGGTTGGCGATTTTTATGTCTTCTTTGGAAAAACATCTATTCAGGTCCTTTGTCCATTTATTAATTGGGTTGTTTTTTTTGCTTTTGAGTTGTATGAGTTCCTTATATATTTTGTATATTAATCCCTTATTGGATATTTGGTTTGCAAACATCTTCACTCATTCTATAGATTGCCTTTTCATTTCATTAATGGTTTTCTTTGCTGTACTGAAGCTTTTTAGTTTTATGTAGTCCCACTTGTCTGTTTTTACTTTTGCTGCCTTTGCTTTTGGTGTCAAATCCAATCAGTTATTGCCAAGACCAATGTCAAGGAGTTTACTTCTTACATTTTCTTCTAGGACTTTTATGATTTCAGGTCTATGTTTAATCCATTTTGAATTGATTTTTGTTTATGGTATAAGATAAGGGTGCAGTTTCATTCTTTTGCATATGCATATCCAATTTTCCTAGTGTCATTTATTGAAGGAACTATCCTTTCCCCAATTGTATATTCTTTGTGTCTTTGTTAAAAATTAATTGACCATACATGCATGGGTTTATTTCTGGGCTCTCTATTCTGTTTCATTGACCTATGATGTCTACAGCTTTGTTCTTTCTCAGGATTGCTTTGGCTATTTGGGGTTTTTTGTGTGTGATTTTATACCAATTTTAGGATTATTTTACCTATCTGTGAAATATTCCTTTGGAATTTTGATAAGGAATGTATTGAATCTGTAGATTACATTTGGTAGTGTGGACATTTTAACACTATTAATTTTCTAATGTATGAATGTGAATAGCATTCCATTTATTTGTCTTCTTCAATTTCTTTTACAAATGTTTTATAATTTCAGTGTACAGATCTTTCACCTCCTTAGTTAAACTTACTTCTAAGTATTTTATTCTTTTCTGAAGCTATTGAAAATGGTATTATTTTCTTAATTTCTCTTTAGTTTGTCATTAATGTGTAGAAATGCAGCTGATTTTTGTATATTGATTTTGTATCCTGTAAACTTTACTGAATTCACTTATCATTCCTAACAAATTTTGGTGGAGTCCTTAGGGTTTTCTATACATAATATCATGTCATCAGCAAACAGATAATTTTGGTTCTTCCTGTCTGTTTCAAATTTCTTTTATTTCTTATTCCTGTCTGATTGCTCTGGCTAGGACTTCCATCATTATATTGAATAAAAGTGATGAGAGTTGGTGTCCTTATCTTGTTTCTGATCATAAAGGAAAAGCTTTCAGCTTTTCATCATTATGATGTCAGCTGTGGGTTTGTCACATATGGCCTTTATTATATAACATTTCTTCTATATCCAAGTTTTTGAGAGTTTTTATTATAAATGGGTATTGAATTTTGTCAAATGCTTTTCTGCATCTATTTAGATGATTATATGGTTTTTTACAGTCTTCATTTTGTTCATATGGTGTATCACATTTATTGATTTGCATATATTGAACCATTCTTGTGTCTGAGGAATAAATCTCACTTAATCATGGTGTATTTTCCTTTGAATGAATTGTTGAATTTGGTTTGCTAATACTTTGTTGAGAATTTTTGCATCTATATTCATCAGGAATATTCGCCTGTAGTTTTCTTCTAGTATCCTTTGTCTGGCTTGTATCAGGGTAATACTGACCTTGTAAAATGAGTTTGGAAGTGTTCCCTCCTGTTCTGTTTTTTGGAAGAGTTTGAGATTAGTTTTAATTCTTAATTAAATGTTTAGCTGAATTTACCAGTGAACCCATATGGTCCTGGACTTTTCTTTGTTTGGATGTTTTTGATTACTGATATAATCTCCTTACTAGTAATTGCTCTATTCAGATTTTCTATTTCTTCATGACTTAGTCTTTGTAGGTTGTATGTTTCTAGGAATTTATCAGTTTCTTAAAGGTTATCTACTTTGTTAGCATATAATTTTCATAGTAGTTTCTTATGATCCTTAGTATTTCTGTGGTATCAGTTGTAATGTTTCCTCTTTCATTTCTGATTTTATTTTTTTGAGTCTTCTTTCGTTTTCCTTTATTAGTCTAGCTAAAAGATTGTCAATTTTATTTATCTTTTCAATAAAAAACTCTTTTATTGATATTTTCCATCATCTTTCTAGTCTCTACTCACTTATTTCATTTTATTTACTTTCTTCCAATAACTTTGGACTTAGTTTGTTCTTCTTTTTCTAATTCTTTGAGCTGTAGAGTTAGGTTGTTTATTTGAAATCCATCTTTTTTCTTAATGTAGGAGTTCATCACTGTAACATTTCCTCTTAGAATGGCTTTTGCTGCATCCTATAAGTTTTGGTATTTTGTGTATCCATTTTTATTTGTCTCAAGATATTTTATTTCACTTTTGATTTCTTCCTTGACCCATTCGGTTGATCAAGAATATGTTGTTTAACCCCCACATATTTGTGAATTTTCCAGTTTTCCCCTTGTAATTGACTTCTAGTTTTCTGGCAGAAAAGATGATTGATATGATTTCAATCTTACTAAGTTTTTAAGGCTTGTTTTGTGGCTTAACATATGATCTATCCTGGAAGCTGTTCCATGTGTATTCTTAGAAGAATGTGTATTGTGCTGCTATTGTATAGGATTTTATATGTATATATATATGGTATAGAATTATATATAACTATAATATATAATATATAATATAATTATAATATATTGTAATATATATATCTGTTAGGTCCACGTGGTACCCTTAGCCAGCCACTTGTGAAGCATGCAGTCTCATCCCTACCAGGGAAAGACTGGGAGATAAGTGTTTTTGCCAGCTCTCACTCTACTGAACCCTGGGACCATAGCTGTGCCAAGCACTTATGTGCCCTTTAACAACTGTTTCTTTGTTTGTTGTAGTCCTTTGGGACTTGTAAATGCAAGCCCCATTCACTTTCAGAGCTAGGTGATTTGGGTGCTTATCCCTTAGGTGGTAGCCTTAAAAGTTGGTACACAGAGGAAATTGTGGTGCAAATCCTTCACTCTGCAGGAAGAAGCTGGGAGTGGGGGTTCCCTCCTGATTATACGGCAGTGTGCCAGGGGTGGCTTTTATGGTGAGAGTGTGTCTCAGCATTTACTACCTTTTTACCTTTTTTGATATGGGGATTTACTATCACCTGATGTGTAAGAGTCACTCAACTCTGGATTTCTCTCAGAGGGAATTGCTTCATGTGGCTGTACTCAGTGCATCCATGGGAGGAGGGAAATTCAGCAGCCTCCTATGTCACTATCTTGTCTGGATCCCCCAGGTTACCTCAAACACTTTAAAGGACTAGAAACCTAAGAAGCAATATGTGAGAAATGATTTCATCAAATGCAAAAATTAATATCAACATATTAGTTGTAAGGGCTATCACTTGTATTGTGTCCTTTAATCCTGATGACTCCCCAGAAACATAAGTATTATCACTCCCATTTTAGAGATAAGAAAACTGAGATACAGGAAGGATAAATAACTTGCCCAGGTTACTAAGTCACAGAACCCAGTTGAAAAGCCAATTTACCTCCTTTGATGCATATATTTTTTTTACTTTGTTGCCTCTTAATAACAATTAAAACTTGTTAAAATACTTACTTAACACCTAAATAAAATGTCATCACAGGCTACATAGGGAAATTACATCAAATGCCCATGCAACTGGAACAAATAAGATTTTGGTATGAGAGGAGTATATAATTATATGAGCAATTAACTTATTACCTATTTTATTCAGTGTGCTGTAACAACCCCCCATTTCTTTCTTTCTTTTTCCTTTTCTTTCTTCCTTTTTTTTTTAACTGGCTCAGAAAGTCTAAGTACATAATGAACAAAATATAATTTCTCTCACGTTATTTATGGGCTCCTTCCTTCCGTGTAGTTTTCTAATTGTAACAGGGTCAGCTTCAATTTGCCATATGGAAACTTAATTGAAAATGAATGGATAATCCAGACCACTAAAAGGTCAATCCTATAAGGAGAGAAAATAGGGCAAGTTAATAATTTAACATCATATAGGATTTACTGCCTTTTAATTTTCTACACATGTATACTAGTCTTTCATAAGCACTAGCTCTGGTTTTGAGAATTGTAAAGATCTTGCCTTTAAAGTGTTCTGTAAAGTAAACCACTGAAGAACTCTGAGGCTGTCTGCTCTTCTAGGAAAGTGTTAATTAGATTTGATAGTATTATTTAAATATTTGCTGAAACAGTGCATGTCAAGCATAATTCCAACAATAAAAAGTGTTAATGAAATAGATATTTTTGTGAGTTTGCCCCCTTTTTGAGCTGTGCAACGTTGGGCTAGGAGGAATCAAGTCCTGTGATTTACAACTTTAAAAAAATGTTTTTCTAACAATAGGAAAAGTTGCAGAATCACCTTTCCTGCAGAATGAAACATGTTGACTAGAGGTCCACCTGTTCAGGACCAGAAAGCAGCTATGTATTCTTCAACACTTGCTCCCTCTCCTATAGCACTACCCTTCTCCATCCTACCTGCCACATATGTAGATATAATTTAGTTGAAGCTTCAAAGTAGTTGTTTTACTAAAGAGTCCTATTATTTTGAGTGGGAGATGTATCAACCAAATTTATAACTCATTTTAAAATTCAACTTTATTAAAAAATAATTTACTTACAATAAACTGCATCCATTTAAAGAATAAAATTTGATGAGTTTTGACAGTTACACCAGTGAACCACCACCATTATCATGATACAAAACCTTTCTATCACCTCCAAAAGATTCCTCAGGCTCACTTATAATTCATCTTTCCCTTAGCTCACGGCTCCAGGAAATACTTGGTCTACTCTTTGTTACTCGAGATTAATTTGCATTTTCTAGATTCATTTGCATTTTCTAGATTTTCATATACTCTGAAGACTTTTGTTTCTGACTTTTTCCATCCATATGGACAGGTTTTTTTCCTACTGAGTAGTATTCCATTGTATGAATATACTACATTTGGTTTATCTGTTTGATTGTTGATGGGAATTTGGTTTGTTTATAATTGGGCCCATTATTAATAAAGCTTCCATGAATATTCACATACAAGTATTTGTGTAAACAAAAATTATATTACTCTTCTGTAAACACCTAGGAGTAGAATGGCTGGGTTGTATGGTAGATGTATACTTATTTTTTTAAGAAATGTCAAAATTTTTTCAGTGGTTTTCCATTTTATATTCCATCAGTGGTATATGAGCATTTCAGCTGCTCCACATCTTTGCCAACACTTGGTATTATCAGTCTTTTAAATTTTAAGAAGTTTAATGATTATATATTGGTATTATATGGTCTTATTTCCTCAATGATTAATAATGTTGAGCATATTTTTATGTATTTGTTGGCCATTTGTACATCTCCATTTTTATGTGTCTGTTCAAATTATTGAGTTGATTGTCTTCTTATTAATGAGTTGTAAAAGTTCTTTGTAAATTCAGGATACAACTTCTTTTTTTAGGTATCTTTTTTGTGAATATTTTCTCCCAGTTAAGAGTTCTCACTATTGACACCATGGAACCATTAATGGTTCCTATAACCCATTTTTGAGGCATATTATATGGCTGGCAAAGCAAAAGAAAAAAGTTAACAATGCATTATTCCATAACATAATTTTAAAATATACATTATTCACTAATTAGCAGTGATTATCTTCTTCTCAGCCTAGGCTATAAACTATATACTTCATGGTCTGATTCTTCTTCTCTGAAAATAGTACATTATAGTTAATGCACAGGGATTTTCTTGACGCTAATATCCTTGCTATTTTAATGTCTAGTTTAACACACACAGACCTGCACACACATAAACACAAACACACACACAATGCAATTAAATGACCCCAAACCATAATTTCCTGTTAAGTATTTGTCTTCTTATGTAAATGGACCTTTTTCCAAATGTGGAAATACCTGCTTAACAAGTGTCTTGCCATTAGCCCACAAAACAGGCATAGACATTTATTAGAAAAACGAAGTGGACTCAGCACTCATTCCCAGCCTGAGATGCTGAGCATTAAGGCTGAACTCAGAAGAGCTTTTACAACCAATTGATACAGCTCTGAAAATGGAGTTTTCCACTGGTAATGCCCGAGACCCTTGAGTACAGAACTAGGCTCTGTGGTAATAAACATCTGACATTTTCATTTGCAAGTATTCATGTTTCATTTTAGATAATGTTCCCCCTATTTACTTCTTCAGCAGTAACGCATCAAATATCCTACAGTGTAATCTTTCTCTCAGCACTTATCAATGAACTATGAAATAGTATTAAATAGAATTAATTAGAAGTTTTAATGAATCATGTCTGTCCTCATTTATTATACAATGTAATTTTCAAGGAGTGATTAATTACAAGTTACAGATGAGCGAATGGTTAATGTAGTTTGTTAACCTTACTAAGGAGTGACTGTACACAGCAAGCTGCTTCTCCTCTGTTTATTAGCACTTGGCTTGTACTACCATCAGTTGAAGTGAATGAAAAGGTTTTAGTGACTTTGCAATTAATATGCACTGTCAGCTAATAATTTACTCCCTTATTTTCTTTCCTGTACATTATATGAACATTGTTGAGATTCAAAGGCAGAATTTAGCTACCCTCATTTTGAAGTGTTTCTATGTAACTATTAATATGCCCATATCATGGCCATCGAACTGCATGATTATTTTAAGTAGACCCTATTTAATACAAGGTAGCTTGTTTGAAATGAGTCTTTCTGTATATTTCCTTGAAGAATATACTAATTTACCACATTATTATTGTCATTATCTAAAAAGTGGTAGCTGGCTGCCTTTCATTTTCAGTTTTCTTACATGCACCCTTCAGAAGCAGAATAATGCCTAAGCTGACAAAAATATAGTAGCTAAATACAAAATACTTTTGTGGACAAGAAGTAATTGAGACTGGTGTATGGGAATGCCATAAGGGTTTTTGCCTTCCCAACAGCCACTCTAACATAAGACCATGGCATCCTTGGGGATGAGCCACCATCTTACAACATTCTAGTCTGTTTTTCCTTTAAAGGACTCATTAACAACTATGGTTGTATGGAGGTGGAAAGACGTCATGGCATGCCTCCCACAATACCTCCATTTGCTGGCTGAAGTGTAGAAACTCATTTTTGCTGTGCAAAGCAGACACTGGTGTTTTCTGTTCTGAATCTAAGGAAGTTTGATAGCTCTTTGGAGGCCCAGCTAACCTCAGTAGGAAAAATAACAATATTTAATTACATCCCTGTGATATTTAACAACTTTCATTATTTTCTCATAGGCATTATCTTATTAAATCTAGGTAAAAATCTCATGAATGAGGAAACTATGATTAAAAGATGTTAACTGACTTATCCAGCACCCCTCAAGAAGTGAATGGATGAACGAAACATTCATTAATTTAACAACCATTTCCTGAGCACCTAATATGAGATACCTACTACTCTTTTGTGGCCTGGATAAGACAAAGCCCTTTTCATCATAGACCTTAGAAACCAATAGGGGAGACAAGAAATAAATGAATAAAGATAGTGATAAGTCCTGTGAAGAAAATTAAAAAGGAAAAAGGTTAGAGAGAAACAAGGCATGAGGAAGGTTATTTTAGAAAAGGCGGTCGGAGAAAGGCTCCTTAAAGAAATGTTATATTAGAACAAAACTGACTGATGAAAAAGTCAGTTATACGAAGAAAAATTCCAGGCAGCAAGAACAGCCAATTCAAAGGTCATGAGCCCTTTGGTATGTTTGAGGTAGATCAAGAGACCAGTGTGGCTGAAGACAGATATAGCTGGGAAGAGATGAAGTTAGAGAGATAGACAGGCAAGAGATCTTCTAGTTAGTTCCCTCGGGGGCATTGGCAAAGATTTTGGATTTAAACTCAAGAGAATGGGTGCTGAAAGGAACTTTCCAATTCAATTTTGCCCAGAATTTTTAGGACATGAGAAATGGAAGACAATGTTCTAGAACATCAGGTAGCATTTTAATCTCCATTTCTTGTTATAAGGAAGAAAAGTAGAAAAAGGAGTTTCCCCATGAGCCTAGAATTTGAAGCTATTAATATAAAAGTATACTGGCAATGTCCTGTCTTCCTTAGAGAACTGAGCTTTCAGACAAGCAATGCTCTTTGAAGTCAGGGACTCTGTCTTACGCACTTTTCATTCTGTTTGGCACACAAATCAATGTCTCATGTTTCCAATCAGTGCTCTCTGAAATGAACTGAATGGCCTGATACGTATTGTTCTGCCCACCCTATGTCTGAAAAAATCATGATAGAATAGGCCATGTTATTTGAAATCGCTGTAACAGAACAGAAGGATCCAGAAAGCAGTCCTCACTTAGCACTTGGCTTCACAGTATATGCTATTGATCCAGGCATCCAATTTGTCTGTAGTGGGGTATTGCTAATCCCTGAAGCAAGTGTATAATAATGCACTTATTTTGAAAACATTTTCTTTGCTTAAATCTACATTTTCTCACCTACCTCCCCAAGTAAAATTGTGAAGATTCACTAACGTTAATTCTCAAAGGAATGCTATGGAAAATCTATCCCTTCTACCACTCTCCACAGACTCTGAGAGGTGATGGGCTCAGATGAAGGAGCAATACCATTTTATGTTACAGCAATAGGATTTTACTCCGGAATCTCAATACCATAAACTTTTAAGAGTCAAATTTTTTTATCGATCCACTTTAAAGTGCATGCCTTTATAATCACAAAAGCAAGTGTAAGAGAGGAAAAAACTTTCCCCACTACTCTCTTAGGTTCAGTGACTGGGGCCTGCAAGGTTTATTACCCTGATGTGGTGATGGTTTTAAAGGTATACGCGTATGTCCATTCTGTTCTACTATTAGTAGACTGGAAGGTAAATTTCAATGTAATAAGCACACTATATGAACACAGGAATATGAAACAAGGGTCCAGCTTTTGCCAAGTTCTATTATATAGTAATTGACATAACTAAAGGGAAGAGAAAAATTGTTTTTAATTACAAGATATTATGCAAGTGCTAAACTGTATGCTGCATTATGTAAACACATATTAAGTTTCTCAGAAGAGATATAAGTTAGAATGAAAGTTTGAGGAGAAAATTCACTAGTCAGTTCATAATTTGATCTTTGATAGACTTTATTTTTTAGAGGAGCTTTGGTTCACAGAAGAATTGAGCAGAAAGTAGAGAGTTCTCATAGACCCCCTGTTGTCTCCCCACACATAAAACCTCCCCCACTATCAGTATCTGGCACGAGAGTGGGACATTTGTTACCAATCAGATGAACCAACATTGACAACTAATTATAACCCAAAGTTCATAATTTACATTAGGGATCACTCCGGATGATGTACATTCTATGGGTTTTGACAGATGTGTAATAGCATGTCTCCATCATTATATTATCATATGGAATAGCTTCACTGCCTTAAATCTCCTTTGTGCCCTGCCTATTCATCCCTCCTTCCCTTCAGCCCCTTGCAACCACTGATCTTTTTACTCTCTCCACATGAATCTACTTTTCCAACTCTAAATTTTATGAGTTTACAGATCAAGTAGTTCAATGAAAATTTAGCATTCAATTTGAGATGTGTTTTCACTGCAAAATACAGATCAGATTTTAAAGGCTTAGTATGAAAACAATGTAAAGTGTCTCAATTTTTCATACTGATGACATGTTGAAATAATAACAGTTTGGCTATATTGAGTGAAATAATACATGTCCTTAAAGTTAATTTTGTCTATTTATTCTTACATTTTTAATGTGGCTACAAACATTTTAAAAACAATATGTGGCTTACATTATATTACTGGACAGTGTTCCTTTAGACTTATGATAGCTGAACTCCAGAAATATCATTAACTGGGAGATCAAGCATTTCTCAGACATTATGAGTAACCTGCCTTCCACTCTATTTCATTAAGTTAATATTAGAGAAAAATTTAAGAAATTTGCCTGAGTAAATATGATCACCTATAGACTAAGATTAAATCATCATAGGTTGATATGTGGATTTAGTGAAACAATATAAAGGAGTTAAACATTTTAACCATAAACATGGAACATGAGTCCCTGTTTTTATATGATATCCATGGGTCTTATAAGCACATGACCCCATTTTGCCTATAAACATCACCCCTCACATTCCCTTCAGCTTTTTAGTGAACATCTTTTCCATGTGGGCTATTGATCTAATAACAAATGCCAGAATTTTCCCAAGAAAATGGAAGTAGCCAGGTAGAACTAGTTTATTTTTATCATGAGTTGACAGCCTTCTCTCTTCTTTCTACCTCATCATACATTAAATATGAAATCAGAAAGAAGGAGGGAGAAACTGGAACTGCAAAGGGTTTTTGGAGAGAGAACAAGTGGAAGGTTGCACATCTGTACTCTCAGCTTTTCTTAGCTCTTAAATTCACTGATGCTTAAAGGAGGCAATAGCACTTAAAACTGCTATACTGGTACTCACGCTCAATCCGTAAGTCTGCTCTCATCTGTGCTTCTACGATGCTGGGGGTGGGAGCCGGTGGAGGAAAAGTGTTCTTTTCATGCTCACTCAACTCTCTCCCTGTTCTTGCCTGCACGTGACGTGCAGGAGGACATGAGAGCATGAAAATCTTTGACTGAATTCTGAATGGCACCTTGCTGTTTCTACCTCAGCACGCGTTCTTAGAGCACCTTTGCTTTGGTCTCTAAGTTAGATGATTTTCATTAGCTATTTGGGCTCATCTACAATAAAATAACAAACCCACCTGTAAATGGGTGCCAGGGTTTGGCTGTCCATAAAAGGAGAGCTAGGACATATACCTCACAGTTTTTAAAAGAGCTGAGAAGGATATCTGACAAGTATCATTTAACATCTATTACCTCCTTTCCTATCTGAGTAGAAGGATGGCATAGTATTCTTTACTTATAAGTTCTATTTTAAAGAAATGAAAGATTTAAAGAATTGTAAAGAGCACTTGAAGAGTGAAGTAAATGCATCTCTGATTTTAAAGTTCTATCAAATTGAGAAGTCACTTCCTGTTTATCCACATACCATGTTCATTCTCACTTCATGATGCTTCCTTCTGTCTGGAATCCTCTTCCTACTGCATGCCTATGACTTGTCAACCACCTCCTCTTCATCCTCCATATTTCAAATGAAATGCCATTATCTCATGGAGGCTGGGTATAGTTTAAAGTCAAAATTAAAATAATGATTGGAATTCTTATTTCTTAAAACCAGTGAAAGCAGTAAGATGCTGGGAGAAAGTGATAAAAGTTTAATCATCTCTAAAATCCGTGACCTTCAGGGTAACTTGGAGGTACCCCTTTATTACACTTGCAAATTACCCTACACTTCTTCATAGCACACAGCACAATTATAATTAACTTTTCAATACCTGTCTCAGTGACTAGACTACAGATAAAAGTAAAGAGACTGTCAGCTCAGAATAAAAATAAGCTCCATGAGGGAAAATGTTGTTCTGGACTTTATTCCCAATACCCAACCTAGTTCCTGGAATATAGTAGGCACTGAATAAAGATTTATTGAGTGAATTAATAAATAAATGCAAGAATGAAGAGGTTATACTTCATGTTCATAAGTAATGCTTTACCAGAAAGGATATTTTGGGAAATAGACCACAAACCCATACATATGGAATGATTGAAATCAATGAATAGAATATTTCCTTCACTTTTCAATATAAAGCGCTTCAATATCAAAAGTCTGTACATGTTCTTTAACCAACGGCTGAAATGTGCTGTTGTAAATGAGCTAGGTCATCATCTATATAGCAAGATGTAATAAACAAAACTCTGAAGTTAATAAATCAATCGTGTGTATGTTTAGGATATACTATTAACATCAAAAGAAAAAAAGGATAGAGACCTTCAAGGTGGCAGAGGAGTAAGACGTGGAGATCACCTTCCTCCCCACAAATACATCAGAAATATATCTACATGAGGAACAACTCCTACAGAACACCTACTGAACGCTGGCAGAAGACCTCAGACCTCCCAAAAGGCAAGAAACTCCCCACGTACCTGGGTGGGGCAAAAGAAAAAAGAAGAAACAAAGTCAAAAGAATAGGGACAGGACCTGCACCTCTGGGAGGGAGCTGTGAAGGAAGAGAAGTTTCCACACACTAGAAGCCCCTTCACTGGTGGGGTGGCGGTGGGGAAGCTTCAGAGCCACGGAGGAGAGCACAGCAACAGGGGTGCAAAGGCCAAAGCGGAGAGATTCCCACACAGAGGATTAGTGCCGACCAGCACTCACCAGCCCAGGAGGCTTCTCTGCTCACCTGCCGGGGCCGGTGGGGGCTGGGAGCTGAGGCTCAGGCTTCAGAGGTCAGATCTCAGGGAGAGGACTGGGGTTGGCTTCATGAACACAGCCTGAAGAGGGCTAGTGCTCCACAGCTAGACAGGAGGGAGTCTGGAAAAAAGTCTGAAACTGCCGAAGAGGGGTGCACAAGTAGAGGGGATTCAGAGCACCGCCTAAACGAGTTCCAGAGATGGGCGCGAGCCGTTGCTATCAGCGCAGACACCAGGGATGGGCATGAAACGCTAAGGCTGCTGCTGCAGCCACCAAGAAGCCTGTGTGCAAGCACAGGTCACTATCCACACCTCCCTTCCCAGGAGCCTGTGCCGCCCGCCACTGCCAGGGTCCCGGGATCCAGGGACAACTTCCCCGGGAGAACACACAGTGCGCCTCAGGATGTTGCAATGTCACACTGGCCTCTGCCACCGCAGGCTCACCCCGCATACCGTACGTCTCCCTCCCCGCGTGAGCCAGAGGCCCCTAATCAGCTGCTAATTTAACCCCGTCCTGTCTGACTAAAGAACAGATGCCCTCAGGTGACCTACACGCAGAGGCGGGGCCAAATCCAAAGCTGAACCCCGGGAGCTATGCGAACAAAGAAGAGAAAGGGAAATCTCTCCCAGCAGCCTTAGGAGCAGCGGATTAAATCTCCACAATCAACCTGATGTACCCTGCATCTCTGGAATACCTGAATAGACAAAGAATCATCCCAAATTGAGGCAGTGGACTTTGGGAGCAACTGTAGACTTGGGGTTTGCTTTCTGCATCTAATTTCTTTCTGGTATTATCTTTATCTTAGTTTAGTATTTAGAGTTTATTATCATTGGTAGATTTGTTTATTGATTTGCTTGCTCTCTTCCTTTTTTCCTTTAATATATAGATATATGTATTGTTTTCCTTTTTCTCTTTCTGTGAGTGTGTATGCATATGTTTATTTGTGTGAGTTTTTCTGTATAGCTTTGCTTTTACCATTTGTTCTAGGGCTCTGTCTGTCCTTTTTTTTTTTTTAGCATACTTTTTAGTGCTTGTTATCATTGGTGGATTTGTTTTTTGGTTAGGTTGCTCTCTTCTTCATTTCTTTCCTTTTTTATTACTTTTTAACTTTTTAATTTTTAATAATTTTTAAATTTTTTTTATTTTAATAACTTTATTTTATTTCATTTTTTCCTTTCTTTCATTCCTTTTTTCTCCCTTTTCTTCTGAGCCATGTGGCTGACAGGGTCTTGGTACTCTGGCTGGGTGTCCAGCGTGAGCTTCTGAGGTGGCAGAGCTGAGTTCAGGACATTGGTCCACCAGAGACCTCCTAGCTCCATGTAATATCAAACAGTGAAAGATCTCCCAGAGATCTCCATCTCAACGCTAAGACCCAGCTCCACTCAACGACCAGCAAGCTACAGTGCTGCACACCCTATGGCAAACAACTAGCAAGACAGGAACACGACCTCACCCACTGGCAGAGAGGCTGCTTAAAATCATAATAAGGTCACAGACACCCCAAAACACACCACCGGACATGGTCCTGCCCACCAGAAAGACAACTTCTGACCTCATCCACCAGAACACAAGCACCAGTCCCCTCCACCAGAAAGCCTACACAACCCACTGAACCAAACTTAGCCACTGGGGGCAGACACCAAAAACAACGGGAACTACAAACCTGCAGCCTGTGAAAAGGACAGCCCAAACAAACACAGTAAGTTAAGCAAAATGAGAAGACAGAAAAATATACAGCAGATAAAGGAGCAAGGTAAAAACCCACCAGACCAAACAAATGAAGAGCAAAGAAGCAGTCTACCTGAAAAGGAATTCAGAGTAATGATAGTAAAGATGATCCAAAATCTTGGAAATAGAATGGAGAAAATACATAAAACGTTTAACAAGGACTTAGAAGACCGAAAGAGCAATAAAACAATGATGAACAACACAATAAATTAAATTAAAAATTCTCTAGAAGGAAACAATAGCAGAATAACTGAGGCAGAACGGACAAGTGACCTGGAAGATAAAATAGTGGAAATAACTACCACAGAGCAGAATAAAGAAAAAAGAATGAAAAGAGTTCAGGACAGTCTCAGAGACTTCTGGGACAACACTAAACACACCAACATTTGAATAATAGGGGTCCCAGAAGAAGAGAAAAAGAAAGGGACTGAGAAAATATGTGAAGAGATTATACTTGAAAGCTTCCCTAATATGGGAGGGAAATAGCCAATCAAGTCCAGGAAGTGAAGAGAGTCCCATACAGGATCAATCCAAGGAAAAACATGCCAAGAAATATATTAATCAAACTATCAAAAAGTAAATACAAATAAAAAATAAAATACCTAGGAATAAACCTACTTAAGGAGACAAAAGACCTGTATGCAGAAAACTATAAGACACTGATGAAGGAAATTAAAGACGACACAATCAGATCGAGAGGTATACCATATTCTTGGATTGGAAGAATCAACATTGTGAAAATGACTATACTACCCAAAGCATTCTACAGATTCAATGCAATCCCTATCAAACTACCAATGGCATATTTCACACAACTAGAACAAAAAATTTCACAATTTGTATGGAAACACAAAAGACCCCGAAAAGCCAATGCAATCTTGAGAAAGAAAAACGGAGCTGGAGCAATCAGGCTCCCAGACTTCAGACTACACTACAAAGGTACAGTAATCAAGACAGTATGGTACTGGCACAAAAACAGAAATATAGGGCTTCCCTGGTGGCACAGTGGTTGAGAGTCCACCTGCCAATGCAGGGGATACGGCTTCATGCCCCGGTCCGGGAAGATCCCACATGCCGCAGAGTGGCTAGGCCCGTGAGCCATGGACGCTGAGCCTGCGTGTCTGGAAGCTGTTGCTCTGCAACGGAAGAGGCCACAACAGTGAGAGGTCCGCGTACCACACACACACACAAAAAAAACAAAAACAAATATAGATCAATGGAACAGGATAGAAAGCCCAGAGATAAACCCACACATATATGGTCACCTTATCTTTGATAAAGGAGGCAAGAATATACAATGGAAAAAAGACAGCCTTTTCAATAAGTGGTGCTGGGAAAATTGGACAGCTACATGTAAAAGAATGAAATTAGAACACTTCCTTACACCATATACAAAAATAAACTCCAGATGGATTAAAGACCTAAAGGTAAGGCCAGACACTATAAAACTCTTAGAGGAAAACATAGGCAGAACATTCTATGACATAAATCACAGCAAGATCCTTTTTGACCCACCTCCTAGAGAAGTGGAAATAAAAACTAAGATAAACAAACGGGACCACATGAAACTTAAAAGTTTTGCACAGCATAGGAAACCATAAACATGATGAAAAGACACCTCTCAGAATGGGAGAATATATTTGCAAATGAAGCAACTTACAAAGGATTAATCTCCAAAATATACAAGCAGCTCATGCAACTCAATATCAAGAAAACAAACAACCCAATCCAAAAACGGGCAGAAGCCCTAAATAGACATTTCTCCAAAGAAGACATACAGATCGCCAACAAACACATGAACGGATGCTCAACATTACTAATCATTAGAGTAATGCAAATCAAAACTACAATGAGGTATCACCTCACACTGGTCAGAATGGCCATCATCAAAAACTCTACAAACAATAAATGCTGGAGAGGGTATGGAGAAAAGGGAACACTCTTGCACTGTTGTTGGGAAGGTGAATTGATACAGCCACTATAGAGAACAGTATGGTAAAAAACTAGAAATAGAACTACCATATGACCCAGTAATCCCACTACTGGGCATATACCCTGAGAAAACCATAATTCAAAAAGTGTCATGTACCACAGCGTTCATTGCAGCTCTATTTACTATAGCTAGGACATGGAAGCAACCTATGTATCCATCGACAGATGAATGGATAAAGAAGATGTGGCACATATATACAATGGAATATTATTCAGCAATAAAAAAAATGAAATTGAGTTATTTGTAGTGAGGTGGATGGTCCTAGAGTCTGTCATACAGATTGAAGTAAGTCAGAAAGAGAAAAACAAATACTGTACGCTAACACATATTTATGGAATCTAAAAAAAAAAAAATGGTTCTGAAGAATCTAGGGGCAGGATAGGAATAAAGATGCAGACGTAGAGAATGAACTTGAGGACACAGGGACGGGGAAGGGTAATCTGGGATGAAGTGAGAGAGTGACATGGACATATATACTCTACCAAACGTAAAATAGACAGCTAGTGGGAAGCAGCCACATAGCACAGGGAGATCAGCTCTGTGCTTTGTGACCACCTAGAGGGGTGGGATAGGGAGGGTGGGAGGCAAGAGGGTGGGGATATGGGAATATATGTATAGCTGATTCCGTTTGTTATAAAGCAGAAACTAACACATCATTGTAAACCAGTTATACTCCAATAAATATGTTTAAAAAAAGTAAAAAAGAAGGAGAAATGATTAAAAGCAGTTGTCTCTGGGGAGTGGATCTCAGGGTACTTCAGAGTGACTTCCTTTGTTTGGAAGTCCTTCTTTATTATTTTTAACCATATTTTGTATTTATTTGATGAAAAAAACAAAAGTCCTTATCCATTTTCTAATAACTCAGCCTCAATAATCAGTCACTCATTTCCCACTTAGTATCCTTTGCTTTATGGTACTAAATTTCATATTTTCCGTACTAAATTACAAGGTTATTGACACCACATTCATGTCATACACATCTTTATACTCCTCATGATATATACTGCAACATGTTCTACATAGTATATATTAATATCTGTTGACTGACTAATGAAGATTGAAGGTTATCATTTTAATTCAAGTGAGTCATGTTTCTAATTTAATTTTCATTTATTTTCACACTCCCTAAAGAAGCTCATTTTTGTAAATGACCTCAGAACTTTGGATATAGTCATACCTATTTTCCCATTAAATGAATATTGTAAGAACATATCATGAAGATAAAGGGGTTAATATATGACTTCCCATGTAGGAACACCTAAACATGTTGGTGTTCCAGGCCAGCAACATGATGACATTTCCAGGTGAACATCTAATGACCCTACATGATAACCCAATGTCAATAATAATAATAATAACAATGCTATAGAGCTTTTGAGGATATCTCAATGATTATCCATGAAATGGTTTACTATAGAATAGTACAAAGTTAAAATTAAAATAATGACTAGGGCTCTTATCATTTTTAAATCTAGTGAAAGCAGCAAAAGACTGGGAGAAGGTGATAAAGGTTTAATCATCTATAAGTACAAAGAAATGTGTCTATAGTCATGCTATTTGTTGCCTTTTAGAATCGTAGTTATCATGCAATCATAAAATCCCAGGGTTGAAGAGACCAGAAATGGTCATTTTTCCAGCTTCTCATCCAGTGTGTCTTAACTTTTTGCTACGACATTCCAATAAATAGTCACCCTGCATGGCTAAACATTCTCTCCCAAAGAGACTAATGTTGATTCTAAATTGTTTTAACTTTTGGAAATTTTTCCCTTATACTGAGGCAAAAAAAAAAAAAATCTCTATGTATAACTTTAATGGGTTGGTATTGACCTATTAAGGCCATCCAGAATGAATCCAACACTCATTTCCTGTTAGACACTTTCAGACATTTGAAGAACAGTTTTTGTGCTTCTGAGTCTTCTCTTTCCTTGTCAACTAAATAGACTATGAATCCCCACCCACTGCTGAAGCCTGCCCTTAGAAGTCACATCCACCTGTCTGTATTCCCTAAATTACCGTTGCATTTCTGTCTTCAGGAATCTCCGTTACTTTGGGTTAAATTTTAGAGAGAAACATGAAAAGACCTGGAAAACATTAAGATCCTGGTAATCGCAGGAAGTATATTAGAAAGAAATCTAAACATTTGTTCTTGGGAGGAATTCCCAATGTGAAGCAATGATTTCCAAGGTCAAGAGTTTGGAACAAACCCAAGAAAACATTTACCCTTCTTCCACCTACTAGTTTGTCTGGAGGTTAGAGTTAATTTTTAAGTGCAACATCATAGCAGCTCTGAATCGCCCTCCAGAACTAAGGATACAGGACCCACAGCAGCAGGAGGCAGAATGAACAGGCTCTGTTTACACCTTTTCTTTTTTTTTTTTAAGTCTTTGCCATTTTAATAGCTTAATTGTTGTTTCCCCTATTACTTAATTTTAAGGTATTCTTCATGCATAAACTTATTGACCTTCAATGTCTGTTCCCCAGACTTTGAAAGCCAATGACCTTGTCGGAAACATCACCTTTGCCCCCTGTCTAACTGACACCTTTGCAAATGCACTGGGCCAGGGGTCTTATTAATAAATTTTCTTTCCATTACTTCATTAATAGCTGAATTTCCTTAAACCACTCTTTTCACTTCAAGACAAAGGGATTTCTCATTGAAATAAGAACAATATTTTGAGTGCTCATAGAAAACTGAATTTAAGAGTTCCATGCAATTACATTTTTTTTTTTTTTACTCAACTCATATCATTATTCTTACCCTGAAGGTAATCAGTATGAAAACTGTCAAAAATCTTTGCTTTTCTAGCTTCTAGCCTTCCAAAATTTTGGTCTTCCATTCAGGAGGTTTTAAAGCAAGGGATTCAAATTTAGGGAATTTAGAGAATGCAAAGGATTATATGGAAAATTCAGTTGTTCCTTGGACTTCCATTTCTTATTTTGTTGGAAGCATCTCAGCTATGGTCTCAGAACTGAAAGCATACAGGTCATTAAAATGGGTTAAGAAAGAAGATGTGAGCGCTCATGGAAACCTTGGGCTAAACCAAAAGTGGGAGTCAAATTGAAAAGTGACATTGATGTCTTTCTTGCTATGACTAAATTAAGCTCTAAAATTTTATTATTCCCAAGTCATCATCTATGTTCACATCCATTGTATTACAGCCACATTCTAGGTAATTGTCAAATTTCAATTTGGCTTAATTTTTAAGCTGCAGGGGAGTTATATCAGATTTCAACCTAAGAGCAGGTACTTGGGAAAGGCAGAGCTATCTTTGCCTGTGACAAGGAGAAAAATGTGGAGGGTTTAGAAACACTCCTATACTACTGCCCTGCTTAGTATTGTGACAGCAAGCAGTGCTAACCATCAAGAAAGTCATCACAGATCTTAGGTCTGCGTCTCAGAATGTGCCCCCAAAAGTCTGCACCCATTCACTGGGGAAGCTTGTTATAAAATGCAAATACCTAAGACCATTCAGATAAAAAAAAAAACTCAAAATCTTCAAATGGCTGACATCATGCAAAATTTCACCATGAAATCCCAGTCTTACAAGTCCCTTTATAGACTTAATCATCTGCTAAATCTTTCCTTCTTTATATTTTATTTTCAGTATTTCAGGAAATGATTTATCCCCACTCCCCTCACATACACGTTTCAAAGTCCCCACACAGGTTGCTATGCAGATAACAATGCAGATGTCAGTAGCTTCCTTTAAGAGATCTCAGAATGCAATCTATCAAAAGGCACATGCCCTGGGTTTTAGAGAGGGTGTTTCATTTCATGCTGATGAAATCATATACTGTAAATTCCTGACCTAGATAAGCATCACAAAGTCTATAATGTATTCCTTCCTACTCTCATCTTCTGCATGTTCAAGTGTCTTCCACCTACTTTGCAATCTGCAATCCAGTCCCTTTTCATTGCTTCTTATTGTCGTTTGCTTCTTTCTTTTTCTTGAAAATAAAAAAAAACAATTGTCGATTAAAGTAATAAAGCTCCCATAAAATAGAAACTTCTGAATGATCTTCAACATCAGCATTGTAATTCTGACTTGTGAGTCAACACTACTGCTTAAGTCACGTCTGTCGGTTTCTAAGTTAGCACAATTCAGCATTTGAGTTCCCAAGAAGTCATAAAATACCCAGAAGAACTTAACGTCTGTAGATCTGTATGGGGTCTGAAATTGTGCTTCTGCAGACTGATCAAAAAGAACTAAACCTCACCACTTCCTCAAGCCCCAGTCATCCTACCCTGCAACTTAGTCTGCCCTGCATATAAGCAGTGAAGTCAGAATTTGCACAAAAATATCTGCCCACAAGCCTGACACCCCTTTAGAGGCATTCCTTGGAATTAAGACACTATCACAATTTATTCAGGTTCCTTTTATACTGCAGATAAGGAGAGGAGATGGCAGGAAGGTCACACATTAAGTTAGCAGGTTAACTGATTAGCTTGTTCTCACCTTGAGCTAGAAGAAGTGAGGCAGAGGATTGGTCAATTTTAATAGGGTACCAAAACCGGACATGGTTTATAAACTCTTTAAAGAAGTGAACACTTATCTTTGAAATTCTCAACACATCTAGTTTATCATTGGTCTTTGTATTTGTTGAAAAATACTTGGTGCACAGAGCACCAAGAAGCAAACTGAAGTTATTTAATGTGTTTGCCAAAGGCTGGCTCTTCTTACCTTGGCTTCTTCTGCTTAGTTACCTTTGACCTCAGCTTACTGCCTATTGATGTGTTGATTATTGTCTTGACATATGCTCCTTGTATTCTATGTGGGTGAGTTTAGATTTCCTAAAGTTTGGTTTCTGACCATCTTATCCAGGAGATAAGGAAAGAAGAGCAGATATTAGCCTCTGTGTGTTTGTGACAGTGGTGGTAGGGAGGAGAGAGCTCTGAAAATATTATTTATGATCATCTAACCTTGAAAAAAGAAATAAAAATCACTCCCAATAAGCTTAGGTTTACATATTGAGTGTTTTTGATTTAGTGTGTATGGTACTTAATAGAGGCAAAAATAATTTTGTCCTGATCAGTACACCACAATTTGGCTTTTTTAAAAAAAAATCTAATATTATTTAATCTTTACTACTTAATCTTTTAATAGTCAATCTAATATGATTTAATCAAGTTAAAGCAGCTGGTCCATTAATGAGGTGCCAACACTTTACAGGGGCTTTAGGAGTAAATAAACCAATAAAAAGGAAGCATCATTTTCAGTGTACCCATAGGCAGCTGATTGTGTTTTGACTGGAGGAGTGAGATGTGGGTGCAGAAGGAGAGAGAAGAGTAGGACATTATTTAACATTAAATAAGGACTACGCCTTCTATCAGGGGATGGAAGGAACTGCTACAGCCAGCAAGTCCCTTTCAGAGGATGTGCTAAGACCCCACTAACCCATCTGTCTTTGTATTTTTGTTTGGTTGTTTGTTTTGTTTTGTTTTTTTGCAAGCATTGTAATAGTTTATTTTTCTTTAATGCTAAGTTACTTTTATTTTTTTCCAGGATGATTGAGCTATAATTGACAAAAATTGTATATATTTAAGGTGTGCAACGTGATGGTTTGATAGACATATACATTGTGAAATGATTATAATCAAGTTAATGCATGCATCACCTCACATAGTTACCTTTTTTTTCGTGTGATGAGAGCAGTTATGATTTACTGTCTCAGCAAATTTCAGTTATACAATACAGCTTATCAACTAGAGTCACCATGTGATACATTAAATCCTCAGACCTTATTCATTTTATAACTGAAAGTTTGTAACCGTTTAACAACCTCTCCCCATTTCCCCCACCTCCCCAGCCCCTGATAACCACCATTCTACTGTCTGTTTCTATGAATTGATTTTCTTTTTTTTAGATTCCATATATAAGCAATGCAGTATTTGTTTTTATCTGTCTGGCTTGATTTACTTAGCATTATTTACTTATAAGTTTTACCTTATAAACTACAGGTTTATCCATGGTGGCGCAAATGGCAGCATTTCCTTCTTTTTTAAAGTTGAATAATTATCTATCTATCTACCTGTCACATTTTCTTTATCCATTCATCCATTGATCGAAACTTAGGTTGTTTGCATACCTTGGCTACTGTGAATAATGCTGTAATGAACATGGGAATGCAGATACCTCTTTGAGATAATGATTTGGGGGGGTTTTTGCATATATATCCAGAAGTGGCATTGCTAAATCATACACTTGTTCTATTTTTAATTTCTTGAGGAAACGCCATACTGTTTTCCTAGTGGCTATGCCAGTTTACATTCCCACCAACAGTGTACAGAAGTTCCTTTTTCTCCATATCCTCACCAGCATTTATTATCTCTTGGATTTTTGATCATAGATATCGAAACAGATATGAGGTAATATGTCACTGTGGTTTTGATGTGCGCTTCTCTGGTGATTAGTGATACTGGGCACCTTTTCATGTACCTGTTGACTATTGTATGTCTTCTTTAGAAAAATGTTTATTCAGGTCCTTTGCCCATTATTTTGTTTTTATGCTATTGAGTTATATGAGTTCCTTGCATATTCTGGATATTAACCCCTTATTGAATATGTAGTTTGCAAATATTTTCTCCCATTCCATAGGTTGCCTTTTCATTTCACTGATGGTTTCTTTTCTTATGCAGAAGCTTTTTAGTTTGATGCAGTCCCACTTGTCTATTTTTGCTTTTGTTGCCTATCCTTTGGGTGTCACATCCAAAAAACCATTGCCAAGACCAACGTCAAAGAGCTTTTCCCTATGTTTTATTCCAGGAATTTTATCATTTCAGGTCTAACATTTAAGTCTTTAATCCATTTTGAGTTTGTTTGTGGTATATTATAGGGGTCCGATTTCATTCTTTTGCATATGGATATGCAGTTTTACCAGCACCATTTATTGAAGAGACTATCCTTTCCCCATTGTGTGTTCTTGGCTCTCTTGTTACAGATTAGTTGACCATATATTCTTGGGTTTATTTCTGGGCTCTCTATTCTGTTTAATTGATGGATGTGTCTTTTTTTATGCTAGTACCACACTGTTTTGATTATTATAGCTTTGTAATATAGTTTGAAACCAGGATGTGTGCTGGCTCTAGCTTTGTTCTTCTTTCTCAAGATTGCTTTGGCTTTTTGGGTTTTTTTGTGGCTCCATACAAATTTTAGGATTGTTTTTCCTATTTCTGTGAAAAATGCCATTATAATTTTGATAGGGGTTGCATTGAATCTGTAGATCATTTTGTAGCCCACTTTTCTTTGGGATTGAATAAAGCTAGTCAAGAAACAGAGGAGTGGAATTGGATAAAGCTAGTCAAGAAATGGCTAGAGAGACATCTCCCAAAGTAGTTCCACTGCTATCCACATTTGTTCTAGGGAAGAAAATGCCAGGATCCTGAGATTATCTCATCTGCTTAAAATTCTTCCTGGGTTAGAATGTGAGAGAAGAGAAATTTGGCCAGTTGTGCCATGTCCTTCTTTGCCCACAGCAACAATAACAATAATAAACAAATGTTTTATTGAATAAATACTTTGTGATAAGGATTGTGATAACATTTATCTGAAATATCTCTTTTACTCTCCCACATGTTGTAAAGGAGTTACTGTTTTTACCCCATACAGTCAAAGAAACTGAGTCTTAAAGGGAGGTTAAGTATCTTACACTTGGTAACATAGCTGCTAAATGCTGAGGCTAAGATATGAATTCATGTACTGCTGAATCCAGAGGTTGCATGCTTAATCCCTGCACAGCACCACTTTTCAATAGACTCTCTGCCTCCATTTTTTAAATTCCAGGTCTCATGTGCTTTATTTGGTTCATCTGCAGAAATGGAACAGAGAGAGCTAGAATGGGCTGTTCATTTCTGAAGTTGCATTAGCAGCCACATGGAATCAATATGTCCTGCAGGAGGGTATCTCTCAATCTATAGATCTTAGAGGGGAGGGGCTAGTCCACTAGCAGTCTTGGACACAACAGACTTTGAGAATGGGAGTAGAGTATAGCCCATCCCAGGTCTCATCAATGCACCTCAGTTTCTACACATGAGAGAGAAATCATTAACAGCCAGTCCATTTAACTAGATAAGGGGTAGGTAGAGATTGGAGACCGAAAAGGCATGCTTGTTATATTATCCTTCTTAGCTTTGCCTGGGTCTAGATCAGCTATCCCTAGACAGTTTTTGATTAGTCCTAGAAAACAGTCAACAACACAACATTGTAAATCAACTATATACTCCAATAAAAAAATGAATGTAAAAAAATAAGGAGTACCTATAAATTGTGGGGTTTTTTTTTTTAAAGTGTCTCTGAACTGTTGGCAACTTGGAGGAACTTGGAAAGTTTGTTTGCTTGTTTTGTTTTTTTTATTGGGGTATAGTTGTTTTTCAACGTTGTGTTACTTCCTACTGTACAGCGAAATGAAGTAGAGTTCCCTGTGCTATACAGCACGTTGTTATTAGTTATCTATTTTATACATTAGTGTATATATGTCAGTCCCAATCTCCCAATTCATCCCATCCCCCAACTTTCCCCCCTTGGTGTCCATACGTTTGTTCTCCACATCTGTGTCTCTATTTCTGCCTTGCAAACTGGTTAATCTGTACCATTTCTCTAGATTCCAAATATATACGTTAATATACGGTATTTGTTTTTCTCTTTCTGACTTACTTCACTCTGAATAACAGACTCCAGGTCCATCCACATCTCTACAAATGACCCAATTTTGTTCCTTTTTATGTCTGAGTAATGTCCCATTGTATACATGTACCACATCTTTATCCATTCACCTGTCGATGGACATTTAGGTTGCTTCCATGACCTGGTTATTGTAAATAGTGCTGCAGTGAATATTGGGGTGCATGTGTCTTTTTGAATCATGGTTTTCTCTGGGTACATGCCCAGGAATGGGATGGCTGGGTCATATAGTAATTCTACTTTTAGTTTTTTAAGGAACCTCCATACTGTTCTCCATAGTGGCTGTATCAATTTACATTCCCACCAGCAGTGCAAGAGTGTTCCCTTTTCTCCACACCCTCTCCAGCATTTATTATTTGTAGATTTTCGGATGATGTGCATTCAAAAAAAAAAAAAACCAAGTAAATGGGAGACTGAGTTATTTAATGAGATTTTAAAATTACGGGTTTTACATTAACATTCAACCTATATGGTATTGAATCCTTGCCAGAAAGTAGCAGGTAATAATTTTACTTTTGTTTACGGAGTTCTTGCTCCAAGATCACTGCCCTGCATATATCACCAGAGAACCCTTTCTAAAGAATGTTAGCTCTCATTTGCTTAAAAGCCTTTCATGCCTTCTGATATTTTTTATTTAAAATTATCATTTTATTATATGTAAATTATCCTTTAAATTTATTTATTTATTCATAATTTTAATTTTGAAAAAATCTTTATTGGAGTATAATTGCTTTACAATATTGTGTTAGTTTCTGCTGTGTAACAAGTGAATCAGCTATACATACAGATATATCCCCATATCCCCTTCCTCTTGTGTCCCAATCCCACCCCTCTAGGTGGTCACAAAGCACAGAGCTGATCTCCCTGTGCTATGCAGCTGCTTCCCTCTAGCTATCTATTTTATCTTTGGTAGTGTATATATGTTTATGCCACTCTCTCACTTTGCCCAGCTTACCCTTACCCCTTCCCCTTGTCTTTCTGGTGGGCAGGACCACATCTGGTGGTGTGTTTTGGGGTGTCTGTGAACTTATGATTTTAGGCAGCCTCTCTGCTAATGGGTGGGGTTGTGTTCTTCTCTTGCTAGTTGTTTGTCAAGGTGTGTCCAGTCCTGGACCTTGCTGGTCATTGAGTGGAGCTGGGTTTTTGCATTGAGACGGAGATCTCTGGGAGAGTTCTCACTGATTAATATTACATGTATGGGGCCAGGAGTTCTCTGGTGGTCCAATGTCCTGAACTCGGCTGTCCCACCTCAGAGGCTCAGGCCTGATACCTGGCCGGAGCACCAATACCCTGTCAGCCACACAGCCAGGTACGTGGGGAGTTTCTTGCCTTTTGGGAAGTCTCAGGTCTTCTGCCAGCATTCAGTAGGTGTTCTGTAGGAGTTGTTCCACATGTAGATGTATTTTTGATGTATTTGTGGGAGGAAGGTTATCTCCACGTCTTTTTCCTCCGCCTTCTTGAAGCTCCTCCTCCATGCCTTCTGAGTTTAGATAAAACTCTTTGCCAAGGCTCACAAAGCCTTCCTCTCACCGGTCCTGTACACAACTCCATACTGTGTATCATGTATTACTACTTGCAAATTCCAAAACACGTCTTACTCTCTCAACCCTTATGGCCTGCCTTCCATACTGATCCTTCTGCCCCCAAAGTGGTCCCTCAGTTGTTTACCTGGTCAGTTCCATTCAACTCAACCTATAATGTCAATTTGCATCTCCTTTCTCTGGGTCACTTCTCCAAATCATCTTACCCAGACTGAATGAAAAGTATGGGCTAGTGTTCTCACCATTGACTACAGCCCAGCAGGTGGTCAAGAGCTCAATTCTGCAGTCACACAGCAGGGTTTAAGCTGTCCTTTAGCCACTTAATAGCTGAGTCCACTTAAAGTATTTGTTGACCTCCCTATACCTCACTTTCCTCATCTATAAGATGGATGTTAATAGTACCACACTCAAAGATTACTATAAAGATTAAGTGGAACAATATAAGTAAAAAACTTAGCACAGCACCCAAATCATTCTAAGTTCTCCATAGATGTTAGCTAATAGTCACCAATTAGTAACACTCCAGTGTTTTGGCATATTTACTGTCATACCTCACACTGAACTGTGAGCAAGTTGAGGTCGGGAGCCAATCTTTTGTTTCTATGTTCCCTTGTGCTTTGCACATAGTAGGTGCTTCATAAATATCTGTTAAATGAGTGAAGATTAAAGATCATAAAGCTGATCGATGAATGAATAAGATGCTCATGCTTAAATATACCAATTATTTAATTATTGTGTTAAATATGTCTAGGGTTCTTTAAAATTCTCCAAAGGAGGGTTCACCTGTTTCAAGTTTGACTTGTTACACTGAGCAGAGATCATATCCATAACATGGAAGTATGAGAAAGTGGCCTCTTTATTAAAACAGTATAAATTCATCTGAAGCTGAAGAGAACAGCTTCAGGATTAGAGCTTCTAGGTAAAAAGAAATCACTGTAAACCTGGTCCTCAATTCTTTTACCCTCTTTTCTGCTCCATGTGAGATTGTTTATGCTGTCACCAATCAGCATGTAAGGCCTCCAAAAATAATTCTACTGCCTCTTGTAAACCCTACTTTAGATATGGACTGAAATCTCCTTCTTGGCACACTCTCACAATAGTTGTCCAAAACTACAAAGAACGTAAAAATAACCAAGTTTCTCAAGTACAGGTTTATGATGGCAAGACTAAGAAGTCCTAATGTCCTGGTACCCTTTCACCACCCCATAGAAACTATGGTCGATTGGTTCATTTGTTCAATATCTGCTCTAATTTCCATCTACACTGCAGAAGTTAGAAAGATACAAACGAAATTTCCCCAATGCTTTTGCAGCTGGGTTGCAAATGGGAAATAGGTTCTCCAGTCACTAGCACTGAATTTAGTGGGGAGAAGGTGGAGAGAGAGGGAATGGTTTGGGCAGTGTCTGTTTTGTCAGCAAGGCTAAAGTTCTCTCAGGCACATGTGGCCCTCCTCGGCCCTAGACCACAGCTGGAGTACTGTGGTCCTAGAGCCAGCACTGGGGCCAGTCGATCTAGGTCCCTGGCTGTCTTATGGCAGCAAAGGCGGCTACTACTTGGGTGTGTTATTTCTACAAAATTGTATTGAAAATCATTACTAGGAGGCCCAGTCTGGAGCCCACTCCCTCTAGCCCAACCACAATTTTGTAAAAACCTAAGTCCTGTATTAAATTCTTTTCTGCTTAAAATAGCTAGAATAATACTGATACAATCCCCTTGGAATCCTTTTCTTGCAGCTTTGCTGTTGCTGTGGTCCTTTTATTCTCTATCCAATGTCTTCTCCTGGCTCCCCATCCTTCTTCCTCCAACCTTACCCATCCTGTACTAGACACTGATTTAATAATGTTGGGTTTCTCAATATGGGAGTTAGAGTCCAGGGTCATACCTCTTGCTTCTCAATTCCCTCAAGGTTATAAACCACCCCACTCAGTTTACTTTCCAGCCCAAAGATACCATTTCTCATTAGGAAGGACACTGTTCTTTACAAATGATTTACAGACACTCACTGAGCCCCAGTGAATAACTGAGCCCAGTGAGGGCTTTTGCATCTACTCACTTTGGGAAAAACATCCCCCTTTTTCCCAGTGTCAAATAGTTCCACCAACTACAAATCCCTCAAAGAAGAATACCCCAAGAACACAAACCTGAAGAATTTCCCAAGAACACAAACTCAGTAACAGATAATGAGAATTAGCACACATAAAACTGCAGGATGGACATAGGAATAGAGCCTCAGCTTTCACAGTTTACAATGAGTTTACTCATAAACACTAAAAACAAGGGCCTTTTGCTTCCTCCTTATGTTCCACTCCTCTCACTTCCTTCTTAAAAGATGAGGTTCACCCTCTTATGCTGAAATCACATTTTGATCTTATTAAACAGTTACACAACCAGGTTGTGAGCACTTTGACATCAAGAACTGCCTTACCCATCTTTCCATCCTCAGCACCTAGCACTGGGCCTGGCCCAAGTTACCATGTGCATTCTAGCAACAATTCTGCAACACCAACTGGATGTCTTACAACTGAATTATATTCTTTTTTAATTGAAATATAGTGGATACAACTCAATTATATTCTGACACTAAGTACCACAGTTATTACAGACCTCACAGGTTAAGGGCTCAGTCCCATAAGACTGTCCCCACTTCAGAGGCCAGCCACAAGTCTTTGGTGTCCCCAAACTACTTGCACTTCTTCCCAGATGGCTACAAATTTGAGGGTTGTTACAATACCCTTTAAGTTTCACAATTCAGTAGAATGACTTACAGAACTCACTGAAAGCACTACACTTACAACTACCATTTTATTATAAAAGTTATAACTTAAGAAAAACTAAATGGAAGAGGTGAACAGGACAAGGTCTGGGGAAGAGAGATGCAGAGCTTCCATCCCTGTGGACTCAAGGGTGTGCCATCCTCCTGGTACATTGATTGATATGTTCATAAGCTTGGAAGCTCTCTGAGCCTCATTTTTCAGAGTTTTTATTGAGGTTTCACTAGGTGGACATGAGTGATTAAATCACTGGTCACATGTTTGAATTGAATCTTCAGTCCCCCTTCTCTCCATGGAGGTTGGCAGGGGGGCAGTGCTGCAAGTTCCAACCCTGTAATAATGAGCTTGGTCTTTCTAGCATGGTTAGCCCCTCCCTGGAAACTATGTAGGGCCCCACCATGAATCACCTTATTAGCAGAAACTCAGGTATGGTGGGAAGGGGCTTGTAAGGAATTAAAACAGACACTCCTATCAGGAAAATTCCAAGAGTTTTTGAAGCTCTGTGCCAGGAAGCAGGGACAAAGACTGGATATATGCTTTATTATATCACAACATCTGAGACGCATTTGTCAAATTGAGTTCCGTTGGCTACCTCCAGCTTCCTGTTAGTCACTTTGTAAAAATTAAAGGCCAGGGTCTTCAATTCTAGGATCAAAATTCTCCCGCTGGAAGTAATGATCTTTAAGCTCTTCCCTGACTATTCATTTAAAACACAGCTTAAATAATCCCCAGTTAAAAGCTTGAATTTGTCTCTTTTAACTACAGATGATAGGAAATGAATTCCACCACCCCAGATGGGCATTTGGGGCTTTAGTATATTAACTATTAACATTTTTATATCGCCTTTGAAGTTGCTATTGTGGGGATATCAGATACTTTTATGGCCCAGAGTCTAGGTGAATATACTTCCCTGCCAGCCAGAGTAAATATCAAGCGTGTTAAGTTTTATCAAAGTGTGCACTCAGTAGAATAAGACATTGCCTTGTGCATTGAAGCAGTTTTGTTTTTAACTACAAAAATGGAATAAGAGCTTAGAGATGTATAGTTACTATGCTTCAGGGCTTATATTACTTTCATTAGAAGAAATAAAAGCTACAGGAAAGATTTACTTAGGTATGGAAGGAAAACATTAGCTACGTAGATTAGATAAGTAGGTAGATAGGTAGGTAGGTAGATAGATGATTTACACTTATATATACACACATATGGGCACATATAAATGCATGTATTTGAATATACAGGGAGTCAGTGAGCTTTTTTCTGCAAAGGAGTAAATAGTAAATATTTTAGGCTTTAAAGGCCACATGGTCTCTGTCACAATAACTCAACTCTGCCATTATAGTAGGAAAGCATCTATAGACATTACATAAAAGAATGGTTGTGGCTGTGTTCTAATAAAATTTTATGAACACTGAAATTTGAGTGTTATGTAATTTTCATGTCACAAAATAATATTCTTTGTTTGATTTTTTTCAACTATTTAAAAATGTAAAAACATTTTTTGCTCTCAGACCATACAAAAATAAGCAGTGGCCATAGGCTGCTGGCCCTTGTTGTAGACAACAAAGGTTAATCTAGTGATGATATCTCTTTTCTCAGGTCGCATGATCAGATTGAAACTGCATCAGCTTGGGACTCTAACAGGTGAGTTATTTGAATTCCACTGGACGTTAAAAGAAATCCTCATAAATAATATTATCCCTCGATCTCTCTAGCCCACTCTCACATGCTGCTCCCCTCTCTCCCTCCTCTGTCTCTATCTCATTCTTGAAAGACAACATGGGTTTAATGGTACATGTGCCCCAGATACTTCCAACATTGATTGTTCATGCTATTAATATCAAGGTAACATAGCTGGTGACAGCTTCTTTCATTGATTCATAATTCACGTCCCTGTTAAACGGTATCTGATCCAATGAGTTATACATATTTCACTCTGAATATGCTAATGTTGTCAGTTGATATCAAAAGAAAAACCACAACTTATTTCTTTCTTTACTGAGGAATTAAGGGAGAAAATGCCTCTGTTGTGGGTGTGTAGGAAATCCCAAGGCCTGGAAAATACCTCTGACTCTGAAAGATCAAATCCTGTTCAAGTTGAAATCAAACTGCCTCTTAGGGATTCTGCCCAAGTCAATGGTGGTTGTCCTATGGCAACATGGCAGTGTTTCTTATGTACTAGCTTCACAGAGTTTCAAGAGATTGCTTTCCTTTACAAATATATTTCAGGAAGTGGTTGTATTTTTTAAAGCAATTTTAAAAACTCTGTTTAAGTGAATAGGTTCATCAATCAGAAAGCCCAAAGGAAGGTGGCGAACAAAAGGGCAAAGTTTTTTTTCATTGTTATTAAAGCAGAGAAATAATATCTGAGGCCTGAGGCTCAATTTGTGAAGAGCATGAACCACGGGACTCCTGTTCAAGGTAGGCAGCTGCTGAGACACTTCAAAAGATCATCTTTATTGCAGAACAATTGCCTGACCCAGTTTCCTGGTCAGCAACATGCTTTTGTAGAAACTTCAGGAACTGATGAAAAAGCTCAGCCAAGTTAGCATGTGTACTTTCATCTGGGGCTATCGGGAGGAAAAATATGGAAAGGTTTCCAGGTCCCTTGGATTTAACACTTGCAGGTGTAGTGACACAGAAGCAAAGAATAAAACAAAAGATATGAGCATGTTTTAAAAGGCAGTATCTGACTTCTTGGCAAATGTACTTGATATTAGGATTTGTAGAGAGGTCTTTCTATATTCATAGTCTTTTGCCTATCAAAATATTTTGATATCATAATAACATCCTACTGTAAAGTACACTTGGACCATTGACTAAGGATTCACTGCCTTGATATAGAAAGATATTCTTCCACCCAGTCTTGTGTCTCATTGCAAAGCAACAATCCTTAGTGCATAAGCATCTAAACAATATTTTATTTGGAATTCCAACATGCATCATAAAACTAACATAAAGAGAAACAATGTATGTTTTAATGATTTCGAAAGGGAAAACACATTTCCACAAATGGCTCTAAGTTAAGTTCCATTCATTGTGTGCTGGAAAATATGACATCTTTTAGCAAAGAACTCTTCAGCTTTTTATTTTAAGCATCTATATACTTATATTTATCAGTAAAAAGAATCTTTCAAAAGAGCTATTCAATTTTAGAATCTCCTTATCCAGTTTTTTCGTTCTTTAGGGTAATTTTGGAAAATTTCATCTTAATTCATTTTTAGCCTTACTTGTTGTATTAGTTTCCTAGGGCTGCTATAAAAAAGTACCAAAACCAAAGTGACTGAAAACAACAGAAATCTGTAGTCTCACAGTCCTAGAGGCTAGAAATCTGAAATCAAATGGTCCACAGAGCCAAACTCTCTCTGGTGGTTCTAGGGGAGAATCCACCCTTGTGTCCTCCAGCTTCTAGTATTTTCCAGTAATCCTTGGTGTTTCTTGATTTATAGATAGATCACTATAGTCGCATGGCTGTCTTTCTTCCTGCGTTTCTTTACATGGTCTTACCTCTGTGCACTTCTCTCTCTGTGTCCAAATTTCCCCTTTAAGGACACTGGTCATGTCGGATTCACCTTAATGACCTCATTTTAACTTGATTACCTTGGTAAACACCCTGCTTCGAAATAAGGTCACATTGTGAGATACAGAGGCTTAGGGCTTCAACACATCTTTTGGAGGGGGACACAATCAACCCATGATATATTTATTGTTATGTATTTAATATAGTAATAACAATTTTGTTGTTTATATATAGAGTGTGGCTACAAAAATTCAACAGCAACAAAGAAAGTGACACTTAGTGATCCCTAAGTCATTTCCAGTTGCCTTAGGCCTTCACAGCTTGGAATGTCTGCCCACAAATGCAGCTTGGTCCAGCCCATCCCAGGCAAACTTCAGGACAGAAGCAGGTCTGGATCTCTTTCTGGAAGGACTTTTCCTGAAGTTCCTAATAAAATATCTGGGCACTTATTCTGACCCTCTGTTAGAATTCACTTCTAGGCCCTCCAGGTCCCAACAGCCATAGTGATTCTACAAATGAGCTAGCACCAATGGAGCAGAGAAGTCCAGATTGCAATTACTCTACAACTCCTCTGATGACACATCACTCCTGGCTGGCACTGTGGCATCAGGAGACGATACGGCTCACAGACCTATTAAGCCTTCGGCATTTGAGTGTTTGGAAAATTTTGTTTCAAACAGATAAATGTTAGAGCCTAAAGCAGTGGCTCAATTTGAATCATCTGCTAAGATCTAAAAAAGTCCTGGTTGCTGGTCCTCACTCCTGTGGGTGTAACTGAATCAGGTTTCTGTGCAGCCAGAGCACCAGCATTTTTAAAGCTTCCCATGCATTTCTAGCGTACAGCCAAAGGTGAGAACAGATGATATAGCTCAGCGCTCCTCAGACATTAACGTTTCTAGGAATCATGAAAATGCGGATTCCGATTCCACAGGTCTGGGGTGGGGCTCGAGATTCTGCTTTTCTAACAGGCTCCCAAGGAACGGTAAAGCTCTTGGTCCACTGACCAGACTTTAGCAGCCAGGATCTAGAGAGCTGATTCTCAAAGGGGATGCACGATGGAGTAACCAGCAGAGCTATATAAAAAATACCGATGCCTGGGTTTTACCTCCAGTGCTTCTGATTGAATTGGTCAGGAGTGCTGGCAGCATCAGGGCTTTTAAAAGCTTCGCATGTGATTCTGAAGTGCAGCCCAGGTTGAGAACCACTGCTGTTGAGAAAAGGCAGAAACAGTCTTGTTTCCACAAATCTAACAACGTGGGCAAGTGGGCTGCACTGGGCATCATCTTCAGTGGTGGCTACTGAGTCTGACTTCGGAGTTTGTGCAGCATCAAAACAAAGGCTGCCCGAGGAACCAGGTACATGTGCATCACAGATTTTTAAGGACAGGTGGTAGGGGATCAGCAGGCAGAAGTGAGAAAGCAGACATGGCCAGTTCTGGGGGATGGTGTTCAAAGAGGTTAATTAAATCTCTTTTCATGTCGGTCAGCCGAGGCATTTCTTAGTTCAGCCTGAGAGCTGAAACGAGCTTTTGTAGCAGCCGTCAGAACTGTTGGAGCAGACCCTGATCCAGGGTTAGGAAGGCTAAATACCCCACTCCCCCCCCACCAGGACGGCCATATGTCCAGTATCAGTTTCTGCAGTTGTCCCAGAATCTGATGTGGGTTGGCATTTTAGCCCTTTCGCATTTTAGCACTTTGGGTTTGAACAAAAAATGGCCACTCTAGTCAAATGGTAACCTGTGTGCTATAGGTTAAATCATGTCCCCCAGAATTCATGTGTTGAAGCCTTTACCCCCAGTACCCCAAAACGTGACTGTATTGGAGAGAGGGCCTCTACAGAAGTTAAAATGAGGCTGTCAGACTAATCCAGTCTGACTGGTATCTATATAAGGGGACATTTGGACACACTAAGAAATACAAGAAATGTACGGGCACAGAAGAAAGACATGAAAACACATTTTAAACCTCTGCTTGAGTCACATCCACTAACATCCCATCGGTCAAAGCAGTCCACAAGGTCAAGCTCAAAGTCACAGGTGGGTATATATACTCTACCCACCACAAAGCCATGGTAACGGCATGAATGTACCATTCTATTTAAAGGGAAGTGAAGAATTAGATTAATTTTTTGATCTACCACACTAGGTTCCATCAGTGTACTTTTAGCATTCGAGTGGCCATGGAATTGGTCTTAATAAATGAACTTTAGACTAGGGTCTTACCATCAATCATATCTAGAATACTTGTCTCTGACAGTTTTCTGTGAAGCAGTCACTTCTCATTGCTGAGCCTCAGTTTCTTTAAAAATTAGGAGTCCGTTAACTCAATTGGCAATTACAACACAGCATCCACTTGTTTAATTAGCTGCACATATTTCAAAGGATTTTATGTTAAAATCCAGTTACTCCTAACAAATTGGAGAATCTGACTACAGTGAACATCAAAGCAACAATCACCAGAAGTAGAGTTGCATCTGCCCCTTTAGATGTCAGCCCTCTCCTGACGCCACGGTTCCCACCAGGCAGCTTCTCTCGTTAAGAATATGTGCTTGTCTCCTACTGGTATTTGAGTTTAGACCCCTCACTCTAGAGTATCCAGCTACAACATTCTGAGGTTCTAAATTTAGAAAGGCTAACTCCCAATACGGACTCATTCCCAATATTGCTCTTCATATAGTCTCTGTGTTTGTCAGTGTTTGGGGACAATTTCTAACCAGAACTTTTGCCCTGCACATAAGAATCTATTCTTCACCCTCTTTATTCACAATCAGAAGGGAATGCCTTCTGGTCACAAATGCTCCAGGTTTCCATGTTCTCTTAAGGTTTGAAAGTGATGTGGTGCTTAAGCTAACTTGTTCTGGGGATGTTAGGAGCTCGCCCTGAAGAGAAAGAAACACAGGGAGAGATCTTTTCAGGGCTCTTCCCTTCCCACCCGGCTTCCTCAATCCATCAGCAGTGTTGTCAAAAGAATCATCTTCAACCAGCTTTCCTACTTTCGAAAGCAGCTTGTCTTTTGGATGAGCTGCCGCGATGAGTGGGCTTTCAGGCATACTCTGCTACCCCATGTTTCATCACAGTGTGTCTCTCACAGAGGAGACCCTCAGAGAGGAGACATCGGAACTTGGAAGTAAAACCACAGACAGGAGATTGCACCCTGTAGCAAGAAGTGAGATTTAGAGGCGAGTGATGTTGTTATTGCTCTGTGTTGGTTTGGGCTGGGCAGCTGACCCAGAAAAAGAGAAGGAAGAGGTTCCCAGGAGCAATACCTAAGAGGAGGCATGAGAACAGAGAAAAGTGAGAGAGACCCAGGAAAGCCAGAAGCACCACGGAAAGCAGGTTGAAGAAAGAATCGCTCTTTCTTTCTTTGACCCATTTGAACCCTGACTATGACCCTTATGTGAGGGTACCCTTCCGGGAGCTAGAAATAACATTTTCAAAATCGTTTTGTGGTGAAACATATTCATAGATTTGTATCTCATTTAATCTTTTGTAATGTCTGATCTTGTTAATTTGTTACTCTTAGGAAATCATGTTTTTACTGGACTCAGACTTAGAGGTAGAAGCTCACAGCAGGTACAGCCTCTGTCTCTTGGCAGTCTGTTCCTGGCATTTTCCTTTGGCCTCTTTCATTCCCTTGGCCAAAAGTGTATCATATGCTGCTGGCTCGTCCTTAGTTTGCTTAGTATGCAGTTTCTTCAGAGCGATACACTGATGTTTGTGTCACAGGAAACGTGGAGTAACAGGACACTGAATCCTGAGCACTTTCGTCCTGGGTTTCTTACCTTCTTTGTTCAAGGGCTTCCTTACAATACACTAGTAGGCATCATCTTCAGAGAGATTGAAAATTTGCAATTCTGATAGTTCTTTTGGGCCCCAGGTGACAAGCTTCAGTAGTATTAGTCCAGGAATATCCTTCTCCCTTTTTTTAAAAAAATAATAACCAAGTTGAGAACACTCAGACTGGCGTCTACAATGCAACCTTGAACAGATTTGTGCTCCTTTCTCCAGTTCCCCTCGGTCTATCACAGGAATGCCCCTTACTCAGTGGCAGGCAAGCACAATCGTTTACTGTGCATCATTATCCCATTTTATATATGAAAAACAGAAGCAGAAAGAGAGATTCATTCCATAAATATTAGGTGCAAGATTTGAAACTATGTCTCTGCTGCCCCAGACCATGCTTCTTCCCCTATGTGAAACAGCTGTCTTTAGATAAATATGTAGGGCTGGAACTAAGGTCTAAAACTCTGTTAAAACACTTCCCCAAATTCACACAGCTACTAAATAGCAAAGCTAGGATTTGAAACCAGTCTTTCTGACCCTAGGTCCTAAATTCTTAAGCACTTGGGTGACTAGGATTTCTAAATCTTCTCATGTAGTTGGGTATCAATCTGGAGCTTAAATATATCCTGGGAAGGGGATTACATAAATTTATAACTATTGAGGAAACTAAAGGAAGAATTATTGATCTTCCCAATTAAAATGAATCCTGTTGGCATACATGGCTCCCAGTATGCAGGTATAGATTAGGCAAAGAACCAGGAGTCTCTGTGATCAGTTCAGCCTGTGTGTGGGCAGGGAGGACCTGGTACTCTGATAGAGACAGGGATACTGAGCTTAGGAGAAACATCTGGGTCTGATACCTGGTGAATGGACACAGGCAAGTCATCCCAATGCAGTGGAGTAGAGGGTTCAGGGTCCAGTAAGATCAGAAACCAAGAATTAGAGTGAAAATAAAGCAAAAGTGATGACAGTAACCAAAGTTGGAGAGAATTATGTCTGTAATGTTTTGTAAACATTGTGTTTCCTACTTTGTGGGTGAAGAAATTGGGGTTGAGAAAATTTAGACACCTCGCCCAGTGCCAGAGTCAGAACGTGGCTGAACCAAGATTCAAACCCCAAAATGCCTGGCTCCTCAAGTAGCAAGATGAGGGCAAGGAGCTTTCAGGAGCAGTAGGGTTCAGGTTCATCTGGGCTATTAGGAAATTTACCAACACTCAGTGAAAGCAGAGGGCCAGTTGCCCTCAGCATGGCCTTAAGAGGAAGCGCTCAAAAGCCAGCATCCCACAACAGGCACATTCTGAGAGAGGAGAGAACACTTGTTTTTAAATAAAGCCGTTTAACCTCGTGATGTGAAGACAGGAGAACAAAGCAGTAGATTCTTTACTATCTTGGGGGAAATGCTCAAATAAACTATTCAGGCAAAGCGAAGAAGGAAGAAAGGAAGGGAGAGAGGGGAAAAGGGAGGAAGAGAGGAAAGGAGGGAGCAGAAGAGAAAGAAGTGAGGGAGGTGAAAGGGAGAATGAAAGGGGAGAAATGAAGGCAGAAAGGAAGAGATGGAAGGAGGGAGAAAAGAAAGGATAGAGGAATAAAGGAATTAAAGGAAAAAGAGACTTTTAAAAGACTTGGAATCTACCACAAATTAGAGCTCTCAGCAGTGAATCTATAGATAGCTGTCACTGAAGGTTATTTTTAGATAATAAAATTAAATACACCTTTTTATCTTCTGTGCCCCTGTAGATCATGAGTTCTGGAGATCATGGTCTACAATACATATGCAATCTTGATAATCCTCCAAGGACTTAGAACAATACTGTGCATACAGTGGCTGTTGAATAAATAAAAGGTTGACATTGATTGATAGTCTCTTCCCTAAAGGAAATTGATCTCCAATTCAAATCTCCAACATAACACTGAGCAAGGTTAATCTTCATATCCCCACAGATGGAGACTAATGGGATAGGCCTAAGTAGGCAGAAGTGCATCAGGAAACCAAATTGGGAAATGATAGCTATTGTCACCCAGGGAATTGCCAAAAGCGAATGTCACTCATGGCCCCCAGCTCCAACGTCTGAACATTTTTTATTCCCCAGAGATATCAACAGACTGGTGAAAGAACACTTATACAAATGAAACACGCATATAAATAAAGTTTTAATAAATTCTTAAAAACTGACTTTAGCAAGTTGGTCACGAACAACTCTTAGTTATTTGCTTTTGAAAAATGGTAGCTGCTAAAATGTTGAAGGTGAGTGAAGGGCAGTTCCTCCTCCTCATTCTTAAACCGAATCTCAGATGAAACGCTGCCATATACACAGACAAGTATTTAAAAAACATACCTCAGCAAAGTGGCCCAGGACTTTGTAAAAAACATCCATTAGCAAGCTGACACTAAGTAGTTCATGCAATGGGCCCAGTAAATTTAAAGAAGTCCTAACTTTTGTCCTTTCAGGTGCTCCTCAATATCTTAGCCAGTCCACATATCTTAAATACCATTCATTTCACCAATGAGAGCCCATTTCTAATATCCAGTGGCCAGTTTTTCCAGTAAGAATCTATGTCAAATATTCACTATGCTGGTTAACAAAACTATGGGTGTGGATAAGCGATAAGGATAAAAAACATGCCTTTAATAGTTACCTCTGAAGTGTGGCCTTTGTTATTTAATGTTAGATAACCACCCAGGAAATGTGGATTCCTATTTATAACAACTGCCCCTTGGGTAGAAAAGTCAGCACACACATTTATATTATACTAGCGTTGTGTTGAGTATTTTAAAGTATATAACAAGCAACATAAGATAAATGATAAACCATATTTAAATATTTTCCTTTTCTCTTTAAAAACAATGATTTTAATAATTGGCAAATGAAGTACCTTCCAATATAGACCCTAAATATATTCAATATTCTCTTCTTGAATGTGAGAGAATATAAAAGCAAAATTGCCTATTATTTATATAAACACAAGAAAACCCAGCCACTCCCAGATAATTTCATACCCTGCAATATGACCAATATCCTATTCTGAGAAGCAAGTTTTTGTTTTGTTTTGTTTGTTTTTTTGCTATACGTGGGCCTCTCACTGTTGTGGCCTCTCCCGTTGCGGAGCACAGGCTCCGGACGCGCAGGCTCAGCGGCCATGGCTCACGGGCCCAGCCGCTCCGCGGCATGTGGGATCTTCCCGGACTGGGGCGCGAACCCGTGTCCCCTGCATCGGCAGGCGGACTCTCAACCACTGCGCCACCAGGGAAGCCCTTGAGCAGCAACTTTTGTGCTTGCCTTTTCAGCTGAGAAAGCACACATCAGCTGGAGTCACTCTGCTTCCTAGTTTCTAGGTGTTTGGCTCAAACCCTGATTCCAAAGGCAACTCTGTTGTCCCACGTAAGACTGCAGTGAATACCAGGAGACGTTCAGTCTGAGGTCCCCTCAGGCTCTGGCAGGCACAAGAAGCTCCATGCCTGGACTCAGTGTAGTTCAGCTCCCAATATGTCCCAAACATTTTTCTCAGCATCTTGACCCTAATATGGAAATTAGCTCCTTTCAACTGATTTTCAGAATATGCACACCTGCACTCTCTCCCTCCCTCACTCATTCACTCCCTTATTCAATGTCTTTACTAAAGTTTTGGCAAAGTTGAGGGCTTTATACCTCAAAATACAAAAATTTTAAATTTAACAGAAAACTACTTATTTTGGCTATTTTATTTTCCACAGAGACTGAGGTCCCACATCTGGTTGCTTACTCGTCCCTGCCACAGTGGCATTATTGGTTTCATGACATAGTAGTTACATTATTTGGTAGAGCAGGGTTAGTTACTTTCCTTCAAAGTCTCTCTTCCCTCACCCCCCGCCCCCCGTGCTTTCAAATTTTGCACCACTGGGTGATTTGATTTTCAGAATTGGGAGGAGCAACAAATGGCATTATAGTCACCATAATGGCCATTTTAAAGCCGTATTATGTGTAAGAAAGAAATATCAGGAGCACTCAGATCATAGGACAATTATCTAGAAATTTTTTTTATTACTTTTTTGTTCGCGTTGGGTCTTTGTTGCTGCGCGCGGGCTTTCTCTAGTTGCAGCTAGAGGGGGCTACTCTTCGTTGCGGTGCGCGGGCTTCTCATTGCAGAGCACAGGCTCTAGGCAGGTGGGCTTCAGTAGTTGTGGTGCGCAGGCTCTAGAGTGCAGGCTCAGTAGCTGTGGCGCACTGGCTTAGTTGCTCGGTGGCGTGTGGGATCTTCCCGGACCAGGGCTCGAACCCGTGTCCCCTGCATTGGCAGGTGGATTCTTAACCACTGTGCCACCAGGGAAGACCTTCTTTTTCTTTTTCTTTTGGCTAGAAATTTCTAATACAACTTTTCTAACTTTCATTCTGAATCATTAACACAAGAACTGTTAGCCAGCAAGGGTCATTTCTCCATTCTCTCTGCTCATGGAACCATACATTATTATGTTTCCCACATCTATTTTTATGATATATAACCTTGCTTTAGTTTTCTACAGAAGAAAATATTGTTTTATTTCCTACATGAACGAGATCTTACTCTCCCAGAGACAACTTTTCTCATTCTATTTGACTCTCTGAAGATGAAACTCTCTGAAGATGAAAAACTGACCCTTTGAGATTATAAACATAATCCACAGATGTGTTTATATTCCCCCTGAGGTCTGAATTGTAAGGTGATAGAGAAAGAGGCTGACGTATTTATTCCGGATAAACTTCTCATGTTTGTTCCCTTTATTGTTATAAAAAGATAAATCTGGGGCTTCCCTGGTGGTGCAGTGGTTGAGAGTCCGCCTGCCGATACAGGGGACGCGGGTTTGTGCCCTGGTCCGAGAAGATCCCACATGCCACGGAGCGGCTGGGCCCGTGAGCCATGGCCGCTGAGTCTGCGCGTCCGGAGCCTGTGCTCCGCAACGGGAGAGGCCCCAACAGTGAGAGGCCCGCGTACCGCAAAAAAAAAAAAGATAAATCTGGGCTCTATTTGCCTATTCAAATGCAAGTTAGGGAAATGTGGGTCCTAGTGTCTTCTGATGCCTGAGTATGTGGAGATCAGAGAGCTTGAACTTAGGTAGCATGGGCAGGTATGTTTGCTTCCAGAGCAGTCCTGTCCAGGTGCCTGCGACAAGTTTGGGGCATGTGGGCTGCCAAGAACTGCACTTTTGTCCATGTAGAAATATATGTTTTGTGAAGGATAAGCAGCAGTGAAATAGCAAATCCATACGAGCAGTACTTCTCAAACTTTAATGTGGAAAGGAATTACCTGAGCTCTTACTAAGATACAGTTTCTGACTCAGCATGTCTAGGGTGGGGCTGAGATTCTTTCTAACCAGGTCTCCAGCAATGTCAATGCTACTGGTCCAAGTAGCAAGATGTAAGAGGGACTTCCCTGGTGGTGCAGTGGTTAGGAATCTGCCTGCCAGTGCAGGGGACACGGGTTCGAGCCCTGGTCCAGAAAGATCCCACAGGCCGTAGAGCAGCTAAGCCCATGCACCACAACTACCGAGCCCGTGCTCTAGAGCCCGTGAGCCACAACTACTGAGACCATGTGCCACAACTACTGAAGCCCACGTGCCTAGAGCCCGTGCTCCACAGCAAGAGAAGCCACTGCCATGAGAAGCCCACGTACCGAAACGAAGAGTAGCCCTAGCTCTGCACAACTAGAGAAAGTCTGTGCACAGCAACAAAGACCCAATGCAGCCAAAATTAAATAAATTCAAAAAAAAAAAAGATGTTAGAGACAGTGAAGTCCTCATATGAACTCCAGAGGACATTCTAAATACAAGATTTGAATTTTATTTCAGTGGTACTAAGGACCTCATAAGTATATATTCTTTTAAATGTCTGAATAAAGTCATACTATTTTAAATTTCCTTTTTGTGGAAGTATTGGGCTGGCCAAAAAGTTCGTTCAGGTTTTGCCGTACGATGTTACAGAAAAACCTGAACGAACTTTTTGGCCAACCCAATAACTAGCATACATAATAAGTGAGTAGATTATGCTTCATGGGTTTTTCACAAAGCCATTTAACCACCATCCAGACCAAGAAAGAGAATATTACCAGCATCCCAGAAGCCTCCCCACACCCGTGTCTAAATCACTGGTTTTCCCCGTCCTCCTTCTCAAACCAACCTTACTCTTACAAGCAGAGATTAGTTTTATCTGCTATAAACTTTACATAAACAAAATCGTGCAGTAAGTACTCTTTTGTTTCTAACTTTATTCACCATTATTTTTGTGATATTCATCTACATTATTATATGTAGTTAGTTGTTTCTCATTCCTCTCTACCAGAGTCAACAAACTTTTTCTTTAAAGAGCCAGATAGTAAATATTTTCAGCTTTGGCTGCCATATGGGCTCTGGTAAAACTACTCCACTCTGCTGCTGTAGCATGAAAGCAGCCCCAGATGATACACAGACGAATAGACCTGGCTCTGTTCCAGTTAAACTTTATTTTCAAAAGCAAGCATAGGTCAGATTTGGCCTGTGGGTCATAGTTTACTGATCCCTGCTCTTTTGCAGTCCATTGTAAGTATTTATTACAATTTATCTCTCCATTTTCTTCTTAACGAGTATAGTAGTTTTCTATTGCTGCTATAATAAATTATCACAAATTTAGCAGCTTAAAACAATACAAATTTATTATCTCCCAGTTCTGTAGGCCAGAAGTCCAGGTGGGCTCAACTAGTTCCTTTCTTCCAGGTCCTATAAGGCTGAAATCAAAGTGTTGGCTGGCCTGGGATCTTATCCAGAGGCTCTGGGAAAGAAATTGCTTCCTACTCATTCTGGTGGTTGATAGACGATTGTCCCTTGTAATTGTAGGACTGAGGTCCCTGTTTCCTGGCTGGCTGTCAACTGGAAGCTTCCTTTAGTTCTTCCAGGTCACTCTTTAGTCCTTGCACATGGCCCCCTCAATCTCAGAGCCAGCAACAACACATCAGCTCCTTCTCACGCTTGGAATATCTCTTCTAGAAGCTGCACTGTTTTACGTTCCACATTTAAATGTACAGTTTTCCTCAGCTGATTTAGGATACGGTATAAGGGAGTGCTGAAGAATCATTCTTTTTTCCATGTGGCTATCCAATGACCCAGCACTATTTAGTGATAGTACTGCCCTTTCTCCACTGCTCTGTGGTGTCAAATTGTCATCAGTCAGTGGCCATGTATATGTGAGTTTATGTTTGGACCACTCGTTCCATTGATCTGGTTCTCTATCCTTACACTGCGAATGACTATAGCTTTATTACAAGTGATATGATAGTGTAAGTCTTTGCATTTTGTTCTTCAAGATCATGAGTCTGACTGAGTTTGATCTGAGACTGATTTTGATTGGCATGTGCTACCTGGTAGGGAGTTTGTAAGGGTGGCCTCCATCTGCCTCTAACCACTTAAACTACCAATGCTTACTGTAAAGAACTAGTATTCACTGTATGAATTACTTGGCTATGGTCAGTTTCCTAGGCATTGCTAGGTAATTTTGTACTTTATCCTAAAGGCAAAAGGAGGCAGTAAAACAACTTAAGCAAGCAATTAGAGTTTATTGCTTTTTAATAAAGAAGTTAGATGAGACCATGAGATTCATGGTTAAATCTTGTTTTAAACAAATATAATAACAATCGTAAAGAAGATGGGTGGTGAATCTGGAGTTTATTGAAGTGGTCAGAGCTAGAGACGACAGGGCCCTGAGATAGGCCTGTGACAATGGTTGTATAGAGAAAGTGGTAGATGTGAGAAAGATTTAATGGATGCTACTTGGAGATCAATTACATCTAGGGTGTTGACTCCATTGATAAGGGACATAATACCTAGCAGCTACCGACAAAGAATTCTGGAGAAATTATGTATAAGGATAATGCGTTGAGTATTGAGCATGTTGAGATTAAGTTGCCTGCAACCTATCTAAATGGAAACATTTATCAGAGAGAAATAGGGGCTGGTGCTTGGCAGAGAAATCAAAGCTGGAAATAGATTTGGGGGAGTTTTCTGTATTTAGATGGTAATTGGAGCCATGATTGAATCAGACCATCCAGAGAATGTGTACAAAACAAGAATAAAAGAGTATTATAGATAGAATCTTGGTGATTGGACCATCTATAAGGCATACTAAAAAAGGGAAGGGGGGGAATGATTTGTTGTAAAAATAGGAAGGGAATCGGGAACAAATAATAATCTTAGATCTACCTCATGTTACAACTAACTCTTCAATCACAGAATTATTTCCATCTCAAAATAATAGAGACACAGATGTAGAGAACAAACCTATGGACACCAAGGGGAGAAAGCGGGGGTTGGGGTGGTGGTGGTGGGATGAACTGGGAGATTGGGATTGACATATATACACTAATGTGTATAAAATAGATAACTAATAAGAACCTGCTGTATAAAAAATAAATGAAATTCAAAAATATATATATATATTGCACAGAAAAATATTGATCTTATCTTTGTCCTTTTCTGTAAGAATCCATCAAAATAGTGTTTTCTGTAGTTGAAGCATTAACTATAATGTTAATCAAATTATATGACTATATCAGAGATTAAACTGAGGAAGTCATTCATAAATAATAATTTTCATGATGCAGCGAGGTAGCCTCATTTTAATTAAAAACAAGTAATGACAGAGAAGTGGAAGGGAAAACGTCTCAGCTGGAATCAGGTGCTTAGGATTACAAAGAATAAAGGAGATTTTCCTTGGAGCATGGAGATGGTTACGGTGAGGTGATTAAAATGAGAGGAATTTGGTGTATCCCTATCTTCAATCCAGGGTTCTATTTGCATGCGCCGGTTAGACATTGGATATGTCCAGCTTCTGATGATGAGGTTGGGAGTTCCTAGTCATCTCTCTGAAGCTCCTAGCAGGGCCCATACAATGAGATACCTGAGATGTGGGTAATAGTGAAAAACAAGGCATGCTGGGATAGGAAAGCCACTCTCCCAGGCCAGCTGTCCTCAACCTGTGAAGAGTCTGTTGCCCTCGGGGCTCTTGAACACAACCACCAAAGGCCACTGGTTCACAGGTTCCATGTTCATTTCATCCAGTAAAGGAGTTGCTTCATCCACAGGGCAGGAAAACAATATAAAATTAGAGGAGGGAATCAAATCAATAGTCAGTCCAGCAGGAGACAGTGTGTGTTCTCATTTGAGCTGTTAGCAGGTGCACTGGGTGAATACAGAGAAGTTGATAAATGGCTGATTCGATAGACTGGTAGCAAACACATGCTTTGCCAGAGATGACTTTTTAAGTCACCATACATCAAACAGACAGTGTCAGCCTTTGAGGATAAACCTGTGAAGCCTTGTTGTGCTCTTTGAACTACCTCTGAGACCGGAGACTGAAAAGGGGCTTGAGTATTCCTCTGAATCCACTGGGAGGATTGAAAGCTTCAAAGAGGAGCGCCATCATATCCAAGGGGAGATATACTGATTGAAGGAACCAGTGTGAAATAGTCTTTAATAATTACCAGAAAGCTGGAATCGACTAGTGTTTTGCTGAGCTATATTTTATCTTTATTGGATTAACTGTGACACAGTAGGTTATGTCAAAGGGAATCTGCATGAATATTAAAAGTAAATGTGGTGTGAATAATAGATAACTTACATTAGATGCACCAGCATGCAGTAATTTTTATTCACCTACATAATTAGATTAAAACAAATCTGCTGAATAAAATACATTGTCTTGCTATAATCTGGTTTGAAAACATCCAAAAGTTATGGCCGTAAGGATGTTTGCTGGTATTTTACATATAAATACATAATTCACCCTAAGAAATGTTTTCTAAAAGGTTCCTGGTAGTTACAAGAGTAGGTGATTGTGAACATCAGTATTCTTACTGGTCTAATAATAAGAAATGCCCTTAAGGTCAAATTAAGACTCCTACAATGTTGATACCAGAATAAAACAACCAACATGCAAGTTTTATGTTCACCTCTGGGAAATGAGCTGTATTTCTCTTTTGGGCTGGGAAAACTGGCATTAAGATTTTTCTGGTAGATCTCAGTCCTCCTGGTCTTCGCACTGGTATCTTCTCATCTCCCACCCTCATCTGCCCAGATGCTGCTTGCCATTGCTGAAGAAATTCAGCTAGAATCTGTTGTAACAGGAGGTGGGTTACAACACTATGTAATTCCACCCAACTGTGGATGCTGGGGACTCCCTCACCCACCTCTCTCTGCTCCTTGAGGCTTCTGAATATCCTGGGCTATTGAAAAAGAGAGCGTCCGTGTAGGGACGTTTGAATGTGGCTCAGCAAAGTCTATGGGAGGCATGGGCATCCCTTCTGCGGGATGATGCACAGGTACTATGCTGGCAGATACAGGCAGAAGGCCCTCCCTGGAGGGCCGTGTGGCTCATCAGGCAGGTGACAAGTGCGGTTTACTCTCATGTTGATGAATGGGCTGCCGGTCCTAGCTGGTTCCTTACAGCTCTGTGGTACTGGCAAGAGATGATGTTGGGCTCTTTCTTCTGATCCTGCTTGCCTCCGTATGAGGCTCAGGTGCCACTTCCCTCCCTCATCCAGCTCCTCTTCCCCTTTCTCAGTCCAGCGCACCTTGGCTAAGGTGGCCACAGTCCCTGATTGGCCTGGGTCGTGTCCCGACTTGCTCATTTGGTGCAAGCATGATGAATAATAACGCCCCTTTTCATTCTCAACAGTGACCCATTTGGACATTAAGTTATGTGGTCACCCTAGTCTCGTCCAGTCTTGCCTGGGAGGTCATTGTCTGAGTCCCCCAGTCTTCTCTTGCAGTCTGTTGTTACGGCACAAACTGGATTCCTTGCCTCCTTCAGGGCATTGTGCTTGTCTTCTTAAAAGCCTCTTTTTATCTCCACAAAATCAGCTCTTGCAAACAGAAAGTTTGGCTGTGCAAGTAGGTCTCTGGGGCTGGCTCCACAAGCTTATTTTGAAGTCCAAGATGGAACATTAACTGCTTTGTTTCCTCTGTATATTCCTGCCACTCTAATTCTCCTTGAGGCAGTGTAGATGGCTGATGACTGAAAGTATCATATACAGAAAAGTCCAGAAAAGAAACCCCAAGGGTTTATATGAAAAGTTATTTTCTCACCATTCTCCCACTTCCAAGTCCCCAGTTGCAACTTGCAATCTCAAGATATTCTTGTCACACCTTCTGTGCCTGGTGTAAGTTTTGTGGAAAAAATAATAATCGCTATTAATTATTGAGTATGTACTAGCATCCAGCACACAGGTTACCTCATGCACTTGCAACAATCCCCTAAGGAGGTTATTATTATCATTATCCCATTTAACAGAGAAGTTAACTCACCTGAACAAGGCTATACCGCTCGTAAGTGGTTGAGCCAGAGGTTAAGCCTGGGCAATTTGACTCCAGAGCTCAGGCACTTAAAACAAAAAGCACTCCTAACGACGCAAAGCTTGCAGGTCTATAACTTGGCAGATGAATTAAAATACAGTATAAACTTCTATTCCTAAGAAAGAGGAGGGTATGGTAAATGCTGTCAGAAACCCGTTTTCAATTGTGTAGTTTCCCCCAAATGACCCCCAAATCCTCCCAATAGCAGCTTCCAAAGGGACCTTTGCCGATCTTCTTCTGACAGGATGGGCCAAAAGTCTTCCCCCAAGAATTGCTCTCCTCATAATTATTCACATCTGTGTGCCTTTCAGCTCAGAGACAAGTTCCCTGCACGGAAAGGGTCGATGGAGGCGCTGTTTGGTTAAAAGCAACAGCAAGTCCCTCCCTCCAAAGGCAGCGTGTCCGTGTATAACGTGGCACCTGAGCTCCACCTACCGTGCTTCTTGAGGTTGCGCTAAACACCAGAGCCCAGCTGGCCCAGGACTGAGACCCGCTCAGCTCCCAGGTGCCTGCAGTCAGCTCTGAGGACCCTACTCCCTAAACAGCCATCAGAGAGGCTGCCAAGATCACACAGGCTGCATTCTCCCACAGCTTCTCACAGGAAGTGAGAGACGAAGGGAATCATGACAGAGGTAGAATCTGCAAATGTACCTAGATGCGTGGATTTAAAAGGATGACTAATAACAGATGAATATGGTCTAGAAATCTAATTTACCATGTATATGTGTCAGAGCAGAAATCATTTAAGCTAGTCTCTCATGAGAGTTGATATAGTACATAAATAGAATAGCCGTTATAAATGTAGAGTGCTTTGGGATTGTCAAAGCAATCACACTGAAATTACCCCAGCGATACCTAATCTCCACTATATAGTCAATATGCGCGTGGACCTATATTGATAAGATGGAATTAATGTCTCAAACGCAAGGCTGTTTTTACCCTGTTTGAGTTAGGTGTTTTTCAGTGAGGGAAGAGGTCCAACCAAGACCGGCAGAATTTGTCTGAATTAACACAGGTGTTCCTACATGTGGTGTTTGGGTTGTGATTCTCATTTGTGGCTTTTATTGTTCCCTTCTCAACATTTCACCACAGTGGCAGATGTTTCCTGAGTGTGCACCCCTTGTATTGCTTTACATCCCTTTGCAGAACGATACTGGGTCAGGGCCTCTCATGAGGCAACAGCTAGTGAATCTGTTTTAAATTTTTTTCCCTTGATCAATGTAATGTATGCAAGTAGTAGGAAATCAAATAGAAGAGACTGGCTTATAAAATACAGCAAGAGTCTATCACCTCACAGCTTCCCACTGCACTCTCCAAGGGCAGTAACGTTTATTTCTGTTTCTAGGTTTTTTGAGCATTAGACATGGGTCTGAATAATTTGTTTTTAGGGCTAATTTTTGATGTACAAACTTTACATCAATTTAACTTCCTGATACGATTGAAAAGGGTACTCTTTAATATGATCTTCCACACCCTCTTTCCCTTCTCTCAGTTTTTAATGGTTATCTCACTATTTTTTAGTGCTGCTAATAGTTACTTTTGAAACTGCAAATGAAATTCGTAGCCCCTGATTTCATGTTCCGTACACTTTTGAAAATGTAGATTGAATCCCCAAAATTGTAAAATAAGAATTTTTAGTGCATGTATCCTTCCCACTCCCTCACCCCATCCTTCCACCTCCCAATCTTTTTTAAACATTTAACTGCAGCTCTTATTTTGACAAGTTGATTTCAGTAGTTTACAACCACTTGTAAATATACAGATATTGCTCATCGTGAAGTCAAGAGCATGCTAGAGTTAAATTTCATCGTCTGCACTTCCTATAACATCACACCTCCCTCCATCATTTGAATCACAATGATCCTAGTATCAAAGTCACTGGTGAAATATCTCCTTTCTTTCCCTCTAACAGTAAATCAAAACCATGCCATATTTTGGGTTGTTTTATATTTGGGCGATGAGTGGACTTTTTTCCTGTCATTTCTTATTGCCTTTCTTTTTTTTATAGTTGAAAGAAATATATCCCTTCATTATGTGCCAAATGTTTTGCAGGCTCTCATTCTTTTACTTGATATACATCCCTATCTTTTTTTTTTTTTTTTTTTTGCGGTACGTGGGCCTCTCACTGTTGTGGCCTCTCCCGTTGCGGAGCACAGGCTCCGGACGCGCAGGCTCAGCGGCCATGGCTCATGGGCCTAGCTGCTCCGCGGCATGTGGGATCTTCCTGGACCGGGGCACGAACCCGTGTCCCCTGCATCGGCAGGCGGACTCTAAACCACTGCGCCACCAGGGAAGCCCCATCCCTATCTTTTGAAGATAGTTTACTTGGCTCCCACTAACCCCACGTTCTAATTTGGACATGCTGCTTTGTATACCAACTCCTTTAGCTACTGTCTTAGTATTTCTTTTTATTGGATTCATGATTGCAACAAGTTCCTTCCTTTGGGTGCTAGAGTATATCCTCAAGTAATTTTCTTAGATATGGTGAATACGAAGTAAACTTCCTGAGTTCTTGCATGTTTGGAACGCTTTGGTTTTGCTCAGAATGTGACTCATTGTGGGCTGGGGTTTTTTTTGCTCATTTGTGTTTTGGGGTTTTTCTATTCATGCTGCTTATTGGTTACTGGACTCCATAGCTTTGGGACTTTTTGTCCTCTTATTTCTTTAATACTTTCCTCTATATTCTCTCTGCTTTCTCTCTGGATATCCTATTAGAGGCTTGAACTCCTGGACTGATCCTCCACATCTTTTATTATTCCCATAGTATTTTCTTTCTCTTTGTCTTTTTACTCTACATTCTGGAATCTTCCAATTCTTCTGCCAAATGTGTTATTATAGCAATCATGTTTCAATTTCCAAGAGTATTGTGTCTTCTCTTATTGTTCATTTCTTAGCAACCTGTTCATGTTTTATAGGTGACATCCCATTTTGACTCTCTGAGAATCCCAATCACATTTTATTCAAGAAGTTTTTTTTTTAATTGAAATGTTTATTGAGATAACTGGGATTCATATGCAGTTATAAAATACACAGAAATCCCAAGCATACTTTACCCAGTTTCCACTCCCCCCCACAAATTTGCAGAACTGCAGTATATCACAATCAGGATATTGACAATACACTCATCTTATTCAGATTTCCCCGGTTTTGATTGAACTCATATATGTGTGTGTATGTGTATTTAGTTCTATCATTTGTGAAGGTTTGTGTATTCTTTACCACAGTCAAGGTACTAAGCAGTTCTATTACCACAAGGATCCTTCATGTTGACTTTTTATAACCTCCCACCTCCCTCGCAGCTCCCTTCATCTCTACTTGTCAACCATTCATCTGTTCCCTATTTCAATAATTTTGTCATTTAAAAATGCTATATAAATTAAATAATATATTATGTAACTTTTGGGGATTTGCATTTTTCACTCAGCATGAATTACCTGGAAATTCATCCAAGTTGTTACGTGTATTGATATTTTGTTCTTTTTTATTTTTGAGTAGTATTCCATGATGTGCATGTAACACAGTTTAACCACTTACCAGCTAGAGGACATCTGCGATGTTTCCAGCTTTTGGCTATTATGAGTAAAACAGCTGTGAACGTTCATGTACAGGTTTTGTGTGAACATGTATAAATACCCAAGAGTGCAATTTCTGGGTCATATGGGAGATGCATATTTAGTTTCATAAGGAACTATTGCCACTATTGCAAAGTAGCTATGACCATTACCACCAATAATGTACAAGTGATCTGGTTTTCTCCATATCCTCACCAGCATTCTAGGTTATCACTACTTTCTTATTTTAGCCACTCTGATAGGTGTGTAGTGATATCTCATTGTACTTTTTTTTTTTCTTTTTTTTTTTTGGTGCGGTACGCGGGCCTCTCCTGTTGTGGAGCACAGGCTCCCAACGTACAGGCTCAGCGGCCATGGCTCATGGGCCCAGCCACTCCGCGGCATGTGGGATCTTCCCGGACCAGGGCACGAACCTGTGTCCCCTGCATCAGCAGGTGGACTCTCAACCACTGCGCCACCAGGGAAGCCCTCATTGTACTTTTAATTGGCATTTCCTTCATGGCTAATGATGAATATCTTTTCATGTACTTATTTACTATCCGTATGTTCATGTCAGTGAAGTGTCTCTACATATCTTTTGCCCATTTTCTCACTGGGTTCTTTGGGTTTTTTGGGGTGGGAGTTCTTCATATAGTCTAGATATTAGTTCTTTATTGGATATGTGATTTGCAAAAATTTCCCCCAGTGTGTAGTTTGCCTTTCCATCCTCTTTACATGGGCTTTTGCGGAGCAAAAGTTTTAAGTTTTAATGAAGTCGAATTTATGGTTTTCCTTTTCCCTCCCTTTTTTCATGCTTTTGTTGTCAAGTGTAAGAAATTTCTGCCTATCCCTAGATCCCAAAGATTATTACGTACGTTTTCATTTTCTAAAAGTTTTATAGACTTACATTTTACATGTAAGTCTATGATTAATTTTGAGTTAATTTTTGTAAAAGATATGAGGTTTTAGTTGAGGTTTAATTTGTTGTCTATGAATGTCCAATTGCTCCAGTACCATTTGTTGAAAAGGCCATCCTTCCTTTAGTGAATTGCTTTTGGTTCTTTGCCAAAATCAATTGGGCATATTTGTGTGGTGCTCTTTTCTGTTCCATTGATCTATGTGTCTATCCCTTTGTCAATACCATGCTCTCTTGGTTATGTAGCTATATATAGCAAGCCTTAATATGTGATAGTGACTCCGCCCACTTTTTCCTTCTTTGTCAAGGTCGTTTTAGCTATCCTGGGGCTTGTGCCTTTCCATATAAATTTTAGAACAAGCTTGTCTATGTATATAGAAACCCTAGCTGGGATTTTTATATAAATTGCATTAAACTGACAGATTAATTTGGGGAGAATTGACATCTTTACTATGTCAAGTCTTCCAGTTCATGAACACTGCATGCCTCTCCATTTATTTAGGTCTTCCCTGATTTCTTTTACCAGGATTTTGTAATTTTCAGCATACAGATCCTGTATGTGTTTTGTTACATGTATACCTAAATATTTTAATTTCTTTGCAGTGATTGTAAATGGTATTGTCCTTTTCATTTAGGTTTCTATATGCTTATTGTATTATTATTATTATTATAGGATTGATCTTGGTGTGTATTGATCTTGTATACTGTGACCTTGCTGAACTTATTAGTTCTAGGTGTTCTTTTATAGATTCTTTGAAATTTTACATATAGACTATCACGTCATCTGCAAAAAGAGACAATTTTATCTCTTCCTTTCCAACCTAAATGCCTTTTACTTTATTTTCTTGCTTCATTTCAGTAGCTAGAACTTCCAGTACTATGTTGAATAAGAGTGGTAAGAAAGAACATTCTTGCCTTATTCTTTATCTTAGAAGGCAAGCATTCTATCTCTCGTCCGGATATTAATTGTAGGTTTTTTGGTAGATGCTCTTTATCAAGCTGAGGTAATTTCCCTCTATTCCTAACTTGCTGAAATTTTTATATCATTAATATGTTTTGAATTTTGTTAAATGTTTTTTTCTGCCCTAATTGAGATGATCATATGCATTTTCTTATTTAGCTTGTTGATATGGTAGATTACATTGATTAATTTTTGAATGTTGAATCAGACTTGCATACCTGGAATATATCCAACTTGGTCATGGTGCATAATTCTTTTTATATATAGTTAGATTCAACTTGCTAATAAGTTGTTGAGGATATTTGCATCTCAGTTCAGAAGAGATATCGGTCTGTCGGTTTATATTGGTCTTCAATCATATTTTTTTTAAGTTCTATTCTGTTACCTGTAAATTTTCTGTTTTATGACTACTTATTTATTTTTGTCTTTCCTCTTCCATGCTTCAGGATTTCTTAAATGTCTAGTAATTCTTAATTTTCCATTCATTAAACTATGGGTATCAGGAAGCCAATAAGAAGTTCCATGTAAGTAGGTGGGGCTCCTCTACCTCACTTTACAATGTACAGGCAGAGAGCGAGTCATCAGTACACAAAATATTATTAAAAACTTCCTCAAGGACAGAAGGCTATTGAAAAACTCGAAAACAAAGCAGAGCAGAGATGCTTGCCCTAGACTACACACATGGAGACCTGCTTGCTGACTAGAAGGAAGATGATAGCAGCAGCAAAAACCCTGAGAGGTATAAGCTACTAGTGAAATGGAAAGGACAGGTGAGAAGTGGTAATGAACACACAGGATTATTTCAAGTTCTATATTTGGAATTGTCCAATTATTCTACCTCTTTCCTTGTTGTCTTCTGGGGTTTTTGGTTTTATTGACAGATAAGGTCTTTTCTAAGTAAGTTGAAAATATGATTGGCAGAAGTTAGGGCCACTATCTTAGTACCAGGGCTCAAGAAAAAGAAATCTTGCTTCATTACAGATTTTGTAGATATCGAGATATTAAATGATTGTCTCCTAGATCAGTGGTCCTTAACCTTTTAGGCACCAGGGACCGGTTTTGTGAAAGACAGTTCTTCCATGGACGGAGTGATGGTTCAGGCGGTAATGTGAGCGATGAGGAACAGGAGATGAAGCTTCGTTCACTCGCTGGCCCACCGGCCACTTACCTCCTGCTATGCAGCCCAGTTGTCAACAGGCTGCAGACCAGTACAGGTCCATGGCCCGGGGGCTTGGGGACCCCTGTCCTAGATTATACACTCATGTTTTCAGGTTGTTATTCTGAATCAAAATCTAGTAGAATATGTTATAAAATTTATTTTAGGAAATATGAATCTACCCCAGTGCTTGAAGAGAATGGTAGAATTTTTATCCAGCTTTTCCCTTTATAGAAAGAGTAAGAAACATCCCTCTGATTTTGAAAACACGAACCAGTTGGTAAACTCTTCCACTTCCTCATCTATAAAGAACATGATTCTTAAAACTTTAGCTTTAATCTCAGATATGAAGTCCCCCCCTTCCATTCTCACCTTTGTGGATCTAGTTCCATAAGGCTGGGTACTGCCTGGGGTAGACAGCTAGGGCAATCCAAGCTTCAGCCAAAGGTAGAAGGGGAACTCAGGTGAGGAATGTACTGAAACTTGAAAAAAGCCAGCAACGAGGTTATCAAGCACCAAAAACCTCATCCCTCAGGTAGGTTCACAGGGCAGGCAGGAGACAAAGATGCAATACCTTTTTTTAGATGAAAAGTTTCTCTATGGCCAAGCAAAATCCTGTAATGGCTTTGGGTATGTTTCAAAGAGCAGTGCTCTCGGAGATTAGAAGGGGGGTCCCGAGATGTCATCACTATCATTGCTGACAGATAATCTGATTGAGTACTTCCAATGGCAGGGAAGTCAGTACAGTAGGAGATTGCTCATACTACCAGCAAATACGTCTTCCATAAATAGTTTAACACATATAACTCACTAAAATAAAAGTGGCTGTGTGCCTTGGTTTGCCCAGAGCAATTCTAGGTCATACCTACCATCCCGATACGACTATTAAGTGTGTACCCTTTCATTCTCAAAAGTCTCCTAGTCACCTACCTACAATTGCTATATTTTAGTTCTAGTTTTGTCCCTGAAACTACAAGAGGTTCTCCATATATAAGGATAATCAGTACCCAAGAAAGAAGACCACTTAGAGGAAATCCACTTAAAGTGGAAACCAAAATCTCATGGTGAAAAGTGAAAAAAGTGTTTTGATTGGGCCAGCACTTTGAAAGTGAAACTTAAAAGTATAGAAAAAAGTGTATTTATCTTATACCTCTAATAAAATTTAGCTGAGAATTGTACCTATAAGCTAGAATTAGTTTTTCTCAAGAGGTAAAAAAAAATGTTTAGAGATACGAAATATTGATAGAATGATTATAATGTCATATCTTAACTTTTACAATATTACTATAATTTTTATAAACATACATACTCATTTTCAAGGGTTTCTCTTAATCCTTTATCATACTAATTATTCTTGTTTGAAGTACCAATAGAGCCATCTTTGCAAACTTATCTTCTTTACTCTTCATTTGGACAGCCATGTTTTTCAATGACTGACTTTGAATGGAATCTAGTAGTTCTCCAAAATCACTTTCACCAACTCTATGAAATCCTGCCTGGTCTGCAAGATAATTTGCAGTTTCCCCATGCAGTAAATTTACATTGATTTCCATTGTATTGTTAACAATTTATCAACATCAGACAGTGTGGGAAAATAAAAATATTTTGATGTGATAGGTATGGTTATACATCCATATGGAGCAGTAAGGTGTTTTATATCTGTGCTTTTAAAATGGTGGGAACTTGCTTAATTAAGATTCAGATGTGTGTTCTGTCTCTAACAAAAACAATAATATTAAATACCATTTTTGAACATTAACTATAAGGCTCTGTGTTAGGCAGTATGGATACAGAACTGAATATATATTCCTTGATATCAGCAAACAACTTAAAAAGCAAAAAAAATGAATTAAAAGACAAAGATCTAGATAAGCAAAATGCAGTGGGATCTACAGGTTAATCAGAAATGTCCTAGTGGGTGGGATATTTGTCAAATGAGTAGAGTTGGTCATGCAAAAATGTGGGTGGGGAAGGAAGCACCAGGCAGAGAGAGCAAACGACCTGTGTGAAGTTTTTCAAAGATGAAAATAGCAGGGCACTTTCTGAAAACTGTATTGAAATTTTTTCAAAAATGGACGGAGCATTGCATGCAAAGGAACAGTGCCAAGGAATGGCACTAGTGAGGGTGTCAAGACCAGACACTGATTGACCCAGTAAGTGCAACAGAATAAAACCAAGCTATTGTGGCTGAAATTCAACTGAGAAGAATTGCATTGAAAATAATTAAGAAGGAGCAGCCCACCCAGTCAGTATCACCTTAATTACCAACCCTAAACTGAGACACTTTCTTAAAATCCTCTAACCCAGTATTTTTTCTTGGTATATATTATGCTGCTTTCATACCTGTAATATGTTGGCTTAACAAAAAAGAGCTTTTGTGGGTATAAATTCATGCAAAACAAGACAGATAGACAGATACAGATGGACAAAAAAGGTAGACAGAAAGATAAACAGTCATTTTTTTTGCACACAAAAGATTTCCAAATACTCCATTTTGTATTTCTTTATTTTCTAACACCTGCAGAGTGCATTCATAGTCTTTGATTATTTCCAAATCTTTTTTAAAATAAATATTGAGAACCTAATAATTTCTATGAACTATGCTAGGTTGGGAATACTAAGATGAATATGATAAGCTCCCCTTTCTACTGAAAGCCTTTTTAAAAATTTTTATTGACATATAGTTGATATACAATGTTGTGTTAGTTTCAGATGTACAGCAAAGTGATTCAGTTATACATATATATATATATGTATATGTATTCTTGTTTGACATTCTCTTCCATTATAGGTTATTAAAAGTTATTGATTATAGTTTCCTGTGCTATATAGTAGGTCCTTATTGGTAATCTATTATATATATATAGTAGTGTGTATATTTTAATCCCAAACTCCTAATTTATCTCTCCTTCCCTGCTTTGGTAACCATAAGTTTCTTTTCTGTGTCTGTGGGTCTATTTCTGTTTTGTAAATAAGTTCATTTGTATCATTTTTTCACATTCCACATATAAACGATATCATATGATATTTGTCTTTCTCTGTCTGACTTACTTCACTCAGTATGATAATCTCTAGGTCCCTCCATGTTGCTGCAAATGGCATTATTTCAGTCTTTTTTATGGCTGAGTAATATTCCATTGTATATATGTACCATGTCTTCTTTATCCATTCATCTGTCGATGGACATTTAGGTTGTTTACATGTCTCGGCTATTGTAAATAGTGCTGCAGTGAACATTAGGGTACATGTATCTTTTCAGGTTATTGTTTTTCTGGATATATGACAGGACTGGGATTGCAGGATCACATGGTAGCTCTGTTTTTACTTTCTTGAGGAACCTCCATACTGTTCTCCATAGTGGCTACCAATTTACATTCCCACCAACAGCGTAGGAGGGTTCCCTTTTCTCCACACCCTCTCCAGCATTTATTATTTGTAGACTTTTAAAAATTTTTATTTTATATTAGAGTATAGTTGATTAACAATGTGTTAGTTTCAGGTGTACACCAATTTCAGTTATACATACACATGTGTCTATTCTTTTTCAAATTCTTTTCCCATTTAGGTTATTATAGAATACTGAGCAGAGTTCCCTGTGCTATACAGTAGGTCCTTGCTGGTTATCTATTTTAAATATAGCAGTGTGTACATGTCAATCCCAAACTCCCAATCTATCTCTCCCTCTCATTCTTTCCCCCTGGTAACCATAAGTTTGTTCTCTAAGTCTGTGACTCTGTTTCTGTTTTGTAAATAAGTTGATTTATATCATTTTTTTTTTAGATTCTGCATGTAAGTGATATTATATGGAATTTGTCTTTCTCTTTCTGACTTACTTCACTTAATATGATAATCTCTAGTTGCATCCATGATGCTGCAAAAGGCATTATTTCATTCTTCTTTATGGCTGAGTAATATTCCATTGTATATATGGAGCACACCTTCTTTATCCATTCATCTGTCGATGGATATTTAGGTTGCTTCCATGTCTTGGCTATTGTAAACAGCACTGCAATGAACATTGGGGTGCATGTATCCTTTTGAACCATGTTTTTCTCTGGATGTATGCCCAGGAGTGGGATTGCTGGAACATATGGTAGCTGTATTTGTAGTTTTTTAATGAACCTCCATACTGTTCTCCATAGTGGCTGTACCAATTTACATTCCCACCAACAGTGTAGGAGGGTTCCCTCTTCTCCACACCCTCACCAGAATTTATTAATAGTTTGTAGATTTTTTGATGATGGCCATTCTGACCAGTGTGAGGTGATACCTCGGTGTGGTTTTGATTTGCATTTCTCTAATAATTAGCGATGTTGAGCATCTTTTCATGTGCCTCTTGACCATCTGTATGTCTTCTTTGGAGAAACGTCTATTTAGGTCTTCTGTCCATTTTTTGATTGGGTTGTTTGTTTTTTTGATATTGAGCCACATGCACTGTTTGTAAATTTTGGAGACTAATCCCTTGTCAGTTGCATCATTTGCAAATATTTTCTCCCATTCTGTGGGTTGTCTTTTCGTTCTGTTTATGGTTTCATTTGCTGTGCAAAAGCTTTTAAGTTTAATTAGGTCCCGTTTATTTTTCTTTTTATTTCCATTACTCTAGGAGATGGCTCAAAAAAGATATTGCTGCAATTCATGTAAAAGAGTGTTCTGCCTATGTTTTCCTCTAAGAGTTTTATAGTGTCCAGTCTTACATTTATATATTTAATCCATTTTGAGTTTATTTTTGTGTATGGTATTAGGGAGTGTTCTAGTTTCATTCTTTTACATGTAGCTATCCAGTTTTCCCAGCACCACTCAATTGAAGAGACTGCCTTTTCTCCAGGGTATATTCTTGCCTCCTTTGTCATAAATCAGGTGATCATATGTGCGTGGATTCATCTCTGGGCTTTCTATCCTGTACCATTGATCTATATTTCTATTTTTGTGCCAGTACCATACTGTCTTGACTACTGTAGCTTTGTAATATAGTATGAAGTCAGGCAGCCTGATTCCTCCAGTTCTGTTTTTCTTTCTCAAGATTACTTTGGCTATTCGGGGTCCTTCGTGTTTCCATACATATTGTGACATTTTTTGTTCTAATTCTGTGAAAGATGTCATTGGTAATTTGATAGGGGTTGCATTGAAACTGTAGATTGCTTTGGGAAGTATAGTCAGTTTCACAGTATTGATTCTTCCAGTCCAAGGACATGGTATATCTCTCCATCTCCATTTGTGTCATCTTTGATTTCTTTCATCAGTGTTTTATAGTTTTCTGAGTACAGGTCTTTTGTTTCCTTAGGTAGGTTTATTCCTAGGTATTTTATTCTTTTTGTTGCAGTGGTAAATTGGATTGTTTCTTTAATTTCTCTTTCTGATCTTTCGTTGTTAATGTATAGGAATGCAAGAGATTACATATTAGTGTATATATGTCAATCCCAATCTCCCAATTTATCCCACAACCACCACCCACTTTGCCCCTTGGTGTCCATATGTTTGTTCTCTACATCTGTGTCTGCAAGAGATTTCTGTGCATGAATTTTGTATCCTGCTACTTTACCATATTCATTGATTAGCTCTAGTAGTTTTCTGGTGGCATCTTTAGGGTTCTCTATGTATAGTATCATGTCATCTGCAAACAGTGACAGTTTTACTTCTTCTTTTCCAATCTGTATTCCTTTTATTTCTTTTTCTCCTCTGATTGCCGTGGCTACGACTTGCAAAACTATGTTGAATAATAATGGTGAGAGTGGACATCCTTGTGTTGTTCCTGATCTTCGAGGATATGCTTTCAGTTTTTCACCATTGAAAATGATGTTTGCTTTGCATTTGTTGTATTTGGCCTTTATTATGGTGAGGTAGGTTCCCTCTGTGCCCACTTTCTGGAGCATTTTTATTATCATAAATGGGTGTTGAATTTTATCAAAAGCTTTTTCTGCATCTATTGAGATGATCATATGGGTTTTATTCTTTCATTTGTTAATATGGTGTATCACATTGATTTGCATATATTGAAGAATCCTTGCATACCTGGGATAAATCCCACTTGATCATGGTGTATGATCCTTTTAATGTGTTGGATTCTGTTTGCTAGTATTTTGTTGAGGATTTTTGCGTCTATGTTCATCAGTGATATTGGTCTGTAGTTTTTTTGTGACATTTTTGTCTGGTTTTGGTATCAGGGTGATGGTGGCCTTGTAGAATGAGTTTGGGTATGTTTCTCCCTCTGCAATTTTTTGGACGAATTTAAGAAGGATAGGTGTTAACTCTTTTCTAAATGTTTGATAGAATTCGCCTGTGAGGCCATCTGACCCTGGGCTTTTGTTTGTTGGAAGATTTTTAATTACAGTTTCAATTTCATTACTTGTGTTTGGTCTGTTCGTACTTTCTATTTCTTTCTGGTTCAGTCTTGGAACGTTATACCTTTCTAAGAATTTGTCCATTTCTTCCAGGTTGTCCATTTTATTGGCATAGAGTTGCTTGTAGTAATCTCTTATGATCCTTTGTATTTCTGTGGTGTGAGTTGTAATTTCTCCTTTATCATTTCTAATTTTATTGGTTTGAATCCTCTCCCTTTTTTTCTTGATGAGTCTGGCTAAAGGCTTATCTATTTTGTTTATCATCTCAAGGAAGCAACCTTTAGTTTTATTGATCTTTATTGTTTTCTTCATTTCTATTTCATTCATTTCTGCTCTGATCTTTATGATTTTTTTCCTTCTACTAACTTTGGGGGTTTTTTGTTCTTCTTTCTCTAGTTGCTTTAGGTATAAGGTTAGATTGTTTATTTGAAATTTTTCTTGTTTCTTGAGGTGAGATTGAATTGCTCTAAACTTCCCTCTTAGAATTGCTTTTGCTGCATTCCATAGGTCCTGGGTTGTCATGTTTTCATTGTCATTTGTTTTTATGTATTTCTTGATTTCCTCTTTGATTTCTTCAGTGATCACTTGGTTATTTAGTAATGTATTGTTTAGCCTCCATGTGTTTGTGGTTTTTTACACGTTTTTTTTCCTGTAATTAATTTCTAATCTCATAATGTTGTGGTTGGAAAAGATGCTTGATATGATTTCAATTTTCATAAATTTACCAAGACTTGATTTGTGACCCAAGATGTGATCTATCCTGGAGAATGTTCCACGCACACTTGAGAAGAAAGTGTATTCTGCCGCTTTCAGGTGGAATGTCCTATAAATTATCACTTAAGTCTATCTGGTCTATTGTGTCTTTTAAAGCTTGTGTTTCCTTATTAACTTTCTGTCTGGATGATCTGTCCACTGGTGTAAGTGAGCTGTTAAAGTCCCCCACTATTGTGTTACTGTCAATTTCCCCTTTTATGGCTGTTAGCGTTTGCCTTATGCATTGAGGTGCTCCTATGTTGGGTGCAAAAATATTTATAATTGTTATGTCTTCTTCTTGGATTGATCCCTTGATCATTATGTAGTGTCCTTCCTTACCTCTTGACTATTTTAAAGTCTATTTTATCTGAAATGAGTATTGCTACTCCAGCTTTCTTGTGATTTCCATTTGCATGGAATATCTTTTGCCATCCCCTCACTTTCAGTCTGTATGTGTCCCTAGATCTGAAGTCGGTCTCTTGTAGACAGCATATATATGGGTCTTGTTTTTGTATCCATTCAGCCAGTCGCTGTCTTTTGGTTGGCACATTTAATCCATTTACATTCAAAGTGATTATCGATATGTATGTTCCTATTATCATTTTCTTAATTGATTTGGGTTTGTTTTTGTGGGTCTTTCTCTTCTCTTGTGTTTCCCACTTAGAGATGTTCCTTTACCATTTGTTGTACAGCTGATTTGGTGGTGCTGAATTCTCATAGCTTTTGCTTGTCTGTAAAGCTTTTAATTTCTCCATCAAATCTGAATCAGATCCTTGCTGGGTCGAATAATCTTGGTTGTAGGTTTTTCCCTTTCATCACTTGAAATATATCCTGCCACTCCCTTCTGGCCTGCAGGGTTTCTGCTGAAAAATCCACTGATAACATACAAGGGAATCCCCATAAGGTTATGTGTTGCTTTGCCCTTGCTGCTTTTAATAGTTTTTCTTTGAATTTAATTTTTGTTAGGTTGATTAATATGTGTTTCAGTGTGTTTCTCCTTGGGTTTATCCTGTATGGGACTCTCTGCACTTCCTGCACTTGGGTGGCTATTTCCTTTTCCATGTTAGGGAAGTTTTCTGCTATAATCTTTTCAAATATTTTCTCCCACCTTTCTGTTTTTCTTTTTCTTCTGGTACCCCTATAACTCGAATGTTGGTGCGTTTATTGTTGTCCCAGAGGTCTGTAAGACTGTCCCCATTGCTTTTCATTGTTTTTTCTTTATTCTTCTCCTCTGCAGTTATTTCCACCTTTCTCTCTTCCAGCTCACTTATTCGTTCTTCTGCTATTGAGTCCTTCTAGTGTATTTCTCAGTTCAGTTATTCTGTTGTTCATCACTGTTTGTTTGTTCTTTAGTTTTTCTAGGCCCTTGTTAAATATTTCTTATATTTTCTCAATCCATGCCTCCATTCTGTTTCTGAGATTTTGGATCATCTTTACTATAATTACTCTGAATTATTACTCTGAATTCTTTTTCAGGTAGGTTGCCTATTTCCTCTTCATTTATTTGATCTTGTAGGATTTTACCTTACTCCTTCATCTGTAACCTATTTTTTTGTCATCTCATTTTTTTTGATGGGTGGGGCTGTGTTCCTGTCTTGTTGGTTGTTTGGCCTGAGGCATCCAGCACTGAAGTTTGCAGGCAGTTGGGTGCAGCTGGGCCTTGGTGCTGAGATGACCTCTGGGAGAACTCACACTGATGAATATTCTCTGGGGTCTGAGGTTATTTGTTAGTCCAGCAGTTTGGACTTGGTGCTCCCACCACAGGACCTCAGGCCCAGCCTGGGAACCAAGACACTGCAAGCCACATGGTACAGCACAAAAAAAGAGCAGAACAATAAAACAACAAAGAAGAAAAAAATAGAAAAATTAGAAAAAGAAAATGTTAGAAAAACTCAAAATAAAAATGAAACAACAACAAAGCCAAACAGAACCACAACAGCAAAAAAAAAAAAGAAAGCCAGAAAAGGCCTTGGTGGAGCAGTGGGGGAGGGGGGGGCTTAGGTTCAGGATCCACATGGCCAGAGGGGGCCCCCAAGGGCAGAGGTTCAGGCCTGGGACCCCCAGCAGGCTCACCAGGGCCTAAGCAGGCAGGGGAGACGCTGGCCGCATTCCCCTCTGATCTCCCACCAATCCCAGGAAGGTCTCTCCCCATCCCTGTTGATCCCTCCACTATGAGTGGGCCCCTCCAAGCATGGGAACCCCTCCCTTCCCCAACCTACCCCTCAGGGGTGCTGGTCCCATCCCACCTCCTCTCCACCACATCCTACCCAAAGGCTGTGGGACTGTATATTTCTTGCTTCTGGTGTCTGCCCTCTGGTGGGAGAGGCTGGTCTAGAGGCTTGTGCAGGCTTCCTGGTGCAAGGGGCTGGTGCCTGCCCACCGGTGGGTGGAGTTGGGTCTTGGCCCTCTGTTGGGCAGGGCCATTGCAGGAGCATGTCTAGAGGTGTCTGTGAGCTCAGGAAGTCTTTAGGGAGCCTGTCTGTTGATAGGTAGGACTTGTTCCCATCCTGTTGTTTGTTTGGCCTGAGACATCCCAGCACTGGAGCCTACAGGCTGTTGAGTGGATCCAGGTCTTGGTGCTAATGTCCCAAGCAAGATGTCTGTCAGCCTTCAGATGAGTACTCGCAGATATGTTCACCAACAACTTTTATGTCCCGAGAGAGCAACAGCCACCTCCCACCTTCCCAGGAGACCCTCCAAGACCAGCAAGTAGATCTGGCCCAGGCTCCTGTGAAGTCACTGCTCTTGCCCTGGGTCATGGTGTGCACAAGACTTGAGTGCATCCTCCAAGAGTGGAGTCTCTGTTTCCCCCAGTCCTGTGGAGCTCCTGTGATCAAGACCCACTGGCCTTCAAAGGCCAAATGCTCTAACATGGGGCTTAGAACTCACATGGGAGAACTTCTGCAATATAATTATTCTCCAGTTTGTGGGTCACCCACCCAGAGGGTGTGGGATTTTATTATATCGTGAGTGCACCCCTCCTACCATCTCATTGTGGTTTCTTCTTTGTCTTTGGATGTAGATTATCTTTTTTGGTAGGTTCCAGTATTTTTTATTGATGGTTGTTCAGCAGTTAGTTGTGATTTTGGTGTTCTTATGGGAGGAGGTGAGCTCAAGGTCTTCTATTCCACCATCTTGTCTTCTCCCTTTGACTATCCAATTCTAATCTCCAACCAAGATGGGCTCAAACCCACCTTTCTAATGTGAAATTATTCTGGCAAGTTATTCTGGCTAAAGTTTTCGTATAGCAGGGCTACAGTTAGCCAAGAACATAAGACTTTTCAAATATGACCTTGAATATGACTGATTATAAAATATTATATGAAAGAAACCCTTGTAAATCATAACTTTGACTTGTCCTGTCTTTTGAGAAAATGAGAAAACGCCTTTTTTCATTGTAAAGTTATGTAAATCTCTGAAAATAACCACCTTGTGTAATTAAGTGTCTTAGGTCAAATTCCCTTGAAGCATACTCTGTGACAGGGATTTAAATATGCATGATAAATTGAGGGAGTGCTCTTGAGGAAATGTCCTATAAGGGAGGGAGTGAAGCATAAGGGAGGGAGTGAAGCAGGACAGAGAAGGAGTAAGAACTGGGCAAGGATGTGGAATATAAATTGTACCACAAAATTGTATTCCCGAGAGGAAGGGGCTTATCAGCCATCAGCTATGGCCCTTCCTTGGGATGGAGGCTGATACTTAAGAACCCATCAAATGGGGGTCCTTCAAGATGGCAGAGGAGTAAGACGTGGAGATCACCTTCCTCCCCACAAATACATCTACATGTGGAACAACTCCTACAGAACACCTACTGAACTCTGGCAGAAGACCTCAGACTTGCTAAAAGGTAAGAAAATCCCCACGTACGTGGGTAGGGCAAAGAGAAAGGGAAAAACAGAGACAAAAGAATAGGGATGGGACCAGCACCTCTGGGAGGGAGCTGTGAAGGAGGAATGTTTCCACAGACTAGGAAGCCCCTTCACTGGCGGAGACAGTGGGTTGGGGCAGGGGGAAGCTTCAGAGAGATGGAGGAGAGTACAGCAACAGGGGTGCAGAGGTCAAAGTGGAGAGGTTCCCACACAGAGGATCAGTGCCAAACAGCACTCACCATCCTGAGAGGCTTGTCTGCTCACCTGCCAGGGCAGGTGGGGAATGGGAGCTGAGGCTCGGGCTTCGGAGGTCAGACCCCTGGGAGAAGACTGGGGTTGGCTGCGTGGAGACAGCCTGAAGGGGACTATTGCACCACAACTAGCTGGGAGGGAGTCAGGGAAAAAGTCTACACCTGCCAAAGAGGCAAGGGACCATAGTTTCAGGGTGTTCGAGGAGAGGGGATTCCTTCCCCATGTGCCCACAGAAGGCAGAGCACTGCCTAAGCAAGCTCCAGAGAGGGATGTGAGCCGCAGCTATCAGCTTGGATCCCAGAGACAGGCATGAAATGCTAATGCTGCTGCCACCAGGAATCCTGTGTGCAAGCACAGGTCACTACCCACACCCCATCTGGGAGCCTGTGCAACACGCCACTACCAGGGTCCTGAGATCAAGGGACAACATCCCTGGGAGAACACACAGCATGCCTCAGGTTGTTACAATGTCACACAAGCCTCTGCCACCACAGGCTCACCCCTCATTCCAATTATGACTACTGTACCCCTCCCTCTCCCCAGACTGAGAGAGCAAGAGAGCCCTAATCAACCACTGCTTTAACCCTCTCTTGTCTGGGCAGGCAACAGATGCCTGAAGGCGACCTACACGCAGAGGTGGGGCCCAAACCAAAGCTGAACCCCAGGAGCTGTGCGAACAAAGAACAGAAAGGGAAATCTCTCCATGCAGCCTTAGGAGCAAGGGATTAAATCTCCAGAATCAACCTGATGAATGCTGCATCTGTAGAATACCTGAATAGACAACGAATGGCCCCAAAATTGAGGCGGTGGACTTTGTAGACTTGGGGTTTGCTGTCTGCAGCTGATTCATTTCTGATTTTTATGTTTATCTTAGTTTTTAGTGCTTGTTCATTGGTGGATTTTTTCATTGGTTTGGTTCTCTTTTTTTAAATTTTATTATTTTTTAATTTTATTATTTTTTCTTCCTCCTTTTCATCTGAGCCATGTGGCTAACAGGGTCTTGGTGCTCCGGCCGGGTGTCAGGCCTGAGCCTCCAAGGTAGGAATGCCTAGTCCAGGACACTGGACCACCAGAGACCTCCTGGTCCCAGGTAATATCAATCGGTGAGAGCTCTCCCAGAGATCTCGGTCTCAATGCTAAGACCCAATTCCACTCAACAACCAGCAAGCTCCAGTGCTGGACGCCCCATGCCAAACAACTAGCAAGACAGGAACACAACCCCCACCCATTAAGTTCACAGACATCCCAAAATACACCACCGGACACGGCCCTGTCCACCAGAAAGACAAGATCCAGCCCTACCCACCAGAACACAGGCAACAGTCCCTTCCACCAGGAAGCCTACACAAGCCACTGAAACATCACGCATGGGGGCAGACACCAACGACAAGAACTGCAAACCTGCTGCCTGAGAAAAGGGGACCCGAAACACAGTAAGTTAAACAAAATGAGAAGACAGAGAAATATGCAGCAGATGAAGGAACAAGGTAAAACCCACCAGACCAAACAAATGAAGAGGAAAATAGGCAGTAATGATAGTAAAGATGATCCAACATCTTGGAAATAGAATGGAGAAAATACAAGAAATGTTTAACAAGGACCTAGAAGAACTAAAGAGCAAACAAACAGTGATGAACAACACAATAAGTGAAATTTAAAATTCTCTAGAAGGAATCAATAGCAGAATAAGGATGAGTGACCTGGAAGATAAAAGAGTGGAAATAACTGCCACAGAGCAGAATAAAGAAAAAAGAATGAAGAGAATTGAGGACAGAGACCTCTGTTGTCTCAGAGAACGCTGGGACAACATTAAACACACCAACATTTGAAAAATAGGGGTCCCAGAAGAGAAAAAAAAAGGGTCTCAGAAAATATTTGAAGAGATTATAGTTGAAAACTTCCCTAATATGGGAAAGGAAATGGTCAATCAACTCCAGAAAGTTCAGAGAGTCCCATACAGGATAAATCCAAGGAGGAACATGCCAAGACACGTATTAATCAAACTATCAAAAATTAAATACAAAGAAAGAATAGTAAAAGCAGCAAGGGAAAAGAAACAAATAACAAATACAAGGGAATCCCCATAAGGTTAACAGCTGATCCTTCAGCAGAAATTCTGCAAGACACAAGGGAGTGGCAGGACATATTTAAAGTGACAAAAGGGAAAAAACTACAACCAAGATTACTCTACCCAGCAAGGATCTCATTCAGGTTTGACAGAGAAAGCAAAAGTTAAGAGAATTCAGTACCTCCAAAGCAGCTTTACAACAAATGCTAAAGGAACTTCTCTAGGCAGGAAACACAAGAGAAGGAAAAGACCTACAAAAACAAATCAAAAACAATTAAGAAAATGATAATAGGAACATTCATATCGATAATCACCTTGAATGTAAATGGATTAAATGCTCCAAAGAAATGACACAGACTGGCTGAGTGGATCCAAAAACAAGACCCATATATCTTCTGTCTACAAGAGACCCACTTCAGACCTAGAGACACATACAGACTGAAAGTGAGGGGATGGAAAAAGATATTCCATGCAAATGGAAATCAAATGCTGAAGTAGCAATTCTCATATCAGAACAAATAGACTTTAAAATAAAGATGGTTACAAGAGACACAGAAGGACACTGAGTAAGGATCCAGGGATCAATCCAAGAAGACGTGACAATTATAAATATTTATGCACTCAACATAGGAGCACCTCAATACATAAGGCAAATCCTGACAGCCATAAAAGGGGAAATCAACAGTGACACGATAATAGGGGACACTAACACCCAACTTTCACCGAGGGACAGATCATCCAAAATGAAACTAAATAAGGAAACACAAGCTTTAAATGACATATTAGACATAATGGACTTTATAGGACATTCCATCCAAAAACAGAATACACTTTCTTCTCAAGTGCTCATGGAACATTCTCCAGGAGACATCATATCTTGGATCACAAATCAAGCCTCGGTAAATTTAAGAAAATTGAAATCAGATCAAGTGTCTTTTCCAACCACAACACTATGAGACTACATATCAATTACAGGAAAGAAACTGTATAACATACAAACACATGGAGGCTAAACAATATGCTACTAAATAACCAAGAGATCACAGAAGAACTCAAAGAGGAAATCAAAAAACACCTAGAAACAAATGACAATGAAAACACGATGACCCAAAACTGATGGGATGCAGCAAAAGCAGTTCTAAGAGGGAAGTTTACAGCAATACAATCCTGCCTCAAGGAACAAGAAAAATCTCAAACCTAACATTACACCTAAAGCAGTTAGAGAAAGAAGAACAAAAAAAAACCCAAAGTTAGTTAGCAGAAGGAAAGAAATTATAATGATCAGATCAGAAATAAATGAAAAAGAAATGAAAGAAACAATAGCAAAGATCAATAACACTAAAAGCTGGTTCTTTGACAAGAAAAACAAAATTGATAAACCATTAGCCAGAATCATCAAGAAAAAAAGGGAGAAGACTCAAATCAATAGAACTAGAAATGAAAAAGGAGAAGTAACAACTGACACTGCAGAAATACAAAGGATCATGAGAGATTACTACAAGCAACTCTATGCCAATAAAATGGACAACAGGAAGAATTGGACAAATTCTTAGAAAAATACAACCTTCCAAGACTGAACCAGGAAGAAATAGAAAATATGAACAGACCAATCACAAGCACTGAAATTGAAACTGTGATTAAAAATCTTCCAACAAACAAAAGCCCAGGACCAGATGGCTACACAGGCGAATTCTATCAAACATTTAGAGAAGAGCAAACACCTATCCTTCTCAGACTCTTCCAAAATATAGCAGAGGGAGAAACACTCCCAAACTCATTCTAAAAGGCCACCAGCACCCTGATATCAAAACCACACAAAGATGTCACAAGGAGAGAAAACTACAGGCCCATATCACGATGAACATAGATGCAAAAATCCTCAACAAAATACTAGCAAACAGAATCCAACAGCATATTAAAAGGATCATACACCATGATCAAGTAGGGTTTATCCTAGGAATGCAAAGATTCTTCAATATATGCAAATCAATCAATGTGATACACCATATTAACACACTGAAGGAGAAAAAACATATGATCATCTCAATAGATGGAGAAAAAGCTTTCAACACAATTCAACACCCATTTATGATAAAAACTCTCCAGAAAGTAGGCATAGAGGGAACCTACCTCCACATAATAAAGGCCATATATGACAAACCCACAGCCAACATTGTTCTCAATGATGAAAAACTGAAACCATTTCCTCAAAAATCAGGAACAAGCAAGGATGCCCACTCTCACCACTATTATTCAACATAGTTTTGGAAGTCTTGCCACGGCAGTCAGAGAAGGAAAAGAAATAAAAGGAATCCAAATCGGAAAAGAAGAAGGAAAACTGTCACTGTTTGCAGATGACATGATACTATATACATAGAGAATCCTAAAGATACTAACAGAAAACTACTAGAGCTCATCAATGAATTTGGTAAAGTAGCAGGATACAAAATTAATGCACAGAAATCTCTGGCATTCCTATACACTAATGATGAACAATCTGAAAGAGAAATTCAGGAAACACTCCCATTTTCCATTTCAACAAAAAGAATGAAATACCTAGGCATAAGCCTACCTAAGGAGACAAAAGACCTGTATGCAAAAAACTATAAGACACTGATGAAAGAAATTAAAGATGATACAAACAGATGGAGAGATATACCATATTCTTGGATTGAAGAAACAACATTGTGAAAATGACTCTACTACCCAAAGCAATCTGTAGTTTCAACGCAATCCCTATCAAACTAACAATGGCATTTTTCACAGAACTAGAACAAAAAATTTCACAATTTGTATGGAAACAAAAAAGACCCTGAATAACCAAAGCAATCTTGAGAAGGAAAAACGGAGCTGGAAGAATCAGGCTCCCAGTAATCAAGACAGTATGGTACTGGCACAAAAACAGAAATATAGATCAATGGAACAGGATAGAACGCCCAGAGATAAACCCACGCACATATGGTCACCTTATCTTTGATAAAGGAGGCAAGAATATACAATGGAGAAAAGACAGCCTCTTCAATAAGTGTTGCTGGGAAAACTGGACAGCTACATGTAAAAGAATGAAATTAGAATACTTCCTAACACCATACACAAAAATAAACTCAATATGGATTAAAGACCTAAATGTAAGGCCAGACACTATAAAACTCTTAGAGGAAAACAAAGGCAGAACACCCTATGACATAAATCACAGCAAAATCCTTTTTGACCCACCTCCTAGAGAAATGGAAATAAAAACAAAAATAAACAAATGGGACCTAATGAAACTTAAAAGCTTTTGCTCAGCAAAGGAAACCATAAACAAGACGAAAAGACAACCCTCAGAATGGGAGATAATATTTGCAAATGAAGCAACTGACAAAGGATTAATCTCCAAAATATACAAGCAGCTCATGCAGCGCAACACCAAAAATCAAACGACCCAATCAAAAATGGGCAGAAGACCTAAATAGACGTTTCTCCAAAGAAGATATACAGACTGCCAACAAACACATGAAAGGATGCTCAACGTCACTAATCCTTAGAGAAATGCAAGTCATAACCACAATGAGGTATCACCTCACACTGGTCAGAATGGCCATCGTCAAAAAATCTACAAACAACAAATGCTGGAGAGGGTGTGGAGAAAAGGGAACCCTCTTGCACTGTTGGTGGGAATGTAAATTGATACAGCCACTATGGAGGACAGTATGGAGGTTCCTTAAAAACTAAAAATAGAACTACCATATGACCCAGCAATCCCACTACTGAGCATATACCCTGAGAAAACCGTAATTCAAAAAGAGACATGTACCACAATGTTCATTGCAGCTCTATTTACAATAGCCAGGACATGGAAGCAATCTAAGTGTCCTTCAACAGATGAATGGATAAAGAAGATGTGGCACATATATACCACGGAATATTACTCAGCCATAAAAAGAAACGAAACTGAGTTATTTGTAATGAGGTGGATGGACCTAGAGTGTGTCATACAGAGTGAAGTAAGTCAGAATGAGAAAAACAAATACCATATGCTACACATATATGGAATCTAAAAAAAAAATCGTTCTGATGGACCTAGGGGCAGGACAGGAATAAAGACGCAGACGTATAGATTGGACTTCAGGACACGGGGAGGCTGAAGGGTAAGCTGGGACGAAGTAAGAGAGTGGCATGGACATATATACACTACGAAACGTAAAATAGATAGCTAATGGGAAGCAGCCGCATAGCACAGGGAGATCAGCTCGGTGCTTTGTGTCCACCTAGAGGGGTGGGATAGGGAGGGTGGGAGGGAGGCTCAAGAGGGAGGGGTTATGTATATATATGTATACATAAAGCAGATTCACTTTGTTATACAGCAGAAGCTAACACAACATTGTAAAGCAATTATACTCCAATAAAGATGTTAAAAAAAAAAAAGAACCCGTGAAATAAAAGCAGTTTCTACAGTGTCAAAGGTCATCAGTGAGCTGTTACAGCCAACATTCACAGCAGCCTGCTAAAAGGACTGGGTAGGGCACCAAAACAATGTCTAACAGAAACCACCCCTTGGATTGCCCAAAGACACTTGTTTCTCACATTTCATTCAGTCTGTCTAGTACCCAATCCCAGCTGCTCCAGGATTCTATGGTCATAATTGCTAGGGAAATTTACAAGAGGGAATTTATGGGTCAAACTGTGGCACTTGGTGTTGCAGTTGGACCCTGATCATAATTGGTATTACTTTGTCCATCCTTCACCATCAGTTGTAGACTTCTCTCACTCCTAGCTCTTACTTCTGGTTCTCTATGTGGTTAACCTGATGGCATGACCCAGATGCTCACCACTAAGGGATCTCAGGCCCTTATAAGGTCGTAGTTGTACTTGCCCGTCTACAGTTCAGCTGAGCATAGGTATGCCAAGAGATGCCTTAGTGAATTACCTTAATACCAAACATCTTCTTCCCTGCCCCATTATGTAGCAGCATCCGCATCCCTACCACTTACAATGATCAGAGACAATTACCCCTGCCAGTGTGGTAACTCCTTTCTGTGCCTGCTGGTCTGCTCGCTCAGGGAGCTCAGAGAGATCATGCGACAGCCTTAACTTTAAATTGAGACTCTGACTGTGTCCTCTGGTGGAAGTATCTCCCCATCTGCGAACTGGGACAATTGGACTGACAGTACAAAGTTGTGAGGATGGGAAGCACAAATTCCCCCATCAGATCTCTGGGAGTAGTGAAAAGCAGGCCCCTTTTACTTTTACCCTTTGATTCCCAGACTCATGTATTCTACCCACTTGGCACTCAGTACCACATAATAGTCACCCCCGCCTTGAGCCTCAACATTCTGAAAGCCAATGGAATTTAGATGTAGTGCTGGGAAGATTGGGAGGATGAGTGTCTTAGACTGCTCCCTCTGAAACAGAGCCTGAGTAAAGGGTCTGGATGTAAGAGGCTTACTTGGGTGATGATTACAGGAAGCCCTCACAGAGGAGTGCGGAAATAAAACAGGGAAGAAAAGGAAAACAATACACATGCATTAATGAACAAGTTACTGCCCTTGGCAACTTTGAATCAATCCCAATAGCAACCTTTGGAGAGATTGTGGAATACACCTCAGAGTTTTCCTCCTGAGGGGCTAGGAAGCTAGAGTATTTATTCTCCAATTCCCATCCATAATTGGCTGAGGACTACTCTTCATTTTGCCCTCCGTGTGGGTTAGAGAGAGCCCTCAGATGCAGAATTATAGAAGTTAGCAGTAAGACACTGCTGGTGAGTATGGGAATGGTGAATACCAAGGGCATATGGTAAAGACACCAACAGAATTTATTGCAGGTAGGTTTCTACCACGCAATGAAACGGGCTTTTAAGAGATGTTTAGCCTGAGTTACTTAAGGGGAAAGAAAGTGGCCTTTCTTATATACTGGATTTTGTGAATGAACATTTACACACATTACGATTGCATTCATAATTTACTTTGATATAAGAAAACCAGTTCAGAAGGTTGCTATGTATACCACCAGAGCCATGAGGAGAACAACTGGACTGCAGCTGAGAATTTGCAATATGGCTCCTAGTGGGCCTCGTTTTCTCCCTTGGTAAAAAGGCAAGCACCTAATTCCAAGGAGTTTCGCTTCTGTAAAAAGCATTAAAGTTCTGGGGTAAGAGGAACTATAAAATGATACCATAAAAGTGACAGATCTCAATTTACTGGAAAAGAAGTACAAATGGCACATATCAGAACTGCATAAGCCAAGACCCTATAATTACAGATATTTAATAAAATTAATTTAATAGCCAGTAATCCAAAATTTTAAAAGCACACATGAGAATCAAATAAAATAGAATTAGAGTGGAGTGCATTTTAGACTTTTAAGGAAATTATGGACTAATGATTTCTGCAGCAATCTTAGGACTAAACTACCCCAGACCTCATAAATACTCTGAACTGAGTCTGAAACTCTACAGCAAACCAGATACAGAATCTTCCATGTTTAAGGGTACAACAATAATTTTAATTTACTTACTTGAGAGGAACAAACACAAAGAGCTTCAACAAAGACAATAGTATGGTGGAGTAGAATGAGTATAAGGCTTTATAGTCAGAAGATCTGGGTTTTGGTCATATCTTCAGGAATTACATGACTAGGAAAACCTGAGGAAGTTTCTAAGCTTCACTGAGCCTATTTCCTGAAAGTAATAACCATGATACCTTTCTATACACAGTATTGCAGAGTTACATTAACTGAGATAATATATATAAAAGTACTTTGTAAGCCACGTATGTTCAACATGATTAACATCTTAGTTTCTATTACAATGAGAAAAGTGCAGAGCAATTAACCAGATACAACAAATAAAAATCCCATTCCATGCAATTAGAAAGCAAAGATGGATGCTATGCAGTAAAGGTAATTTTGTGTAGACTACCGGAAAAAGGAAATTTTGTTGAATCACTGTGGTAGTGACTTCTGTTCCTTACATTTATCTGGTCCTCTCTTCTCCTGGACATATGAGGATGTACTTTCCCCTGCCCCTTTGGAACTGGACAGAGCCACGTGACTAGTTCTAAGATAACAGCAGAAGTGATGGCTGACCCTATTGAGCTAAAGCTTTAACTGCCAATGCAAAACCCTCCAGCACTCTCTTTCCCTACCAAGGGGACTGAGGAGGTCTCAGTTGAGATAGTGGAACCAAAAGATCCAAGCCACCTGGAAAATGAGTTGCCAATTGGAGGACCGTTGCCCTGGAAGTTCACCTGGACCCACAATAGGCTTTGCATGAGCAGGAAATAAACCTCTGTGACACTTTGAGTTTTTGTTTATTGATTTTTGTTACTGCAGCATAATTCAGCCTATCCTGACTAGAATAATCACTGAGATCTTTATCAGGGGCTTCTGTGTTTCTACATACGACACAACCACACAGCTCTGAAGATGTTGAACTTTAGGCATCTGAATCTATATATGAATACAATGATATATGCTATTAAGAAAGGAAAGTTTTTGTATCAATATTATTCAAACCCTTCAATTCACTAACTTGAATTCGGCTGCATCTTCACAATGCTAGAAAAATTGGTTGGTTTAGTAAATTCAGAAGAAAAAAAAAGTTCCTTTCCCTGGACAGGAAATAAAAGCACTATCTAAACTTCCACAGACATGTTTACAGAGTCAGTACTGAATTTTTCCACTATCCCAAATTTATTTTATATTATTTATTAAATATGTAGTATAATGCACCTGGCTAATTGCAATGTGGTTTCCAAGACAAGAGGATGGAGATGATTTTGTTATTATTTATTTATGATCTCACATTCTTCTAAAGGGATTTGGGATACAAATGATGAATCATTCTCTAATTTCCTTAACTGGTCTTATTCCATAGCAAATCACATTACAATGAACCAATCACAAAAGACCTGAAATTAAGTATAATGGCATTGGATATGTCCATTTATAAATATTGTAAAATATGGATTATAAATCAGTAAAATGAGCACCCAGAAAGATGTCTCTACCGTTACCACAAAATCTCCATGACTTTGGGCAAATTATTTATGTTCTGTTACCACTTCTATATCTATAAAATTGGGAACGTGTTGGTCATTTCAAACATACCATACTGGGAAAGACAGGTAGTACTGGGGAAGGGGAACTTATATAGAGAATAAGAAAACATTCCAAAGGGCATTCAGCTCATTGGAAAAGAGACTTGCAAAGTAAAATCAAAAAGAATATTTCATTTTAAATTGCAGTGCTTTATCAAGTGTATATTTGGTTTTTAATTTTAAAGAACTGACTAGGAAAGAATAACTGTCATTTAGAGAGGAGAGGGGTCATGGGGTAGGTTTCTGAAAGGGACGCTTTGTTTCCTACATGGCTTTGGATCTGCTCTTTTAAATACAAATCAGTGTCCCTATCCTTTGAGATATGTGGTTTGGTGGTTTGGAGTTTTGTTTCTGATTCCCATTTATAGTAAAGACTTATGTAGTGGTTGTCAAAGTGTTGGTACCTGGGCCAGTAGTAGCAACAGCATCTGGGGACTTTTTAGAAATGTACACTCAGCCCCACAGCATCTATTGAATCAAAAACTTGGGGTGGGGCAAGGCAATCTGCTATAACAAGTCCAGCCTGTGCTTCTGACGCATGCTCAAGTTTGAGAAACATTGGACAAAAGGGCCTTTCCTTAGAAATCTGCAAAAGACACCCTGATCCATTAAATGTATACTAGCATTCAGAGATCAGATATAAATTGAGCACTTGTAAAACCTTTTCTTACATTGAGAATCTATATTTTCTGATTCTCTTAGATTAAGATCTGACACCCTAAATTTCAAAATGGAGCCAGTTTTTATGTTTAAGTAATAAACCCTTGAAAATATGCAATTTATATTTGAAGTGCTGACACAATCTTAATGATAGCATTGCAAATGGCGACGCTATAATTAAGCTTCGATCTCCTTTGGAAAAAAAAAGGGAGAGAGAACGTGAAGAAGGAGGTTACTGTTCAATGAACTGCTCTGTCATTTGCTGCAGTGATTCTTAATTGTGTCTCATTACAGCAAGATGATCATTACTCTACTTGTCTGTCTGATTTAGAGACCACTAAAAGTGTCTTGCAACTTGCAGCCGTCTCCTTTGCAACAGTCCTTTGCCTCTCACCCTCATTACTCAGAATCTGTCCAATTATTTGTCATTAAAGTAATAAAAAGGACTGCAGCAGAAAATGTGGGAGGTAACTGTTGGAGGTCTGCCCCGGGAGGAAGAAAAAATGCAAACTGTTTTCAAGGCACTGGGAAGGTGACATCGTTAATTAAGTGTTAGGGAATATGCAAATCAGTCCTACTCTCAAGAGACTGTAATAAAACTGAGAAAACATTATTATCACTGCAAGTAAGAGAAGGCAGTGTTACCCCATCTGGAAGACTATCATTTTCTGGTGGAGACTCAAGCAAAGAGGGGAGGGGGCCGGGAAGGAGTGAAGAAGGTGGATTGTTCAGGACCATTGAGTGTGCTCAGGCTGTTAAGAGTTCAGAATTAAGGTGTCAACACGGAGGGCCAGTGGATTACAACTTTTAATGAGGGATGTTTGTCTAATCACAGGATTTGCACACCCAATTTCCTCTGCAAAATGACTTACAACTCATCAGCAGGCAGTGTTTTTGTAGGTTAAAGGAAGGGGAGAGGAATTGAGGTGGAGGCTTACAGCTGGCATAGTAGGCATCTTGGGTGTTTTCTGAAGGCGGTAATGAAGCAAATCACTTGAAGGTATGTGGACACTTGTTTACTTATTAAAAATACACTGATCACCAGCAGAAGCCTCTGGGCCTTTGCTCAAGCTGAAACCTCTACCCGGCATGCCTTTTCTCCACTCCTCCTCCATCTTGTTACTCTGGCTAACTCATTTCTTATCTTTTAAAGTTCATAGTGTCAGTTCCTTGTGAAATCTATCCCATTTCCACCCCAGATAAGTACATGCCAAAGCAAGAACAGAGTGCCTGCTATGCCGACACAGCTTCGAGGCAGGTTCTCTTGCTCTCTTATTCTATCCGGCTGGCAGATATTTATATAAAATCTTCTAACACAGAGATACGGGAGTGATAGTTTCTCAGGCAGACCTTCATCTGATCACAAGGAAATGAAAGTCTTTCTCAGCACCCTTTAGGAAAAGTCATTAGTTAGCATTAGTGCATTAGTTAGCAACTGCTGCTTAACAAACCATCCCAAAACTTAGATGCTTAATTATTACTCAGGAGTCTATATGTCAGGTGGGCTTACTCATGAGCTTTCACCACCTGGACGTTGGGTAAGAGAGCTGCAGTTGGGTAGGCTGATGCCCTCACATATTTGGGTGTCTTTTGGCTCTAAGTTGGCCTAGAAAGGCCTTAGTCTGGAAAACTGGGATCTTCTTCATGGGGCTCTCATCCTCCAGTAGGTTAGTGTATACTCGTTTACAGGCTGGTGACAGGGTTCTGAGAGAGAGTGTAAGCATGCAACAGGTTGAGGCATAGGCTTGGAATTGGTACACTCTCACTTTCGTCCATTTTATTAACCAAAGGATCATTGTAGAATCAAAGGGTGGGGAATTCACTTCACCACTTCATGGGAGGAGCTACAGTGTCACACTTCAAAGGGCTTGGCGACAGGCAGGATTGATGAATTGAGGTACTCAATTCTCATTTGTGGCCATGGCCAGAGCTGACTATCTTGTACTGTACAGATCATAGGGGGATCTTATTTATGCCAAGAACACTTCCTCTTAATCAGAATGAATTTCCTTGCTGCGTTAATTTCCTGAGGCTGCTGTAACAAATTACCAGTAACCCAGTGGATTGATTCTCTCACAGTTCTGCAGGCTAGAAGTTCAAAATCTAGCAGGGTCATGCTCCCTCCAGGGTATCTTGGAAAGAATCCTGTCCTTGCCTCTTCTAGCTTCTGGTGGCTCCAGGCATTTCTTAACTTGTGACCACATCACTCCAATCTCTGTGTCCATGGTCACATTGCCTCCTCCCTTTCTGTCTCCTATAAGGACACTTGCCACTGGATCTGCAGCCCAAGCCTATAACCTATGATGATGGCCTCCTCTCAAGATCCTTAACTTAATTTGCAAAGACCACTTTTTCCAAATAAGGTGACATTTACAAGTTCTGAGAGTTAGGACATGGACATATCTTTTTCAGGGCCACCATTCAGTCCACTGCACTTGCCATCACCTTATTACTGTAGCTGACTCAGTTGTGAGACTAGAAATAGCTCTCATCCTCCCTTTATGTAGGTGGGAAAGCAGAAGCCTGGGGAAATGATGAATGGCAAGACTCTGCAAATGATAGTGACTTGGTTGCCCGTTCCATGTCCTCTCCCATTCCTGCCCTATTTCAGTCAGTGGTTTCAACTGGGAAATTATATGGGGTAACAGGCTTTTAGAGAACTGTATAGCAGTGTCCTGAGAACTGAACAAGTGTGGGCAGTGAGTTGCTCTGGAATTATTAAACCTGGTCACACATGCCTTAGTCCTCACTAACCCATGTGAATTCCTTTTTAGTTACCTACTATTATAAAACTAATCAACCCCACACTTAACATCTTAAATAATGTTATCTCTCATTATAATGGGATTTGACTACACAGGTCTTCTATTTCATTTGGTATCAGCTGGGGCACTAGGATATTGGAAAATCCAAATGGCCTAACTCATGTGGCTAGCAGTTGGTACTGGCCGCTGGCTGGAGCTTAGTTAGGGCTGTGGCTAGGGGCCATGGTTCTCCATTGTGTGGGCCTCTCCTTGTAACTGTTTGGGCTTTATTGCAGCATGCTGACTTGACTCCAAAGAGAATCATCTCAAGAGGAAGGAAGAAGAATCTGACATTTATTTTAAGGCATGGGCTTAGAAATATTAGACTATCAGTTTGACAGAATTCTATTCGTCAAAGTAGTCAAAGACCAACAAATATTTAAAGGAAAGAGAAACAAATTCCAATTCTTGATGGAAGTACCTCACGGACGGGTTACAGAAACTGGAGTGTTGACAACTATCTTTGGAGGCCAGTTACCACAGCCTTCCCTCCTCTATTCCACCAGCAGGGCTACCACTAGGGTTTCAGGAGCATGTGCGGCTGAGTGGGTAAGTGAGGGTTGAAATCCTACTCATGCTACACTTGCCAAACCACTTCCCTTGGCTAGAGCAGAGCTGAATCCGCTCATGTGGAAGGGATGCCTTTTCCACTTTTGCCCTATGGAATAATTGTAGCTTTGTCTACCAGCAGACCCATAAGTGGGCACTGTAACTTCCACTGTCATCACTCAACAAAACCAAGATTGCTAGCACAGGGATTTTGTAATAGAGCCAAAAGGATGTTGATCCTTTGAGACTGGCATCTGCTACTTACTAGCTAAGTTGACCTAGACAAGTCACTTAACTCTCTGCAATGGAGTTTCTTCATCTGCAGAATAGAGACAGTAATTTCTGTAATTCTGCCCTTTATTGCTCTCACAGTGTAATAGGGGTCAAGTGATATACATGTAAGACTACTATGGAAAATATAGGCTTCTATGTATATGTGAGTCTTTATCTAAAAAGTATGCTCACTCCCACCTACTTTTGCTGATGCCAATCCCAATCTTTGTTTGGAAACTGCAACACTAAGGGCTATGAAACATTGGCCCAAAGAAATCTGCCTAAAGGAAGTGAGTAAGAATAAGACATCTGTTGTGATGACAAGAAGTCCATTTGGAACAGAGATCATCAGATATTATCACTTCTGTATCTCATTTACCAGGTTCTCTCAACTGTGAAGCATGAGGAGCTAAGAAACAGTCCTAGTTTCTACATCATTCTATATTTATTTTCCAAAGCCCCCCCGGGGGAAGAATGTTACCTGACCACTTTAAATGAGTGCAATGCATGTTGAAAACACAAGGCACTAGGTAAACGATAGATAATTACCAAGCACATATTGACATTAGGTAAAACGCTCTGGCATTTTTCTGTGCTGTGGTCCATTGAACTATATCGCTGTGATGACCAAATAATGAATTACAGTCCATTTATGAAAGCACTGTGTGTTTAATTCTAACCTTCTCCTACATCTTCCCAGTACCTTGACCATGACAACAATTGTACACACAGGTGGGTCTGAATACATTAGATTGCTCATTTTTATAGTTAATGAAAATTCAGACTGATGTTTTATACCCGTGTTTTCCATGCAAAAAAATAATTCATCTGCAGAGTGGCCTTGTTATACATTTACGTGGTAGAATGAATACAAGTACCAACAGATAGCTACAGTTACCCTTGGGAAAAAGGGATAGAATTCATCTATTGTCCAGCATCATATTAATGTAGCAAGATAGGGCCTGATATAACATAGTGTTATTAACCTTTATTATTAATAATAAGCTGCCACTTACTATATGCCAAAACCTATGATGAGCACACGATATATATATTTACTTTTTTAACTCTCACCCTAAACCTTTCAAGGTAGGTATACCTATCCTAGTTTTTTGTTTTTGTTTTTTTTTTTTTTGCGGTATGCAGGCCTCTCACTGTTGTGGCCTCTCCTGTTGCGGAGCACAGGCTCCGGACGCGCAGGCTCAGCGGCCATGGCTCACGTATCCAGCCGCTCCGCGGCATGTGGGATCCTCCCGGACTGGGGCACGAACCCGTGTCCCCTGCATTGGCAGGCAGACTCTCAACCACTGCGCCACCAGGGAAGCCCATATCCTAGTTTTATAGATGAAGAATTTGAGGCTAGAGAGGTCACCTATCCTGTCCAATGTCACTCAGATAAAGTACTGGAACTGGGTTTCAAATCCAGGTCTAACTACCTTCAAATCCCATTCTTTTATATAGCCCATATATGGTACTGGCTTCTAGAAAATAATGTTTGTTTTTCTGGTAAGCTTCTTATGGATTTGAAAACTTCATAGCTTTTGGACCAAAGAAAGTAATGAATCCCCTTCAGTCCTATCACTCCACACCCCATTTCTAGAGGGGAAGTTCTGGATTTTACCTCTCATCTGAATTTCAGTAAGTTAGGCTATGTGACTTAGACTTTACAAACTCAAAGTGTCGAACATTCTTCAGAGAAGTAGAGGATATCTCACATGTGCCAGCCCATTTGAGTAGCCTTTGTTTAGTCTCCTCAAGCCCACTTTGGGACCAGACTCAGTCATGCATAATATCCCAGAACAAACAAATCCAAATCCAAAAGCTTTGGCAAATTTAATGCTATTTTTACTACATTTTTTTATGGTAATGGAGAATTAACATCACACATCAGATTGGCCATAACCTAAAAGAACAATTTTATTAGACATCTTTGTTTCCCCAGAGTTTCCTCCCCTTTATCATCCAGTTTATGACTACCTTCTCCCTTTTTCTTTACAATCTCCTCAAATGCCCTTTATCAATTTAGTGCTTCCTTCAGTTTGAGTACCCAATTCAGTAATATAAGACTTCAAATAGCAGGAGACTTTAACACCCCACTCACATCAATGGATAGATCTTCCAGATAGAGAATCAATAAGGCAACAGAGATCCTAAATGATACAATAGAACGGTTAGACTTAATTGATATTTTCAGGACATTACATCCAAAAAGAAACAGAATACACATTCTTTTCAAGTACACATGGAACAGTCTCTAGGACTGACCACATACTAGGCCACAAAACAAGCCTCAACAAATTTAAGAGTATGGAAATTATCTCAAGCATCTTTTCCGACCACAACAGCATGAAACTAGAAATTAACCACAGAAAAAGAAATGAAAAAATAATTACATGGAGACTAAACAACATGCTACTAAAAAACCAATGGGTCAATGATGAAATCAACGAGGAAATTTTAAAATACCCTTGAGACAAATGACAATGAAAACACAACCATACAAAATCTATTGCCTGCAGCAAAAGCCGTTCTTAGAGGGAAGTTCATAGCGATACAGGCCTTCCTCAAAAAACAATGCAGAAAAATCTCAAATAAACAACCTAACCTACCACTTAAAATAATTAGAAAAAGAAAAACAAAACCTAAAGTCAGCAAAAGGAAGGAAATAATAAAGATCAGAGAGGAAATAAATAAAATAGAGATTTAAAAAAACAACAGAAAAAAAATCAATAAAACCAAGAGGTGGTTCTTTGAAAGGATAAACAAGATTGACAAACCTCTGGCCAGGCTCACCAAGAAAAAAAGAGAGAGAACCCAAATCAACAAAATAAATGAAAAAGGAGTCATAATACTATACTGCGGAAATACAAAAAACCACAAGGGAATACTATGAACAATTATATGCCAACAAATTCGACAACCTGGAAGAAATGGACAAGTTTCTAGAAACATACAGCCCACCAAAACTGAATCAAGAAGAAATAGATCATTTGAACAGACCAACCACGAGAGGTGAAATAGAATCTGTAATTTTAAAACTCCCTTCAAACAAAAGTACAGGGCCAGAAGGTTTCACAGGCAAATCCTACCAAACATACTGAGAAGAACTTAATACTAATCCTTCTTAAACTCTTTCAAAAAATTGAAGAGGAGGGAACACTCCCAAAGACATTCTATGAAGCCCCCATTACCATGATACCAAAACCAGACAAAGACACCACCAAACAAGAAAATTACAGGCCCATATCTTTGATGAGTATAGATGCAAAAATTCTCAACAAAATATTAGCAAACCAAATCCAACAACACATTAAAAAATCATACACTTGGGCTTCCCTGGTGGTGCAGTGGTTGAGAGTCCGCCTGCCAATGCAGGGGACATGGGTTCATGTCCCGGTCCGGGAAGATCCCACATGCTGCAGAGCAGCTGGGCCCATGAGCCATGGCCGCTGAGCCTGTGCGTCCGGAGCCTGTGCTCCACAACAGGAGAGGCCACAACAGTAAGAGGCCCGCATACTGAAAAAAAAAAAAAAATCATACACCATGACCAAGTGGGATTCATACCAAGCTCACAAGGATGGTTCAACATACACAGATCAATCAATGTGATACACCACATAAACAAAAGACAAAAATCACATGATCATCTCAATAGATTCAGAAAAAGCATTTGACAAAATCAACATCAATTCACGATAAAACTCTTACCAAAGTGGGTATGGAGGGAACATATCTCAAGATTATTTATTTATTTTAGCTGCGTTGGGTCTTTGTTGCAGCGCACGGGCTCCTCTAGTTGCAGTGCACGAGCTCTAGAGAGCACAGGCTCAGTAGTTGTGTTGCACGTGCTTAGTTGCGGTATGTGGGATCTTAGTTCCCTGACCAGGGATTGAACCAGGGCCCCCTTCATTGGGAGCATGGAGTCTTAACTACTGGACCACCAGGGAAGTCCCCAATAAAAACTATTTATGACAGACCCACAGCCAACATAATACTCAATGGTGAAAAGCTGGAAGCCTTCCTGCTAAAATCTGGAACAAGACAAGGATGCCCACTCTCACCTCTTCTACTCAACATAGTATTGGAAGTCCTAGCCACAGCAGTCAGACAAGAAAAAGAAATTAAAGGTATCCAGATTGGAAGGGAAGACATAAAATTGTCATTATATGCAGATGATATGATACTATATATAGAAAACCCAAAGACTCAACACAAAAACTACCAGAACTAATAAACAAATTCAGCAACATAGCAGGATACAAGATTAAAGTACAGAAGTCAGTCACATTTTTTTACACCAACAATGAAATATCAGAAAAGGAGTGTAAAAAAAAAAAAACTTTTAAAATCACAGCCCCAAAAGTAAAATACTTAGGAATAAACCTCACCAGGGAGGTAAAAGACATACACTGAGAACTATAAAACATTAATAAAAGAAATTGAAGATGATTCAAAGAAATGGAAAGATATCCCATGCTCTTGGATTGGAAGAATTAATATTGTTAAAATGGCCATACTACCCAAAGCAATCTGCATATTTAATGCAATCCCTATGAAATTATCCCATGACATTTTTCACAGAACTAGAACAAATAATCCTAAAATTCATATGGAACCATATAAGACCCAGAATTGCCAAAGCAATCCTGAAGAAAAAGAACAAAGCAGGAGGTACAACGCTCCCAGACCTCAGACAATACTACAAAGCTACAGGAATCAAACCAGTATGGTATTGGCACAAAAAGAGACATATGGATCAATGGAACAGAAAAGAGAGCCCAGAAATAAACCCACACACCTACAGTCAATTAATCTTCCACAAAGGAGGCAAGAATATACAATGGGAAAAAGACAGTCTCTTCAACAAGTGGTGTTAGGGAAGTTACAGCCTCATGTAAATCAACGAGATTAGAACTCACCCACTCACCATACACAAAAACTCAAAATGGCTTAAATACCTAAACAAAGGACATGACACCATAAAACTCCTAAAAGAGAACGTAGGCAAAACATATTTGACATAAATCATACCAATGTTTTCTTACGTCAGTCTCCCAAGGTGATAGAAATAAAAATAAACAAATGGGACCTAATCAAACTTACAAGCTTTTGCACAGCAAAAGAAACCATAAACAAAGAGAAAAGACAACCTACAGAATGAGAGAAAATATTTGCAAATGATGTGACTGACAAGGGCTTAATTTCCAAAATATACAAACAGTTCATACAACTCAACAACAAAAAAACAAATAACCTTATCCAAAAATGGGCAGAAGACCTAAATAGATATTTCTCCAAAGAAGACATACAGATGGCCAAGAGGCACATGAAAAGATGCTCAACATTGCTAATTATTAGAGAAATGCAAATCAAAACTACAATGAAGTACCACCTCACCCTGGTCAGAATGGCCATCATTAAAAAGTCTACAAATAACAAATGATGGAGAGGGTGTGGAGAAAATGGAACCCTCCTACACTGTTGGTGGGAATGTAAGTTGGTATAGCCACTGTGGAAAACAATATGGAGGTTCCTCAGAAAACTAAAAATAGAATTACCATGGGATCCAGCAATCCCACTCCTGAGCATATATCCGGACAAAATTATTGGGTTGGCCGAAAAATTCGTTCAGACTTTTCCATAACATCTTACAGAAAACCCCGAATGAACTTTTCAGCCAACCCTATATAATTCAAAAAGATACATGCACCCCATTGTTCATAGCAGCACTATTTATAATAGCCAAGACATAGAAACAACCTAAATGTCCATCGACAGCAGAATGGATAAAGAAGATGGGGTCACTCAGCCATAAAAAAGAATGAAATAATGCCATTTGCAGCAACATGAATGCAACTAGAGATTATCATATGAAGTGAAGTAAGTCAGAAAGAGACAAATACAATACGATTATCACTTATATGTGGAATCTAAAATATGACACAAATGAACCTGTCTTTGAAACAGAAACAGAATCATGGACATAGAGAACAGATTGGTGGCTGTCAAGCGGGAGGGGGCTGGGGGAGGGATGGAGTGGGAGGTTGGGGTTAGCAGATGTAAGCTTTTCTATATAGAATGGATAAACAACAAGGTCCTACTGTATAGCACAAAGAACTATATTCAATATCCTATGATAAACCATAATGGAAAAGAATATTTACAAAAAGAATATATATATATATATATATATAACTGAATCACTTTGCTGTACAGCAGTAATTAACACAATACTGTAAATCAATTATACTTCGATTAAAAAATAAGAATAAAAAAGACTTCATTAGAAAGGAGAGTTGGCTAATAAATAACAATTTTGATTTTTTTCTCTCTCATGTCAATTAGTGACAATGTCAAGGCATTCCAAAAGGGACATTCACCCTTTTTGAGTGCATGCTATATATCTCGACACTTTCATATAAGTGAAAAACCAAAAATTAAAACACAAGATTAATATTTCTATTCTCATTTTTACATAAGATGGAATTGAGTCTCCAAGTTGATTTGTCCATGTTCATACAGTTAATAAGGTGAAGAACCAGGTAAGGGTCCCATCCACATAAATTTTGCTTATCCCTCACAGAGTGGCTTGGCACAGAGTCCCCTGTAGATACTCAAAATATTAATTGACTAAATTTATACTCAGTACTAGTGAGTTTATACCTGCACTAGGGTATTGTAGTCAAGACCATTGCTTCTGTAACTAGGTGAGTACTTAAGGGCAATAAGAAAAACTGCAATCACAAGGGACAAGTCATTTGGTAAACGCAAACTCCTTTGAAAGAAACTGGAAGCCATAATTTCAAGGGAAAGAAGTGGAACAAGTTATGCATTCCCAGAATAAAGAGAAAAATGTACTGCTAATTTCTAACACTTCTGACATCGCTGACAAAGGGACAAGTTCTGTTTCCTTCTTAGGATATTGAAATAAGAGTTTTGAAACTTAGGTAGTGAGGCAGAGAATGTTATGTGTGCCTGGAATTCTACTTCCTTTTCCTCATGAGAGGACAGCTAGGCAGTAGTTCTCAGCCTCCCATGTGATTGAATTCTAGCCAACAGAAAGTGGGCAGCAATGATTTCTGCCCCTTCCAGGTCTGACCCATGGACACCTCCTATACAGTCCTCCACATTCTTCCACTATCTTTTGGAAGATTCAGAGGATGGAAGAGGCATAGGATGGAGAGAACCTATATCCCTGAATATCTTAGCTTGTGTTCCCCTCAAAGCACAGCCTCAGAAAAGGACTTAGGTACAAATAGTTTATTGGGACAGTGACCCCAGAAAGCAGGATAAGAAAGCAGAGATAGTGAGACAGTGGGAGAAGGAAGCTATTAAAAGGGTTAGGTATTCAGGTCACTAGGATCGGGGAAGGGAGCATAGTTCCAGAAGTCTCCTGAGAAGCCTGCAAAATGCCACTTGGGATTTTCTGCCCAAAGGATGAGAGGTAGGAGCATCTGTGCAGCGACTCACATCCGCCATCCTCCCATAGACCAAGAGCTGCCCTCAGGGGTATTGATCCCACTGTTGTTCTAAGCTGCACAAGTGCTAGGGTTGACTGAGCTCCTCCAACACCACTCCCGGGGACCATGGAGTTCGAGGATCTCCAGGGAAAGAATGAGGACGTGGAGCATGATGCGTGGAGGTGAGATGCTGATGGCAAGAATTGTTCATACCTATCCTAGCTGGCAATCAGAGACAAGGACCAAAGGGTGTGGGTCGAGGCCTACAGTGCGTCTGCTGAAAGACAGTGTGGAGCAGAGCAATCCCTCCCCCTCCAACCCAGCCCACATTGAGCCATGACAAGAATGAGAAAAAGCTTTTATTGTGTCAAGTCTGAATGTTAGGGCTTTTGTCCGGTTCGGTTTGCTTTGGTTTGGTTGACATGTCTAGGTTACGCTGATAAATACAGATGGGAGAGTGGACAATCCAGAACCTATGAAGTTTCTGGTTTTGTTTTAAACCATGATGGATATTTAATCACCACATTAGTTAGATGTTAGATATTCAGATACCTTAGGGGTAAGCCATGATAAAGTGAAAATTATTTTCCTAAGACTCAATGGCAAATTGAAAATGCAGTATAAGTCTTAATTAAACTGAAATTTTAATTTTTTAAATAATGAAGATTTTTAAAGAACAATAATATTCACAATATTAAAGAAGGGTGGCAAAGTAGTTATATACAATAGATACTATGGGGAAATATAAACTGATAAACTTTTCCATTAATTAATCTGTATTAATAATACATATCAAGAATTTTCTAAAAATTCCTCAGTTTGTATTTTTAGATTCTAAAACTATCTAATTAGTCTATTAATTTTTGTCTGTGTTTCCCAAGAAAGTATTCAAAATTACTCCTTTGAGCTGTCCAGGAAGCATTTCATGAGGAAATAGTCATAAATTCAGACAAAGATTTAAAACATAAGGAAAAAATGTCCCATTATTTATAATAGCATACAGTTGGAAATTAACTGAATGTCCAACAATAGGAGATTCATTAAATTATGGTACATCCACATAATGGACTGTCAGTGCTCATTATACTACATGACTTCAAAAATATTTAATGTCCTTGGGAAGTTTTCATCCATAAACTTATGTGAAAAAAGATACAAATTTGAACATGCAATACAGTATGTAACACAAAATATACATATATAAATTAACAGTTAGAGGAAAATATATTAAAACATTAACACTATATCAACATTGTAACAATATACCTGTTAGCAATAGGATTATGGCTAATTTTAATTTTATTGCTTTGCTTTATTTCCTAAATTTGCAATTATGAGTATATATTTCTTCTACTATTGTAAAACTATTAAAATGTTTTAAATTGTTTTTTCCAAATGTATTTTATATACATAATGATGAGTCTGCTTTGGGTACAATCTGGGTGTGTTGGAAGAGTTGCCCTGAGACCCATGGAGTGCTTTGTTAGCAAACTTCGCAACAGGTGATCAGAGTTGTGTAGGGCATATTATTTATAGCATTTAATTAGGGCAAAAGTGCTTCAATAGGAATGTGATCATGTTGTTCCACAGCTAAAACTTCTTTGGTTCCCCCCCTGCCTTCAGAACAAAGTTCCAGTCCTTTAGGGTGGCACCCAAGACCTTCTCTGATTCAGCCTTTGCCTGCTTCCACAGCTGGCCTCTTACTCTGCCCATAGCCACCACTCTCCAGCCACAGTGATTTCCTGGCAGTTTGGGGAACACACAGTGCTGCCTCTGGTCTCAATGCCTTCAGATTGCTGTTTGTTGTTCTTGAAAGGGAACAGGAGTGAGTGAGCGGAATGTGTAAGACAGAGAAGGAAGAAAAGCCAAAAGCCAGTATATGGGTGCATTATCACATTACTGCTGTGAGCAGAGAGACTCAATTCACTGGTACCTCTTGAGAAGCCTACATAAGGCCTCCCATATTTCTCTGCTCAAAGGACAAGAGTTAGGAGCCTTTATCCATCAATTCTCATCTTCTGTTGGTTAAGAGTTGCCGCAGGGGCATTAACTCCCTCACAAGTTTGAAATGCATACACACTAGGGATGCCTGCCTCTCCCTGAATCCCTTTGACTTACTTCTATTTACCACTCAAAACTCATTTCATAGTTTCTTTGGAAAGACTCCCCCGATCACCTTCTGCACCAAACTCCTAAAGCTCCCTTAGGTACCCCTACTCCAAGTACTCTTAGCATAAAGCTCTCCTGCAAATAAAACGGCATCAGTCATGCATCCTGTAATTGTAAGCCTTCTCTCCCATTACAGGTACCACAAAGGCAGGGAGCAGATTTTTCCTTCCGTTTCTGTGTTCTGCCTGTATTCTGTACCTGCACAGGACCTGGCAATAGTAGGCACTTAATAGATAGATGTCAGTTGAATGAGTGCAGCAGGTAGTGACATACTTCTAACTAAGCATAAACATTAGGTCAATATCCCTTAGCATGTCTTCAGGTAGCCAACTGAGTCGTTCTCCTGAGCCAGCTCTCTACAACCTCTCCTCCGACACTGCATCGCATTGAAATCTCGGATAAGCTGCAGAAAGCGGAGCTATATGAAAGCCTGTATCATTTGGTATCTGTGTGCCAAGAAGATAAAGCCCTGTAGAGAACTTAAGCAGTACAGCACATCGCGGTAATATATTTGTGCCAAATCACCCCCCTTCCCAGCTCTACAATTGTTCACATGTCCTTTCTGCCAGCCTAAATTTGCTTTTTCAGTCAGACTTTGCTTCGGACCTCATCATTGATGGTCCCTTGAGAGGCCCAAATCCTCAATTCTGACTTTTACTGGATACTTTTTTTAATTTTCTAACCTGCTGGCAGTCCCTAAAAATCCCCACTCTAAAAACAGGCTAAGATTTACTTTGTTTTCCTCAATATGCTTTACATATTACATTTTCTTCTATTCATTAGAAACTCCAACGGGTATTTTTCATGTCATGTTAACTTGTACAATGGCACAAAGACAAAAATATAAATAATAAGTACTGGTTTTTTACCAACAGTTATTCAGTCATATTCTCAGGAATATTTGTTAAATATCTCTGTCAAGATTCTTGACAGGACCCTCCTGTTCTCCATTTCTACCACGTAGCACCCAAGCTCTCTGCTATATACATACTGAAAAAGTAGCTAAAGTATATTAATTTAAGAGATAACAAATTATTAGCCTTTCCAGGATATCCACAGGTGTTAGTCTGATTCTGGTTTCTGGTTGTACCATATTCTTAGTTGTGTTTTTGGTCAATTCAGGCTTCTTCTATGTAGACAGAGGCATGCCTAGCACAGCTATCCCTGTAATCTTGGACACTTTATAGGTAGCCTCTTAGGACTCATAGGGGGCCAGTTGGGAGCATCAAACAGCCTCAGAGTTCTTGAGCAAAGTAGACCAAAATTGGGACCATGGAATACTAATAATTTTCGTTAAGTCATTAAGCATTCTTTTCTAACAAACAAACCAATACAAAAGAAATTTTGTAGTTGAGACAAGGGGTCTAACATTTTTCTGTTAAAGGACCAAAGAGTAAATATTTTAGGCTTTGTGGGCTATATGATTCATCTCAGCTCTGCTGTTGTAGTGCAAAAGCTGTCACAAACTCTGTGTAAACAGATGGGAGGGGCTGTGTTCCAATACAAATTTGTCTAAAAAAGCAGATGGTGGGTCAGATTTGGCACATAGGCTGTAGTTTGCCAATCCCTGGTCTAGATAAATCGATATTATTCTCAAAAATCTTAAAAGTTCAAAAGAATTACTGAAATAATTAAGCTCTTATTTGCCGGGATGACAACAGAACAACTATTTTTTATTAAAGCCAAAGTATAAAACTGAACCCCAGCTCTAGGATAGGTGGTCTCCAAAATCCAGCACTGGGGCAGCTTGACTCTTGCAGAGTCCCACTGATCTGAGCTCCAGGTTTTGTCTGGTTTTCAGTAATACCCAGTAACTCACAGCAAAGTGTATGCTAAATAAGGAAATCTAATTATGTTCAAATAATCAGAATCTGTATACTTTGCTTAAAAGTAACAGGAAGAAGCTAATTTGATTTCCTAATGTGATACACAAAAACAAACTTCCTGTATCAGAGACTTCCTGGTAATCCTGATGGAAGGCTCCAATTTGACATCTTCTTAAAGGAAAAGGAGATGATCCTCTTGGAAAAATACAACCAGCAGATTGTGTATCTGCCCACTTCTATTTTCTTTTGTCCAGATCTTTTCTTGCTGAAACTGGATTTGTACTGATTAGAGATTTATAGGTTGTGATTTTCAGAGAATTCAAGATAGAGGTTCCTATGCAACCTTACAAGGAAAAAAAATCTATTTCCTATTCAGGGTTTAATTTTACTTGAAGGAAATGAAATTAAACTATGACTCAGAGGAACCTGAGTGCATGAAAAAGCTATTACCAAAGGACTGTAGACCAGCAATAATGGAGTGTTTGAAGACTTAGTTACCTCAAAGTAAACCCCAAACCTTTATACATTCCCTCATTGAGCTTCTCTAGCCAGGTGCTTCCACTTGTAGGAATTCATTGGCATCAGTCCTACCTATGATCTTTTCCAGACAGTGACAAGGAAGAATTGATCTTTTAGATTAACTCATACTGTTAACCAATTTTCAGGGGTAGCTTACTTTAAACAGAAGTAATGTATTTCACTCTATTAGCATATTTAGTTTTTGAATTTATAGTCTAAGGGGTTTTTAACCTTTTTGTACTATGGGTCTCTTCAGCAGTCTACTGCTGACTTTGGATCCCTTAACAGAGTAAGGTTATTAAATTCATTAATTGAATTACACAACGTACATGGGAGTACAAAGGAAACCAAATTTAAGTACAATTGTCAAAGTTTTTTAACGTCTTTTTTTTTTTCTGTTGTCTCCATTTTTTTATCTCTACTTCTTCACTTCCTTGCCATTCCTTCTCTTTGTTCTCTGAGTAAACAAGGACTGAGGAACCAAACAACAAACTTTTAAAGAAGCCAAGAATCTCTGTGTTTCTAAGGATCCATATAGCTCTGAACTAAACCTGCCAGTAATAGAGGAAGCTAAGGAATCCAGCCAACTAAGAAAACACTAAGCTTCTTTCACCTAATCCAGTTCTAGGTATACCATGGACTCACCTCATCCTTTACATGGAGTGTATCGATCTAGTGTAGACAGTAGGCATTATTTTCTGGCTGTAGCATTATTCTTCCAACCAGCACCCACATATCTGGGGACTCCTATCCATCATTTGGATCTCAGCTTGGATAACATACCACTTCTTCTGAGAACTTTCACTGACTCCCAGGATTCTGGGCAAGAATATCATACTTTGCAAACCAACTGTACACTGAACACCAGAGAACTCACCAAGCCATACAATACCTGCAATTTCCTATTTACATTTTAACATGTCTATTTCCTACATCTGCTTCCTTCCAGTGCCTGGTACAAAACCTTGAATACATAGAGACTCAGAGAGTATTTGCTGGGGGAAAAAAAAAATTCCTAACAAGGCAAGTCTCTAGCACCACATTTATTATCATTCCTTGCTATTATACCAAACTTGGACATTCCCCAAGAAAGCTCTGCAATTGGATGGTATAAGGCACCTCTTTCAGATTAACGACTAATTTGCAAAATTTCTAGTTGAATCCTCAAGATTTTCTTTTCACCAAAAGACATGTGTTAGAATGTTCAGATCAGCACTATTCATTATAGCCACAAACTAGACACTACCCAAGTGCCCAGCAAAGGTAGAATGGATGAATAAGTTATGATATATTTATATACCAGAATACTAGAAGGCAATGAGAATAAAGAAACTATATGGGTAAATCACATAATACAATTCTGAGTGAAAGAAACCAATTTAAAAAAATGTATTTAGTAGATGCGTTCATTAAAAATAGGTGAAATGGGAATCATTTTTCAACAAATGGTGCTAGGACTAGATATTCACATGCAAAACAATAAATTTGGACTCCTACATCATACCACATACAAAAATTACACCAACAAGGACCAAAATATAGGCATAAGTATGCATGATCTTGGATTAGGCAATTTTTTTTTAACACAAAAGCACAAACAACACAAGAAAAATAGATTAAATTGGACTTGATCAAAATTTTAAAACTTTTGTGCTTCGAAGGACATCATCAAGAAAATGAAAAGACAGCCACAAAATGAAAGAAAAATTTTGCAAATAGAATGCACAACAAACTATTACAACTCGATGATAAAAAGACAACCAAAATTAAAAGTGGGCAAAGGTCTAAATAAACAGTTTTCCAAAGAAGATACAAATAGCCCATAAGCACATGGAAAGATGCAACGTTACTAGCCATCAGGGACGTGCAAGTCAACACCGCAATAAGATACCATTTCACACCCCTGAAAATGGCTATAATTGAAAAGACAGACAATCACAGGATGTAGAGAAATCAAAATTCTTATACACTGTTAGTGGGAATCTAAAATGGTGCCCCCGCTTAGGAAAATAGTTTGGTAGTTCCTCAAACATTTAAACATAGAGTTACCATGTGAAAAATCTAGCAATTCCACTCCTAGGAATATACCCAAGAAAAATGAAAACACATGCCTGCACAAAAACTTGTTGTACATAAGGATTTATAGTAGCATTATTCTTAAAATCCAAAATGTGGAAACAACCCAAATGTTCCTTCACAAATACATTTTTAAAATGTGATATATCCATACAGTGGACTGTTATTCAGCAATAAAAGAAATGTGTTGATCAATGCTACAACATGGATGAATTTTTTAACCATTATGCTAAATGAAGGAAGCCAGTCACAAAGGAACACATGTTATGAATGAATTATGAAAATTTATTGAGTGGCATATTTATCATTTTTGAACCTTTTAGTGTCTATGTTTTAATTAAATAATTTCTATCTGAAAAAAATCTAACTGGGTCTGGTAAACAGGAAAATGTGCCCCAAAACTATCCATATCCTACTAATCACAGGAAACTGAATGTGTTACCTTACATGGCAAAGGGAATTGGGGGTCGCAGATGGAATTAAGGTTGTTAATAAGCTGATCTTAAAATAGGGAGATAATCCTGGATTATTTGTGTAGTCCAACTGCAATCACAAGGTTCTAAAAAGTGGAAGAAGGAGGCAGAAGAACGGTCAGAGTGATGTGATATGATCTGAGAAGGATTCAACTTGCCATTGCTGCCTTTGAAGATGGAGGAAAGAGCCACACATCAAACAATACGGCAGCCTCTAGAAGCTGGAAGAGGCAAGGAAATTAGCCTACTCAGAGCCTACGGAAAGGAATGCAGCCTAGCAGACACCTTGATTTTTAGCCCCCTGAGACCCTTGTCAGACTTCTGACCTCCAGAGCTGTAAAATGATACATCTAGTGTTGTTTAAACCACTAAGTTTATGGTTATTTGTTTCAGCAGCCATAGAAAAGTAATATACTGAAAAACATCAATTTCTAAATACCTATTAAATCAGAATTGGGTAGAATTGTTTTTAAAGATAGCCTTCAGGCAACAGAAAAATTATAGAACAAAAATCATTTTTTCTAATGAAGCTGAATAACTTTGCATATGCACCCAGACCCAGCACTGGTGTTAACCTCTCACATGTCTCATCTGTGACCAGTGGTAGCAGATCCCAGTAAAGAAGAGAATTAATGGCTAATGTGCCCCAGATGACCGAACCTTGGCAGGTGGCCAGCTTAACAAGGTGTTAGGGAGCAAGCCAGTAAATCTAGATAGCTATAAAAAGAAGTAGTGGTTGGGCTTCCCTGGTGGCGCAGTGGTTGAGAGTCCGCCTGCCAATGCAGGGAACACAGGTTCGTTCCCTGGTCTGAGAAGACCCCACATGCCGCGAAGCGGCTGGGCCCGTGAGCCATGGCCGCTGAGCCTGCGCGTCCGGAGCCTGTGCTCTGCAACGGGAGAGGCCACAACAGTGAGAGGCCCGCGTACCGCAAGAAAAGAAAAAAGTAGTGGTGGCAGTAAGAAAGAGAAATGAATGGGAAAGTCTCAAAAGTTTTCGAACTTGCATCTTATGACATTCGGTTGAGCTGTGCTCTCCAGTTTTGTCCAAATTCCAAAGCTCAAATGCCAGACAAGACTCTGTTCCAAAACCACAAAAGCCACATTGAAAGGAAAATGGGAAAGATAATTCTTGGAGCATAAGTATATTTTAAAATTTTACTCTAGTTTTACCTTTGCATATGCAAAAATAGTGACAAGTACAAAATAAGCCTGAAAGTATGGTAAGAAAATGTAGTAAAGTGACAGTCATGAAAATGATTGTTACCACAATCTTAAGTATATTGAAACAATGTTCCAGAAACCATGAAACTTAGAAAACATGACCCCTGCACCATTTCCTTCCCGTTTAAATAGGAAATGCTCAAATTACCCAACAGAATAAAACTACTCTCATCCTCTCTCACTCACAAAACCCCAAAAGAAAATGTGTGAGTTCAGGCAGAGGGACAGCCTGCTCCTTAATTTTAATAGGTCTGAACTTCTCCCCAGAAATTATACATGATCCTATATAATACAATCACTTTTAGGAGACATAATTCTGTTTCTCCCCTATTCAAATTAGAATATTTTTCACATTACAAGTGTTCCCCTGGTTCAAGACATAGCATTCAACTGTAAAATCAATTTCTAGATCCAGAGAGCAACATTGATTCCTAATGCTACCATTCCGTGATTCCATGAGAACAATTTAGTTCCACCCTGAGACTCTGGGCAGAGATCAGAACAAAGGTCCTGGTATCATAAACTTTCCAACTATGTCAAATCCCAAAACAGAAAAGAGGAAAGAAGGGCCTCTATGCTTCTTCCTAAAGCTCATCAGAGCCCTTTCTTGGTTGGTCTTAGAGATATAAATTGTCTCCCTCTGTGTACTCTTTAATTTTCTCTCCTCATATTCAACATGAAGAGGGACCTGAGAAGGTTAACTGAAGAAGGTTAACCCACACAAAATATGCATTACCCATTGCCCTTTTCTGATTTCAAATTAAGTATATAATTAGTGAAAAAGGAAATCCATGCCTTCTGGTGATGAAAAATTAGGAAATCAATAGGTGGTTGCCTCTGCAGGGACTCAGGGGAATTTGGGGTCGTCAGTTGGGGCTGCCAGTTATAATATCTGAAATGGCAACACAGGCATCCTGTTCAGGCCTCAAAGCACTGAACAGATGCCCCACTTCTGGGCTGGCTGGCTCTGAAGATTTGCAGAGAAATGAAAAGATGAAATTGATCTGTGGAAATGTAGGTAACAAAGGAAAAGCAATAATATTGCTTTTAATACTGCCAGAAAGCTTAGAAAACAAAAGATTTTATACACATTTCTTAAAATATTAAAATGAAGAGAAATTGTTTTCTCCTACTTTTCCCCACAACTGCTACAAATGATGCATCCCTTCAAGCACTGTCTACTGCTTCATAAAGGAAGCTGTTATGTGGCTGCCCTCTTAGGTGTTGGAGGATATATAGCACCTTTTAGCCTTAATTGTGTGTTGCCTTGATTTTATGGTCTGCTTGCACAAGCCAGCATTCTGTTAGTGCTGTTTGTGGGCTGAATGCATTTATTGACGTGTGGAGCTTTCTGTGTTCATAAACTCCTGCATATGGGGACTTGAATCACCCATTTTGTGTAAATTTTTTCAGTGACACTATCCTTTTCTAAACACTGGTAACCCACAGCCAACTGAAGACATAAACAGTCAGGTTTGTGTATTTGTATTCAGCCTCTTTCCTCTTTGTATTCAGTCTCTTTCCTCTTTGTAAGGTGCCCCGTAGCGTACAGTTTCAACACTACATAAACAAACCATTGTTGTATTCATTCACTTAGGTTTATGAACAGAAAGAATCCCAGAATTGTTTTTATCCATTCCAAGCCTTAATTATTGCTTTTAGAGAAATATACTATTTAATTAGCACCCCTGAATTTTCTCCCACAAGATAGGCGTAATGCCTCATGTAGCAATTAGTATTTTGAAATTGTGTTATAATTTGTGCAATAGAAAATTAACCTAGATTGAGGTCACAGGTGTCCTTCTGAGGTATTTTTAACCTGGTTTCTTTAAAGTTAAACATAACTGCTATTCCTTTCCCTTTGAATAGCTTACCTAAAGAGGCTCCTCCTTCAGATCTAGCAGAGTGTTTAAATGCAGGGGCTTTGGACGGAGCCAGACTCAGATTCTACTTTTGACTCATTCTATATGACCTCTCTGGCCCTTGTTTTCACTGCTTTTAATAGAGAATGATTTTTCCAACATTTTAAAGTATTTAAAACATTAAAGGATTGAATATAATATGCTTTGCCACTGGACTGACTCATACTCCACTTCAAGTCTCAGATTTATCTAGGGAGCCTTTCATGATCCTCAACCCTGGGCCAGAGCTCCACCTGTGTACTCCCATTAGACATTCTATTTGCTTTATCATCCTGCTCTGTATTGTTTTTACATGTGTCTGAATCTATTTCCCACAACTTTCCCTCCTCACGCTTCCACACACTGCTGACTATAAGCCTGCTGAGAACAGAACTAGATCTATATTTTTCACAGCTTGTGATAATCACTGATGCTATTCACCAAATACATCCATGTATTTGCCCCTCTGGGCACATGGTGGCATTTAACTTCCTGACACCTTGTATGTGGAGTGGGCCCATGTTTGACCAATGAATCATCAATAGAAGTAATGGAAGTCACACTGCAGACCGAGTATTTAGTTACTGATTTGATACACTACAAGGGCTTTTTCCTTCAGTGAATGGCAACATTCAGGATGGTGGCTACCTGATGACTCAAGATGGTCAGCCCGAGAGTCTACAAAATACAATGAGAAGAGCCCTCCACTGGTCCATGATGGACACACAGAATGAATGACATATAAACCTATGTTGATTTATGTTACTGAGATTTTGAGGTTATTTGTTATTGTTGCATAACTCTGCTCATCCTGACTGATGCACAGATATATACCCAGTCCTTGATACAGTGAGTAACCATAGCAGACTCTTCATAAACACTTAGTACATACTGTTCCTCACCAAACATAGCACTACTAATCAGGATATACATTCATTAGCATTGTTCACGATACAGCATCCTTGCTTTCTGTGTGTTCTAAGTTCTGTTGAACTTGGGTGATTTTTGTAGCTACAAGAATGAAAGGCCCATCCTCCACTATTTGAGCCATGGACAGGCCTCCAGTAATCATTATCTGTAGAAAAGGCTTGTGTGGCCTGCCTTTGATCTTACAGCAACAAGTCATATTGGGCAAAAAGTGGTGCTAAGTTCATGGTAAAATGAACTGCCAGCTGCCTCCGGTAAAATAAACTAATATTTTCTGAACTTTATGCAGTGGAAGTAGACCTCCTGGCCAAAGGTAAGAAAAAAATTCACTTGTGTAACCAGCAAGAACTGAATAATGCATTTTCTACAAAAACCCAACCCATCACGGGCATAATTTTTTTTTTCTGTGGCCTACTGATTTGAGGACCCTCATGAGGCTTTAAGTTCTTGAGTATTTGAGATTGTTGAAGAGTAAATCTTGTTAATGATGGAAACAGTAAATCTTTTCCTTGTCTTGCTTCAAAGATTTTGTAGACCAATAGATGGACGGTTAGATGGGGCACTACATCTGGTCAAGAGACCTTTGAACTTTGGTCCTGTATAGACAACCAGATAAGGGCAGAAAGTGAAGAAAATAAAAGAAGGGATGAAAAGAACAAGAGTTCAGGAAGAAAAGAGAGAGACAGAAAGAAAAAGCATCAAGAAAAAATAATTTAAAAAGGAAGCTTTGGCAAACCAAAAAAGACAGTAGGAAATTTGGTAATAAAATTATTAAACTAGTGAGCAATGAGATGGAAGAGGAAATGAGACACATTCCTTAAAAGTGAACTATGTTGGAGGCATCAGTTCACTGTGACCAAACAGGTCAGACGAACAAAGTATAGAACAGAACACTATACAACTTGAAGGCCAGGTCTCAATGACAGAGCAAAGAAGAAAAAAGTAAATATTATAATAATTCATATTAACAACCTAGTTAGAATGGTAATTAAGGTAAAGGTGGAAAGAATTTTGCATGAGTTGTATTGACAGTTTGCTCAATTATTTGGTTTTACCAGAGTAAACCTAACCCCAAGCTGTAGTTATCCCTTCACCACAACCACCACCACCTACCAGGGTTCTGGCATCACATAAATACATTCGTTATTTTCTACCAAGGATGAATGGTTTGCCTACGAACATGGAATTCTTGAAGCTCATTGTTGGCTGACAGACCTAAATTCTAGCTGAGCTAAAGAATCAATTGGGAAAATGAAAAATACATGGTAAGGACCACACACATAATGTTTGGCTGCTATATCTTGTTTCTCACTTTTGTGTACTGTTTTAAGATCCATAAGCATTCTTAGGAAAATAAAACCGCCAGGATACTTGGGAAGTACTCAAACTCATGACGTTCACAGAAGAGTGAGGAGGATGAAAAGAAATGAGACAAGTTGATGATGGCATCAGTTAAATACGTTCCCCTTGAGGTGCTCCAAGAAGGGAAGTTGTTCAGCCATAAAACAAAGACAGTTCATCATTCTGCATGACTATTCCTGAATAGACCAAAGCATTTTTCAAAATCTTTGAAAGCTTCAAAAAGAAGGAAGAAAAGTTCTTAGAAAACTCTGTCACATTGAATCGGAAAATATATGAAGCTGGAATAGAACTAAGGAAGGCTTTGATGCTGCACAAAAGGTGATCAGAATAAAGTATTGAGCAGAACAACCAGTCTCAGACCCGAAATGGTAGAAATGGTAGACGATTAGGTTGACTCAACCATCCGCATTTGTTACTTTCAACAAGAAATTTAAACTATTTTTTCAAAATTTTCAGTTTTTTCAAAATAGTATATATATATAATATACAAATCACACGCATGTATATATATAAGAATATAATGTATAATATATATATTAATGTGTATATATACATATGTGTATGATTTGTATGTATATGTGTTTGTGTGTACTGTGTGTGTGCACATATGTAATATATGTGTGATTTGTGTATATATGTGTGTGTGTGTGTGCATTTGTTTTTCAAATAGAGTAACTATTTCAAAGAGTTGCTCTTCCAGGACTGAACAATATATTTTACCAGAAAGGAATATTCTGGAAAAGGTTAAATTTAGAACTCATAAAAGTAGACATGGTGATGTAAGCTTCCTGCAGGCAAGAACATTTGGGACCTGGTACCCAAGAGGTGCACAATAATCATTTTTTGACTGAATAACTGAACTATAAAGTTCATTATTATAGTTTTAAGTTCTGTATGTAGTGAAGGACTTCAGTGACACCAGAAGCCCTTGTTTGCTATTTTTATTATCTTCAGGTAAAAAAATCAATTGTCGTAGTTTCTAGATTAAAAAGGAAAAAACGCTACACCAGCCAAGAGGAGAGAAAAATAATAGGTTTAAAACGCTCTCCTAGCAATAAAGTCCAGAAGTGCGATTTCTGATGCCTGAAACTATATTCTTTGTTACATTCCTCCTCTGCTTCCTGTTGGCACTAGACTAGTTATGTAACTTCCCTGAACTTCACTTCTCATCTGTGAAGTAAAATTGGTGACTCCCCCTCACCTTCACCCCGGCCACATGATAGAAATGTCAGAGAAGGAATTGGAGGGAACGGAGCTTAGGAACTGAGCAGGCTGAGTCTACACCATTCACTCCAAGCAAAATCTGCCAGTTTTGACTCTTAGATAGGATGTTAAAGGGTACAGAGCCCTTTTTGGAAACAATAGAAATTAGAAGTTAGTGAAGCAAAATTTTTAATGTACTGGAAAAATCATTGACTCTAATGTCTTATACCCATAAAATATATTTCAAAAAGTGAACATGAAACAAAGATTTTTGCAGATGTACAAAAATTGAACAAATTTATCCCCATAGAGGAATCCACAAAGGCAACAGTTAGAAGCTGGTTGGACCCTTCAATACTATCTCAGGGGTATAAACAAATTCATCACCAGCAAACCTGCACTACAAGAAATGTTAAAGGAAGTCCTTTGGGTAGAAGGATAATTATATTGGATGGAGACCTGGATCTACACAACAAAATGAAAAGCACCAGAATGATAACTATACAGAGCTCTGTGTCAAATCTGCCCATTACTATCTCTTCAGGAAAGATGTTCCATGAGGATCACTAAAGGACAATGAGACAGTTTTACAGATTGATACATGTTTATTTGTCAGAGCTGAGGCTTCTGCTGACTTTAGCGTTTCATGAAAGTTGTAAGATGTGTTTTTGACAAGTTCCCAGGGGGCATGGAGAATGCGTATTTCCTGAAGCAGCGGGGTGAATGGGGAACATACGGCATAATTTTTCTCTGAGATCTTTAATTACAAATCGGCTGAATAGTGTGACACACTGGGTCACAATGGAACTCCTCCCTTTCTTCCCCATTGTTCACCAAGGTGCCTAGATTCCAACTCAAGCGTGCCTCTGTAACATCGCTCCTTCCTACCCTCCACATACTGCTCCAGTTCACACTTCATGCCCCCTCTCCACAGGCTGCGCAGGCTATGGTCTCTCACCTAGTGTCTTTCCTCTCAAGCCCATGCTCACTGATGGCACCAATGAGCAGCTTGGAGGGAAGGGGCACAGCATTTTAAATGAATAGTGTTCTATTCATTTTTGTTTGCAAACCATTTCAATTCTCCCTGAAGCCCTCTGGGAACTGGTAGCATGAGAGATATGGGTTAATACAGTAGGATTTCAGTTTGAGAAAAACTTCCATAAAAGAGGTATTCAGACATACAAAAGGAAACAAACTTGAGTGACATGGTTTTATGAGCTGAATTATGCCCCTCTCAAAATCCACACGTCGAAGCTCTAACACCTAGTACCTCAGACTGTGACTGCATCTGGAAATAGGGTCTTTAGAGAGGTAATTAAGTTAAATGTGGTCATATGTATTGGGGGGGTGCTAATCCACTATAACTATTGTCTTTATAAGAAGAGGAAATTTGGACACATTCATGTGCATACATAGACCAAGAGGTGACCATTTGAGGACACAGCAAAAAGATGGACATCTGCAAACCAAGGAGAGAGTCCTCAGAAGAAACCAACCTTGCTGACACCTTGATCTTGGACTTCAGCTTCCAGAACTGTGAGAAAACAAGTTTCTGTTGTTTAAGCCACAAAAAAAGTTGCAGAGCCACACCACACATAAAATATTGGGCAGAGTGGGGCAGGGGGGCAAACTCATGGAACAGGCCAAAGAAAGACCTCACAAAAATACCAGAAGGTGGGGCTTCCCTGGTGGCGCAGTGGTTGAGAGTCTGCCTGCCGATGCAGGGGACGTGGGTTCATGCGCCGGTCCGGGAAGATCCCACATGCCGCAGAGCAGCTGGGCCCATGAGCCATGGCCGCTGAGCCTGCGCGTCCGGAGCCTATGCTCTGCAACGGGAGAGGCCACAACAGTGAGAGGCCCGCGTACCACAAAAAAAAAAAAAAAAAAAAAGAAAAAACCAGAAGGGAGCTCCTTATTCCAAACTTTTGAGTGAAAAGCAAAGTGCTTCTGCTTTAAAGGAACAAAAAGATGGGTCCAGTATCATTTCTGCAATAAGATGTTAGGGAGACATCAGGTACATTCTTGAATAATAAAATGGGGGCCAGTTAGTGGCAATGAATCAAGGACAATGTGCCACTACATGCCCCTGGTTAGAGAGAGATCACACCCTGGGCAATGGCTAAGGTGAAGTCCGAATGAGAACAGAGGATCTGGGATGCGTTACAGACCTCAAAAGGGAGCTAGGATTCTACAGATTCAGATGGGGGTTAAGGATGCTATTTTAGGCAGAATAGACAGAATGAGAAAAGGCAATAAAGCTAAGGATACTCTTGCCCTGTGGTGTGTGAGTTATCAGCTCCGCTGGAACTCATTCGCCATCTGAGAATGGAGTCAGCAGAGAAAAGGCTAGGAAAGCAGGTCAGGGCTTATTGTGGAGGATATCAGTGTGGAGGTGATTAATTTATTCTTAATTGATAAGGAAAAGTCAAGCCACTGAAAGTTCTCACTGACAAACTCTTAGTCCTTATGCCAAAAACTAGACTGAGAGTAATATACCTGGGACCTATCTATATTAGTTTTATCTATACTATTACCTGGACCTACTCTCAGCTAAAAGTGTGAAATTTAGAATTAACCAAGGGTTATGTGTGATGGCAGTATCCTAGGCTGTGAAAATAAATCTGTGGAATATGAACACACATACACATAGGGTTTTTAAATGGATTAATTTTCATTGCAAATGAACATGTGTTAAAGTGTTACTGCTCACCTAAATTCTACAAGTCATTTTAATATAACAGAAACTAATGGACCCTGGTTAACTGTGAAGGTATAAATTGGCACGGGGAGTGGCCATGTCACAGGTGTGTCATCTTTTCTCCCCCCATGTGAGAAGGTACAATTACACTGCTAAATGAATCAAAGAAAAGAATGAATGACTTTTCCAGGAAGATAAACCAAATGTTAATTTTATATAGCCAAAGATGTATGAGGCTCATAACGTGTTTTCATTTTCTCAAAATAGAGCTCTCAAAGTCAAACGTAGGAGAGGGTGAATTCTCAAGCTGCTTAGAGCTCTGATGCCCTCATGTGGGAAAAAAAACCGTTCACACAAATGTCAACCTCTAGGACACCTGGGGAAATTCTACGTGCTAACACGATAGGAAGAAATGGTTCATTCGTGAAATGGTTATGAATGTACATTTGGAATTTTCGTTCTCTCATTAATGCTCTTTAGGCATCTTTGTTCAACATTAGAGGCCATTGGAAATCAGCGGGAAATGCATAGAGTGTCAATAAATCATTTTTCTTATAATATGTACACGAATTTTTCAGCTGATTTTCAGTTAATATAAAAAATATAATGCATGAAAACTTTCGATAAATGGTACTAAAAGTGTACCTTAAGGTGCTCCATTCATTATATCTGTTTATTATTATCAGTGCCAAGATGCTCATTTCTTGATGCAGGACTATACATAAGAACAAAAGTCTTATAAACTTCAAGCTATGCCACAGCCTAAAGTTTCTATACCCTAATATCCCAGGGTAAAGCCTGCTTAGAATTAAGAAAATTTACCTTAAAAGTCAGCCTGTTCTCTTCACTGTGCAAAAGTGCTACCCTGATTTGCTTTATTGGCATATATCCACATTTAGGAGGTCTAGAAGAAAATGGGACAACAATGGGGCCAGAGAAGAGGCGGTTGGAGAAAACCCAGAATTTTTTATTCACTCTGCTTTGTTACAGATATGCCGACCCAGTTATATTCCCCAGTATGGAACGGTCCAGAATATCATACCATCTTGGCAGGAAGACACTCTCCCCCAGGCCAGCCCGCACAGATTCAGACAGGACTCTGAAAGGGTCATCAAAGAAGGTGTACTGCCAAGTGGAAGTTTATTAGTTGCAGCCACTGCAAGGAACACGTCATCTTTTTTTGATCACAGGGTTGTTCTAAGGTCACCACATTGAATTGTGAGGTATCAGTGCTGTCAGGTTTCCTGTCCTGTGTCCCTTTCCCTACTTTACAATCTCCCTTCCTATCCTCTACCACATGAAACATGCTGCCCATCAATGACAAACTGGTGTAAGGAGAGCAGAGGGATTTATTTCATAGCACATTGACTGGTCAGTTAGAAACAGATGTCAGCAGCCCCGTGTCGAGAAGGATTCTGAGGTGTGTGTAGGTTCATTTGGCAAATGTACTGGAACTGAAACGTAATGCCTACCATGAGGATATGTGTGTGTGTGTGGAATAGGTCATGGAAGGGCCAGTGCAGCACTAATGAGGTTTAGATTTTGTTCTCTCCTTTATACGTGTTAGGCTCCCGAATTCCTCACCATTCTCTGATGATACCTCAGTCTATATATGTCCTCTTCTCTTCCCGTCTTTAACTGATTAACTCCTATTTGCTCTTTAAGACTCAACGAAAATGCCCCTGCATCCGTTATTCCTTCCTCTTTGGTCTCACAGCACATTGTTCACAGAAGTATATTTTAGCAGAAAAAATATATAAGAGTGACTATTGACATAGAGGTACTGTTAAGCTGTGTGTTACCTGTGGGTGGTAATTTTGCCTAATTCAAGTTTCTATCTCTGGAGCCTAGAACAGTGTTCATTGAATAATAGGCACCAATCTTTCTAGGGAGAAAAAACAGAAAGAATGGAAAAGATAGAGGAGTTCTCTCTCCAGGAGTATGTGATACTTTGCTTGGTATCTGAGGAATTTAAGTTTCATTTCCTGTGAAAGAGATTTCAAGTTTCAAAGAGAAGGTGGAGTTGCTTCATGAAAGAAGCATCTTCTTCGATTTCCCTATAGCCACCGTGGCACAGCACTCAAGTCCCTTGATCCAAGCAAGACTGGCTCTTTCATTTTTAACTTTCCTCAAATTTTTGGTGAACCTTTTGTGTTTGCACAAAGTCCTTTATATGTGTCACATTTGCCTCTTTGTCCTCAGATCCATTCTCTGCCTTTCCCTGCTCTGGTCTGAACTTTAGGGGGCTGATACCTCAAAACCACATTTTCAGTTGGGTACAGCCAATGGGAGGCAATGGCAGGAGAAGAAAATGCCAGGGTATTTCTCTCTCTCTTTTTCTCTCTGCTTTGGACAATGTATCCAGAGGTGACTGTGTCTCCTCCATGCTCCCTGCTTCTCCTGAGCTATGATCATTGTGTTTCCAGCTCTCCATAGGTAAGCTTTTCCAGGCTCCCGGATTCTAATAACACCTCTGCCTCCATCTTTGTCTTCCCATCTCTAGCAGTGAGAGCAATTCCCTGCAGTTGCTAACCCATCCTGTTGGCTCTGTCATCAATTCTAAGACTCTTGTTACAAGTTCCCCGTATTAAAGTCCATCTAATAAATTACCTGGTATAGACTCTACTTTCATGCCATGACCCTGACTGATGCACTGTGCTAGAGCTGTTCAAGTATGCTTTGAAATGTTATATATCATCTCCAAATCAAATGGGAACACAGAGCATTACAATATTCACCATTCACTATATAGAACATACTTATAAGCCTATAGAAACACAGCAAGAGGTATATCAGAGGGAAAAGCACACTGAGGATTCTGTAGAGGGTCCTGATTAATTACTAGACCAAGGGGAAAAAAATAAAAAGATGTGATTTATGATAGGATTAAGGAGTAAGACAAAAGGAGAATGTTTATAAATACAAATACATATTTATAAAATATCTTCTCATGTCCTATAGGACAACAAGAGAATGGGACAGAGAGAAAAGGCAGAAAAAACTTTACTCATGCAGAAACTCATAATGACCCCATCCTCCTGCACAGCTTTAGAGAATACTGACTTATTACAATACAAATTGGACCAAATGGTGAAGGAACTCCAGAACCATCACAGACCTTTCTCGCTTCATTACACAGTGCAGTGGAGCGCGGCACAAATTGAGGAAGGAAGTCCTTTATGTGTTTCACATTTACCTGCTTGCCTTCAAACCCCAGGGCAGAGATTCAGTTGGGAGTGGGATGGGGGCAGAACCTATTGCTGCATAGAGGCTGCATAACAGACGGAGAAAAACCAACTTGCAGTTTTCACCAGCCCCTGTCTCAACTGGCAGTTAAGACAGGGAAGGAGAAAAAACCCACAGCAGACACCCTGTGCCCTGTTTTATTCCTCACAATTGAGTTTTTAGCTGAAGGGTGGAGTCTGGAAAAGAATGTAATTTGCAGCTGCATAACAAGGGGACTGAAAAGCTCAAGGACAAAATGAAAAGCTCAAAAGCTTTGGGGCCTCATTTTAACTCAAATTTTACCAAAATTGCCAACCAATTCAGGAGCAGTGGAAAAAAGCCAATCAGAATGACAGAATATTTTTTCTTTTCAATAAAACTTCAACATCCCATTCCACAGGTTTTATTTTTTTGCATAATTAGATTATCCTTATTTCTTATGTCTTGTAAGCATTTTTATCTGAAGAGTCATTCTCGCATCACAAAAGCAACACTTTTTCCCTTATATTTTTAAGATTATTTTTGGTCCATAATTGGTCCTTATTTTGTTTTTCAGACATATCAAATATACATATGTTAGATTTCTGCACTTTGTTATAATCTATAATTTCCTCTGAAATTTCTTACATTTCTTTGTCTTCTTCCTGCTTTTCTTTCAGATTTTCTTAAGCATGTTCCCACTTTGCTGATTTACATTTCTGCCATGTAGATCCTGTTAATTTTAATTTAATTTAAAATAAGGAGGTCATTAGATGGAGATGGCTTTAATGCCATGGCAGCCTACACAAGCAAACCAAAATCTAAGTTTGTAAAGGCCTCAAAGTTACAAAATTGAAACCTAAGGACAACTAATCACAAACAGGCTTTAAACAATGGCTAATCAATAATTTCTTTGCTTTGCTTCTGCCTTTTCTCTATGAAAGTTTCTCCTGGATCTCCTGTCAGTAGAGTGCTCCTAACCATTTCCAGTTTAGCACTGCCCAATTCACATTGATAAATGCTCAGATGAACTCGTAAAATTTTCAGTATGTCTCAGATTATCTTTTAATAATCCTTTATTGCTTCTAATTCATTTTTAAGAAGTTTTGCAATGCAACTATTTTCTCTATTTCTTCCCCTCTTTTCAGTTCTCTTTATATCTCACTCTGCTGTCTTTCAGCTGTAGGAAGTTTTGTTTCTTTGTTATTATCTTCTGATTAGCCATCTTTGAAGAAATTATATTTTTGCTGGCCTTGCTGTTATAAATTCTAACAAAATAGGAAGATAAGAATATTTAAGCTGATACACCTCAAAAAAAGCTAAATGAAAGCAAAAATAAGGCAATAATGTTTACTACCATTTGTTATTTCACATTTTTCTGGAACTGCTAGCCAATGCAATTAGTTAAGAAAAAGAAAATATTTAATTTTGGAAATGAGAACACAAGTATTGTGTTATTTTCCAATTACATTACTGTATGCCTAGAAAACCCCAAAAGAAGCATCCAAAAAAGTAATACAAGCAGTAAGAATTTAATAAGATGACCAATTACAAAGAGATTATAGAATCATTATATATAACTTCCCAATGTATTGAATACCCAGTTAGTATATTTAAGGAATTATGAGAGGAATGATCATTATTTCGATCAGAATTTATTTAATAGTAGGTGAAAGAAAAAAAAAAACTTTAAACAATAAAATGAATTTGTTGACTCATTTATCCAGAATGTCCAGAGGTAAAGCAGGCTTCAGAGGATGTTCAATATTGTGACACAGTGTTAACAAATATCTTGTTTCTATCTGCTGGTCTTCTGTTTTCTTTTATGTCCTATAGGAAAGATCATCTTTCCTCCAACCACTAAACAAAAGTCCTGGGCCTCTTTTTAATTCGCTCACCTTAGGTCATAAACCTATCAACAAGTCATGATGACTAAGGGCATTCCATGTATTAATTGGCTTTGGCCTGGATTATGTGGCCATCCTGAACCTGTCATTATAGCAATGGAGTGGAATTATCCACCTTTGGAGTTGGAGGTGGGAGCAATCCCAGCCAAACCTGCTCATTCTCATTGGGGTAGGGTGAAAGAGATATTAAGATGGCAACCACAACTGATGATGATAATGATAGTGATAACTGATACTTGAACTGATACTTGAAAAATGTACATAACTATTATAAGGTAAGTAGAGGTTACATTAGTTTAAGATGAGTCGCAGAGCTAAAGTTCCAACACTGGTCTATCTAGCTCAAAATTCAGCTCTTAAAGAAATATATAGGATTTATATGAAGAAAAATCAAGAAACATGGCTTAGAAAGACAAGGAAACAAACATGCATTGATAGATGAGTGGATAAAGAAGATGTGGTACATATATATATAATGGAATATTACTCAGCCATAAAAAAAGAATGAAATAATGCCATTTGCAGCAACATGGGTGGACCTAGAGATTATCATACTAAATGAAGTCAGACAGAGAAAGACAAATAACATACGATATCACTTACATATGCAATCTAAAATATGACACCAATGAACTTATCTACCAAACAGAAACAGACTCACAGACATAGAGAACAGACTTGTGGTTGCCAAGGGGGGTTGGGGGATGGGTGGAGTGGAAGTTGGGTTAGCAGATGCAAACTAGTATATATAGAATGGATAAACAACAAGGTCCTACTGTAGAGCACAAGAAACTATACTCAATATCCTGTGATATGCCATAATGGAAGAGAATATAAAAAAGAATGTGGGCTTCCCTGGTGGTGCAGTGGTTGAGAGTCTGCCTGCCAATGCAGGGGACATGGGTTCGTGCCCCAGTCCGGGAAGATCCCACATGCCGTGGAGCGGCTGGGCCCAAGAGCCATGGCCTCTGAGTCTGCGCGTCTGGAGCCTGTGCTCCACAACGGGAGAGGCCACAACAGTGAGAGGCCCGCGTATCGCAAAAAAAAAAAAAAAAAGAATGTAATAAATAAACAAATAAAAATTAGCCAAAAAGAGAAAGAAACATGGCTTAGAAATAAAAGAATGCCAGAATAAATGGAAAGTTTTACCTTGCTCTTGAAAAGAAATACTCTATATTGAAAGGATTAAAATATGATTTTGCTGCAAGCACAATGAAATTCCCAATGGGAGTGTATGTGTGTTGCGGGGGCGGGGGTTGTTTGGGGAAAGAAGTCAGAGACAGTTGTGTGCACAGAATATTTTATTTACTCCCTCAGACAGCCAGTTCCCCTGCATTTAGGCAGGACTAGGTGACTCATTTAGACCTGTGCTACCCCATATCATAGCTACTAGCCACATGTGGCTTAACTGAAAATTAAGTTAATCATTTTCCCAAAACTTAAAATTTAATTCCTCAGTCATATTAGCCACATTTCAAGTGCTCACATTTCATTAGCTGCAAATGGCAAATGGCTACTATATTGGACAGTGCAGATTATAGAACATTTCCATTATAGTGGAAAGTTCTATAGACAATGAGTTGTGAGAGGAGGAAACATGTACCTCTTTAACCCATGCACAATTCTCCAGCTGCTTTCCCCCTGCGCTGGTGACTGCAGAGCTGAGGAAACCACGTGTTCTATAGCTATAAAGTGTAGCTATAAATCGTTGGCCCTTCTGTTGGCCTGAGTACCTGAGAAACTCTGCAGAGCAAATCCCTTGCCCTGCCCCACTCACACTAACTCATGTGGTATATACACTCTGAGTAAGAGGCAAACTTTTGTTGTGTTAACCCGCTGAGCTTTGGAGGTGGTTTGCGACCATAGTTTAATCTACCCATTTATGACTAAAACTTAGGTTGGCAAATGGTAGTAACAGATTTTTTTAAGAGGATGGAATACTTGATAAACTGATTCAAAAATGCAGATATAATAATTAGGAACATTCTGAAAAAGAGATAAAGAGCAAACTTCTGATGTGATAGATATTAAAATATACAAGTTACAACAATTGAGAGAGTGCAGGAATAGGCACACAGACCAATGAAAGAGAATGGATGTGAGAATAAATGAAAATTTAGTGTGAACCAAAGGTCTCATTTCTAATTACCTGTGTTCACTCCTGTCTCCCTGCAGTGCTAACCAGAGTCTTCGACTCTGAGATGGCGGCACCTTCTCTATTTTTCTCAGAAGACTTGCCCCTGATAGAGCCATCTAGCAGCTGGGTCCACTAACACAGTGTGCCTTTATGATTTTATAATCCCTTGGTCCCATCCTCAATGAAGTCTATCTATGCCCTGTTTTCTAGTTAATTGTAATTGCCCTAGGCATTCTACTAACTTATTGTCTGTTAACATTTCCAATTCCTTAGAGTCCTACCCACAAGGCCAATCCTTTCTTATCAGCCTCACAGTTCATATATTTTGAATGAAGATGGAATTCATGCTTCACTTAGCACAATCCTCTATGAAACTTATAAACTTATATCTTACCCACTTAAATCCGAATCCTTCTGTCTGTGGTTGCTTACTTCTCTATATTGCAGAAGTAGTCGTATTCCATAGAAAACATGCTCTATATTTCATTAATTTCATTAACATTTTATGATTTCTAAATTTGATGTCTTGAACTATCCCTTTACTCATAAGCACACACACCTAATATAATAATAAATAATTTTGAACTGAATAGCAATGAAAATACAGCATATCGAAATTTGGAAGATGCCATTAAATCACTTAAAGGAAGTTTAAAGCAGTAAAGAAAATAAAGTTCTCAAATCAATGATTTCAGCTTCCCCCCCTAAGGAAGCTATAGATATAGGTTGGCAAATAAACACCTGAAAAGATGCTCAGTATCATTAGTCATTAGGGAAATGAAAATTACAACCATAAGGAGGCACCATTACATACCACTACAGTGGCTAATATCAAAAGCCCTGATCAAACCAGGTACTGAAGACGTGGAACAACTGGAATTCTCATATAATCTGGAAGTTTCTTAAAGAGTTCAACATACATCTGCCATACAGCATTGCAATTCCACTTGTAAATATGGACCGAAGGAAAATGAAAGCCTTTGTCCATACAAAGACTTGTATATGAATGTTCACAGCAGTCTTATTTGTAATCGCCCAAAATCTCGAACAACCCAAATGTCCATCAAGGGGTAAATGTATGTTCAAATTGTGGTGTAGTCATACAACTGAACATGCCTCATCAATAAAAAGAACTATTGTTGTATATTGCAATATGGGTGAATCTGGAGGGAAAAAGCCATAGCAAAATAGAAGAAAAGAGTATGTACTCTATGATTCCACTTATATAAAACTCTAGAAAATACAAATAATCTGTAGAGCCAGAAACAGACTACCTGGGGAGTGGAGAAGGTAGGACAGGGGTGGGGATTACAAAGGGGCATGAGGACACTGTTGAGGTGATGTATATGTTTACCATCTTCACTGTGGTTACAGTTACACAGGTGTATACATACGGCAAACGAAAATTGTACATTTAAATACGCGCATTTACTGTATGCAAATTAAACCTCAATAAAGCAGTTAATTTTTAAGTAAAAAAAAAAACAGTTGGCAGAAAGAGAGTTTTATTCTGGATAATCTTGAATTCTATGCCAACAGAAACAGCAGAACATCTTTTTGACTTCTTTATGAAGTAAATTAGTCCAGTTAAAAAATTAGAATCCTAGAAGTTTAGAGTTGGAAAATACCTTAGTGGTTACCTAATCCAATCTTCTGTTTGATGCACTAACCCTCTAGAAAATAACCCTGTTAAATTGCTGTCTAGCTTCTCCTTTAGCATGTATTTAACATGTATTGGTAGGGAAGGTATATAAAAATAAATAAATAAATAAATATTATATACTAATAGAGTCCCCATTGCCAAGAAAAATTATGCCCACAATCTGAGTAATGATTTTGGTCCCCAATTTCCTCTGGCATATTCTATTCAAATCTGACATCATCTACAATTTATTTATATTTTTCAGTCCAAATAATACCTGTCTGTCCACCTGTCTTTATTTTTCCAGTGTTCTATGGAGGTAGACAAAATGGCTAGGCTTTGGATGAAAATTTTTGGATTTTCACATTCTTCTGTATACCAAAACAAGTACTAGATATCTCAATTTGAATATTAAAAATAAAAAACACCAGAGTTATTAGAAGACTGAATGAGATAATATTTTTATAATTTAGTGGGAGGTTTTTCTACCTGTGACGCAAACACTAAAAACAGTAAAGAAAAACACTGATAAATTTGTGTAAATTTAAAATACATGAACAGCTTCAGCAAAAATAACAACCCCCCCCAAAAAACCCTCCATAAACCATAATCTGTTTTAGTATAAAAGAATTAAATCATGATGAGTAAAAATGAAGAAACTTTTTGATACATATGAGAAAGTTTACATATTTTGTAAGAAAAATAAAAGGAAAAAAGGATAAAAGAAAACTCTCGCTTCAGTAGATTTGGACAAAGGATATGAATAGCCAAGTCATAAAAGAAGATAAACAAAAGAAAACAAATATATATATATATAAAAATATATTCAAACTCCCAGGCAATCATGGAAATGCAAATTGTAAAATGCTGAGATACTATTCCCAGCTTCCCCCATAACACAGTGATTTGTTTAATAACAAATCACTAAAATTCAGGATGGGGGCAGGATGCAGTGAAAAAGATAGTCACACTGGTGATAGGAGTGTAAGATGTTAAAACTTTGAAAAGAACAGTTTTTAAAATACATTTTAAAGTTTAAAAGAGCATTCCATTTGATGTAATAATTATAGTACTTGAAATTTATGGCAAGGAGGTAATCCCAGAAGTGTGCAGAAGCCTTATTTAGACTGGCAGAAGTCTGGAACTATTCCATCTGTACAGCAAGAGAAGGATGGTTAAAAGTTGGTGGTAAAAACCTACAATGCAGTATTTTTTAGGCACCTAAAATGATGATGCATATCTCCATTCATTTACATGGGAAAAAAAGGTCCACAACATATTATTGAGAATAAGGAGTTGTTTGTATATCTGCATGTATATGTGAATTCATTTATGTAAATTATATGTGTGTGTGTATGTGTAAAAAGATGAATGAAAGAATTTTTGTCAAAGTAGTAATTATTATCTCTAGCTGGTGGAATTTCAGATGATTTTTAATTCCTCCTTTGTACTTTGCTGGATTTTTTTCAAGTTTACAATGTTTCTGCTATAATAAAAATCATTCATGTAAATAAAAATAAGAACAAAGATAAATATTACATAGCAACCTGGAAAATGTTTATGATATTTTATAACAAAAAAATCACAATAGAGTTACATCTACACTATGATTGCATCTTCAAAATAGGTGGGCTTACTGACAAGGAAAAGAATAAGAAAAAAAAGAAGGAAATAAGTGATATGTTGTTGAATTGACACAGTTGATTTTTCTTTTCTCATAAAAAATGTCAACTATTGTTACGTTACTTGCTCCATAAACATTTTATGAAATTTAAGTATGTAATAAAACAGGTAAAATCAATAAAGAAGAAAGGTGGTTTGGTTGATGAAAAAGAAAAGTGGTCTGAAGAGAGCTGCAAGCTGCAGGAAATTTGGAGGAGACCTGTCATGGCTATAAATTGTTTAACCCCTGCCACACCCCCAAATCAATCAACAGGGAAGTTTCTTCTTGGGGATATTTAAAAAAACATTGACGCACTGCTGAAATGGTGAAAGAAAATACCAACTAATTTCATAACCTTTATCTACATACACCTCTCAGTAGAAAATATTCCCAATAATGATGACCGTAGAGAAAATAATGCATATGCTAATTTAAGTTTATATCAACACTAAACCTAGTCTTGATCTCACAGAGTTACCTACAAATTAGTGATAACTCACTATGGATTATTCCAGTCTAATTAAACCCTGTCAAATCAGCCCCTTCCTTTGCCCATACTTGGGAATTCTGTTAATGAATTATGCATTGAATATCCACAAATCATCTAATAATGTTATGAATGTCTTATGGTCAAAGGCCCCTTGAGTGGAAGGAAGATCTTCCATGTTCTCATTGAAAAAATAATCCTGGGGTTTAACAGACACAGCTTTCAGAGAAGACTTTGTACTGGGTGTAATAATTTCTGCTTATTTCAATCTTACAAGCCTAAGAGTGTCTCTGAGGATTCATCAGAAGGAATCCCAGAGGTGCAAAGAAAAGGGAACCCTCCTACACCGTTGGTAGGAATGTAAATTGGTAGAGGAGCTATGGAGAACAGTATGGCGGTTCCTTAAAAAACTAAAAATAGAGCTACCATATGATCCAGCAATCCCACTCCTGGGCATATATCCAGAGGAAACCATAATTCGAAAAGATACATGCACCCCAATGTTCATTGCAGCACTATTTACAATAGCCGGGATATGGAAGCAACCTAAATGTCCATCAACAGAGGAATGGATAAAGAAGACATGGTACGTATATACAATGCAATATTACTCAGCCATAAAAAAGACAAAACAATGCCATTTGCAGCAACATGGATGGACCTAGAGATTGTCATACTGAGTGAAGTAAGTCAGACAGAGAAAGACAAATATCATATGATATTGCTTATAAGTGGAATCTAAAAAAAGCGTACAAATGAACTTATCTACAAAACAGAAATAGAGTTACAGATGTGGAAAACAAACTTAGTGTTACCAGGGAATAAGGGAGGGGAAGGGATACATTGGGAGACTGGGATTGACATATACACACTACTATATATAAAATAGATACTAATAAGTACTGTATAGCACAGGGAACACTACTCAGTACTCTGTAATGACCTATATGGGAAAAGAATCTAAAAACGAGTGGTTATATGTATATGTATAACTGATTCACTTGGCTGTACACCTGAAACTAACACAACATTGTAAATCAACTATACTCCAATAAAAATTAAAAAAAAAAAGAAGGGATCCTAGGCTCCTGACCCAGAAGGATGCTCCTGGTTTCATGGGGACCTAATGAACCACCCCTGTGAAATGCTAGCAAAATGCATTCATCTCTGACAACTCAGCCTTTTGCCTCCAAAGGGAGGAATGAGGAAATTAAAAAATGTTAACTGTGAAAGCAAGGAGATATCATACAGCCATCACAGCGCTAGAAGCTGCCTCAAGGGCAATTGTAGGGGAAATTTTTGGAAGTTTTGGTGGGTGATTGAGGCAAATTGACAGGAGCTTTCTGCTCTCCCACTGCTTCCATCAAAGCAGCCATACTGTACTTGTTTCATACATTGCATTTCCCATAGATATTGGTTTGAGGTGCAGGGGAAAATTGTGAAAGACTTTAAATTGGACCAAAAGATCACTGGGCGCCTTCAATGAAAAACAAGGCGTCATCTAACACATCCTCTGAATTATCTAGTCTATGGGGACTTTGGGCATTTCCTTATCTGTGAGTTATTCTACAACTCTGTAAATTATAGATAACTGATAGCAATGCAAATGACACTTGTCCACAGACATGGAAATTCTGTACAGTGGAGGGACAACTGATCCACTCTCCCAAATGAAAGTTTATTTAATAAATAATATGGAATAATATACTCTCACCTTTCACATGTGATTGTGATATTTAATCACTACATATTTAACTACATATTTCTCAACAGCATTGTACTCAACACTTTAATATCCCCTTACAAGCAATGACCACTGTGTTTGTACACAGTCGGTGTTCAATGAATGTTGTTAAATAATCTATAAATGACTATACATTGTATTTTATGTCCTACTGATAACGATATGCACCTGTGACCTTAAAATAAGGATAGGAGTTGATCATTTGTTCTTCATGTGCACAGGGAGGGCTCATGCTCATTTTTAGTTCCTTCATTATTCTCCCCTCTAAGCTCCCTCTTCCTCTGCAGTTCTAGGATGCTCTATAATTAGAAACCAGCCAGGCATCAACTACTTCCTCTGGGCAAGTTTGTGCCTTAACACCTCTCAGTGACCTTCCATGCTAATTAAGCTCCGTGTGAGAATAAAGAACATTGGTACTTAACTGAAATAAAAAGCAATTAAGTGGAAACATTTGGAGATGATTGTATGTTAATAAGAAATCTTAATCAATGTGTATACCTATGAGACTAACAGAAGCACCTTTGAAGAATTCACATTTTCTAATCAAACAAAATACAAACTTCCTTGTTTCCTAAGATGTGCACAGGCTCACAAAAATCTTTGATTTGTTTCACAGAGAGAAGGAAAAATTACTCTTATTCTCTTTGTAGTTTTCTGAAAATTACTGAAATATCCCTGAAGCAAAGTTTACTTTCTCTAATATTTTAATTGAGAGTACTCTAAATTTTATCCAAGAAATCTAAGCTTGGGTTTTTTATCTTTCTAAATCTTGTAAGCACATTAGTAATTTGTATTAAAAGTACATAAATAAAATGGATTAAATGCAGAAGGTTTAGATCAGGAGTTAGCAAACTGCAGTCACTGGCCAAATTTGGCCTTGCCTCTTTCTGTACAGTTCAACAGCTAGGAATGCTTTTTACATTTTTAAAGGGTTATGGAAAAAAAACAGAAGAATATTGTACAGGGACTATATGTAACACACAAAGACTAAAATATTTACTATTGAGCTCTTTACAGAAAAAGTTTGCCAACCTTTTATTTAGATGATAATCTGAACTGGAATTATTAGTACAACCCACGTACATAAAACCATCCTAATTCAAAAAAAAGATGGAGTTAAAAATCTAAATTAAGAAAGTTAAAATTTAATTTACTCATTAAATAATAAATTAATTCAATAAACATTTATTCCATTCCAACCATGTTCCAAGGAATGTTCACACAATTAGCTTATTTGCGAAGAACCAGAACCAGGACTAGTTCAGTACATTGTCCTATGTCACCCCATGACTGAAGCTGATATGTCTCTGATTCCAAAGACTGAAAAATTCTCATTATATCATACCCCTGGCTGGGGAACTAAGATCCTGCATGGCGCAGCCAAAAAAAAAAAAAAACTCAAGAACATGCAGGAATGCTCTTAATGACCACTGGTGTTCAAGAAACTTTTTTTTTTTTTTTTTTTGCGGTACGCGGGCCTCTCACTGTTGTGGCCTCTCCAGTTGCGGAGCACAGGCTCCGGACGTGCAGGCCCAGCGGCCATGGCTCACGGGCCCAGCCGCTCCGCAGCACGTGGGATCCTCCCGGACCGGGACACGAACCCATGTCCCTGCATCAGCAGGTGGACTCCCAACCACTGCGCCACCAGGGAAGCCCCAAGAAACTGTTTTGATTAACAGATAAAAATGATTTGACTTAAATGTTAGATTTTGGTAATAAACGAATGCCTTTGAGTTATTTGTTTATTAAATAAGACATAGCCCAGAAGTTTAATACACTCTGACTTGTCTTTCCAAATATTCTCTCTCTCCTATTCCCCAGACATATGGGATATACTTCAACCTATATGACAAGGTTCAAATTAATATATTCTCTGAATTATCGAATCCAAATTGAGGTTGCTCATATCAACCACAAGTATTTCAACATGCTTTATACAATCTATTCAAGGCATGTGATGCTGTGTAGAGTAACTGCAACAGTGCTTCTGACCCATAAATAAAAGTCTTAACAGCTACAAATATATGAAAAGAGGTAACAATCAAAATTCTCTGAGGGCTTCCCTGGTGGCGCAGTGGTAGAGAGTCCACCTGCCGATGCAGGGGACACGGGTTCATGCCCTAGTCCGGGAAGATCCCACATGCCGCGGAGCGGCTGGGCCCGTGAGCCATGGCCGCTGGGCCTGTGCGTCCGGAGCCTGTGCTCTGCAACAGGAGAGGCCACAACAGTGAGAGGCCCACGTGCCACAAAAAAAAAAAAAAAAAAAAATTCTCTGAGATTTCCGCAATAGCTTTGCTAGAGAAATTTGCAAATACTGTTATTTTAGAGAAAAATCTATTGGAATTAATGACTATCCAATTAAAGGAAGGTTTATTTGTTGGCAGGAGAAACTCAGTAGAGTGCCAACTTTGCCCAGATAAACCGAACATACTATGTTTCAGCATACTGTATATTGGGTACACATGGACCCCTCATGAATATTCACTGACCCCTCCCTTAGAAGAACAAAGAATATTGTATATGACACGCTTAAAAATAAATCTTGGCTAACGTTGATAAAGGGAAGCATTGGCTGCTAAAATGATACATGGTTCCTCTTTTTCACCTTAATTCTACAACTTTTGTTCCCTACATTTATTAAGTTTTATTCCCCACTATATTGTTTATATTCATGTCTTCTACAAGCACAGTACTGTTTTAGAAACTATGCTGTTGTACCAAACAGCATGGAAGGAATACTTCAGGCCCTCTGGGACCCTAGGGTCTACTTTAGGAGACAGGAATATATTTTGTCAATTGTAAGATTACATCTTTTCCTATGTTAACATTTCAAATTGAGATATGTCATACACCTGCTGTTGACCAGGCTAAACTCAGGATGTCGCTATCACTGTCCAAACATGCTCAAGACTTGGTATTAGTTATTCATAGTCATCACTTCAGCTGAATTATGTGCATGGTTGGTGCCACATATAATGAGTTTAATTACATTTGGAATAACTTTAAATAGTACCCAGTGTTATAGCATTGAACTGAAAAATCTGTGTATGCAGAAAAATTCACTGACACTGGGCATACATTTTACACAAATGAAGCAAGTAGTTGTTCTGGGAAGAATTCCATATTTTTTTATATTGCATATTTTATTATAAAGCAAAAACCAGATATGTTGTGGCACCTGAGAAAAGATACTCCAAAAAAGGTGAAGATGTGTTACATTTTGTTATGTGTATATATAATCCCGAGTATATACTAGGCAGTGCAAGTGAGAGCAGGAGACTGCCAAATCCTTAAAATAGACAAGAGAAATTTCAAAACAACAGGATGCTACTATGATTATTGTTAAGGAATTGTAGTATGCACAGTTTAATTGGCAACATTTCCTTCTTTCTATCTTCCTGACATATAAAATAATGTTGTGTCCTAGAAATCAATGTTGTCTTCAATCTGACAAAATATGGTACTTACAAAACTAATAAAAGGGGAAGCAAGGCAGTTTGTATCAAAATCAAATGAATGGGGACTTCTCTGGTGGTCCCATGGTTAAGAATACGTCTTCCAATGAAGGGAACATGGGGTCAATCCCTGGTTGGGGAACTAAGATCCCACATGCCGTGGGGCAACTAAGCCCGGCGCTCTAGAGCCCGCATGCCCTGGAGCCCAAGCACCACAACTACAGAGCCCGCATGCTGCAACTACTGAGCCTCTGCACTCTGGAGCCCACATGCCACAACAAGAGAAAGAAGCCCGAGTGCCGCAACTAAGACCCGACACAGCCAAATAAATAAAATAAAAGGCAGAATCATATTTTTTAAAAAATCAAATGACTGGTTTGGAGAGTACAGGACTTTCATAAAGGCCTGGGAAGGCTTTGAAATGAAAGTAAGAGCTGAGCTTTGTGGTAAAGACAAGTTGTACTTTAAAAGTTGCAGTAAAGGTCACTGCCTGACATTGGGGTCTGGACAGAAGGCTGATGTGATGTTATTGCACCTAGCGATTAAGAGCATGAGTTGTGGGTCCAAATCCTTGCTCTGCCACTGACTAGCTATGGTGTAATCGGTCTTAAACTCTCTGGGCCTCAGTTTTCACATCTGTAAAAAGGCAGTAATAATTGTAACCATTTCATAGTCCTGCTGTGAAGATTAAGTGAGTAAATAAATTTAAATTGTTTTAAAAAAATTCTTACTGAATAAATCAATGAATATGAAATAAAGTTGGAGAAAGGTAAAGGAATTGCAGGCAGGACAAAGGTCATAAGCAGATATTTGGAATGAGATCGAGTCTGGTATATCCAGGGGCAGGTTAGACATAGATTTAGCCATAATGAAAAATAAAGTTCTGAGAATTATGACAGGACTACACCTGGAGTTTCCTAAAGGTCAGACTGAGGAATTTGAGTCATATTCCATAGTCAATGGGGGTCATATGCTGTTTATTTCTCCTTCATTTTAGAATAAAATTTTGTTAGGTTTTGAATTCTATATTGGTAACTTTTTCTTTCAAAACAATATTCCATTGCCTTTTTCTTTTTTTTTAAAGAAGATGTTGGGGGTAGGAGTTTATTAATTAATTAATTTATTTTTGCTGTGTCGGGTCTTCGTTTCTGTGCGAGGGCTTTCTCTAGTTGTGGCAAGCGGGGGCCACTCTTCATCGCGGTGCGCGGGTCTCTCACTATCGCGGCCTCTCTCGTTGCGGAGCACAGGCTCCAGACGCGCAAGCTCAGTAGTTGTGGCTCACGGGCCCAGTCGCTCTGCGGCATGCGGGATCCTCCCAGACCAGGGCCCGAACCCACGTCCCCTGCATTAGCAGGCAGACTCTCAACCGCTGCGCCACCAGGGAAGCCCTTCCATTGCCTTTTAATTGCTATTGTTTCTGTTGGGAAGTTATCAATGCCTTCTTGTTGATGCTTTTAAGGTAATGTAGGTTTTTTTAATATTTATCTTTCTTGATATTTGCAGGCTTTTTAAAATGTCCGTTGAAGTCTTTAGTCATTTTGGGGAAATTATTGATCATTACCTCTGCTTCTGCCAAAATCTTTCTCCTTTCCTTCTGGGACTCTAATTACATGTATAATGGACTTCACACTCTGCATCACAGGTATTTGACATCCGTTTTATTTTTCCTTATTTTTTCTCTGTGCTTCAGTTGAAATCTTCTGTCTTGACCTATATTTTAGTTCACTAGTCCTGCCTCCTGCTGTTTAATCTGCTGTTAAATCTATTTATTAAGTTCTTAATTGTGGATACTGCATTTTTCAATTTAATAACTTCCCTTTGATTATTTTGTATAGATTCCAATTCTCCAGTATAATTATTCATCTTCTGCTCTATTTCCCTTTTTTTTTTTTTTTGGCTGCTTTGGGTCTTAGTTGTGGCACCCGGGATCTTCACTGAGGCATGCGGGATCTTTCATTGTGGCGTGCAGGTTTTCTCTTCTCTAGTTGTGGCACACAGTCTCCAGGGCACGTGGGCTCTGTGGCTGTGGCTCGCGGGTTCCAGAGCATGTGGGCTCTGTTGTTTGCGGCACGCAGGCTCTAGCTGGGGCGCACAAGCTCAATAGTTATGGAATGCGGGCTTAGTTGCCCTGCAGCATGTGGAATTTTAGTTCCCTAACCAGGGATCGAACCCGCGTCCCCTGCATTGTAAGGTAGATTCTTTACCACTGGACCACCAGGGAAGTCTCCTGCTCTATTTTCTTGAACACACTAATCATAATTATTCTAAAGTCGTTGTGTGACAATTCTAATATTTAGTTCACCTGTGAGATTGTTTATATTCTCTGCATTTTTTTTATTGTTGCTGTTATTTGGTTTGTCTTGGGTTTTGGTTGTATAATCCTATTACTTGACAGGCCCAGTAGCTTGATTGAATGCTAGACATTGTTTGTAACCAACGTAAAAGCTCTGGATGATTTTTCATTTTCCCATCAGGGTTAATCCTTTCCTTTGCTGGACAGAGTGAGGATGAATCCTCTTAATCCATTCAGGGATTGAGCCAAGTTAAGGCTGGGTTGCTTTTAGGTAATAAACAAATATTGTGGCTTGCTGTTATTCCTAAGGTCTAGTGCCCCAGAACTTCCAGCTGAGAACAATGATTTGTTTACCAGGCCCCAAAACTCTTGGCAGGCCCTGAAATCTAACTTCTCTGTTCCAAAACTGAAAAAGTCTGATTTCATTTCAGGTGTTTTCAGATTTAATTTGTAGTCTTCTGAACAGAGGAGCTGTAGAATTTGGCAAATGTCTTGGGAACAAAACTGGTGTGTGTTTGAAAACTCTCGATTCTATTTTTGTCTCCTCAGTCATTTTAGCTTGCCAAATGGTATGATGTCTCTGTCTTCCAGAGTGGCCCTCTGCCTGGGCAAAGCTTATCTGTTCTCAGCCTCTTGCCTCCATTCAGAACCAGCAAATTCTGGGAATGCTGGTTATAGATTGTTTGCTCACCTCTCCGCAGTTAACCCCTCTCTGGCATCTTAGACTCTTTAGCCTGATTTCTTCAGAAGCTCACTGATGCCTTTAAATTCAGGATGTGTGTATTTTATGTGGATTTTCTATTTATTTTTGAAAAGATTGCTAGTTTATCTAAAACTAACCCATCTTACCTAGATAGAGAAGTCTCAAATCTACAGGCCTTTAAACAAGAGACTGATGTAATAAAATTGCTATCTGTTAGAGGGTAAAAGGTAAGAGACAAACTGGTAAAGATGGAACAGACCTTGAAAGAGGTGGTAGCGGCAGAATTAAAAGGAAACTAGAACTCTGGGAGCATTATTCCTAATCTTTGTTACATCTCCAAGGTAGATACTATCGGCCTCACTTTACAGATGAATCAATAAAAACTTAGATATGCATTATTGTTTTTCTACCTCCCACATCTATATATCTTCTCTACAGCATAGTAGAGCTGAGTCCAAAGTGGCTCTACGTCACTAAGCCTCAGTTGTTTGATCTGTCAAATGAGAATAATATCTATTTCATAAAACTGTGACCAATGAGACAAATACATATGAAAGCACTTCATTAACTACAAAGAGGTATATGGGGTTTTTTTTTGTTTGTTTTTTTGCGGTACGTGAGCCCCTCACTGTTGTGGCCTCTCCCGTTGCGGAGCACAGGCTCCGGACGCGCAGGCTCAGCAGCCATGGCTCACGGGTCCAGCCGCTCTGCGGCATATGGGATCTTCCCAGACCAGGGCATGAACCCGGGTCCCCTGCATCGGCAGGCGGACTCCCAACCACTGCGCCACCAGGGAAGCCCAAGAGGTATATGTTTTAAGGGTAATTGGGATTTGTTTAACCAGGTATGGTAAGACACACAGACATAGAAATGACTTCATAAAGGAAGAATTTTTTTTATATTTACAGATCCCTAGAAATACAAGGCACAGCAGGCCATGCAGGGCCACATGGAGAAGCACCAGGATTGATCAGGAGGCAGAGGGAGCAAAGGAAGAACGTGGGCAAGAGTCTTTATTATGGTTACTGTAGGAAGGAATGGGCGAGGCAGGGTACACAGGCTTAGGATTGGCTAGTTCGAATAATTTCAGTGGGTCTGGGGCCCAGGGGCTGTCCTTAGTTGTCTGGTACCTGGCCCTGATCTGACTGGGGCAGATGGATGGTGGCAGAGTATGAGAGCCCAATAAAGGAGGTGGTTGGGGTGTGGGCTCTAGATTAGTCGGTTTGCATATAAAAGACACACTCACAGGTGAGTTGTTTGCTATATCTAGGAATTAGCTAACCCTGAGAGGGACAGTCCCTTCAGGGTCAGCAAGGCTCCAAGATGTCAAAGCATCAAAATACAGAAACAAAAGACATGGTTAACACAGTATACACTTATAGTAGCAGTTATCTTTCTCAAGTACTGATACTCTGCTAACTCTGAGCTCATGAAGAATAGTAGAAGATTCATTTTGGTTGCCTATGATGAGATGTATATATAGACCCTCAGCTCTTCAGGGAGACTCTCATGCTCAAGGGAAAAAAAAAAAAGGAAGGAATCTCTGTGTTCCCTTGAGTAACATTATACTTGTAATGGCATCAGTGACATCTCACTCGCTAATTCAGTGTTGTTTATAAAATCTCTAAAATACGATGTTGACGGCAATTGTATTTCAATTAATAACTTTAAAATTCCATGTTTATTTTTAAGCAGCTGTTGCTTGTTATATGACTAATTACTTTCTCAAAAAAAAACAATCGCACCAGAAGCATAATTTTTAAACATACAACACTGTACAGATTATCCCCATTGTTTGTTTTTATTGAATTCTCTACTCCAACTATAAACACATTTGCTATTTGGGCAGTGCTCAACAGTGTTCAAACTAACATTAACTTCCTTCTCAAATACAAATGCTTGTGGGGGCAGTTTTTGCAGTGTGGGAGTTAGTTCCAGATGTATTAAGAGAAGAAAAGTGCCCATGCTGTACAAGCTTGTTTTCCTAAAAGGTAGGCAATTAAACTAAACAATTTTAGAACTGTTTAATTTATTAGTTCAAAACCAAAGTATATATCATAACAATCAACCCCAAATTATAAGGAATTTTATTCCAATTATTGGATTTTTTTTTTTTTTTTTACAAAAAGTGCAATATGTTTTCATAATACGATAAACTCCAGTTGCCCATCTGCTGCCTAAAAACTGTAACACATATTTTGTAATCTCCGCTGGGTCAGGCATTATGTCTTAAATCCCATTCTCCTGTGCCACATACAGCAAGCAAATACCCTTTTGCCTTCTTAGTGGCAGTCAAAATTGTGATGTTTACAAGTTTACTATCTTGTAATCTCAATGAGGCAGTTAGAAAAGAAAAAAAATAAAGTTCCTGGCCAAATATCTCCAGGAATCTAGCTAAAGCAAATGTTAATAATTAAGGCACTTTTGTCCTAATAACAAGGAAAGGCTAAGTTCCAGACAATAACCATGGCTTCTTCCTGTAATCCACTCACATCACATAAAACCAATTCCTAATAATTAAGAAGTATTTTTGCTTTAATATTTTGTTACGAATACTACTCAACAAAAATAAAGCCCAAGTACAGTATACCTATATTCAGGACTGGCTACGCAATCTGCCAGGCCTAGTACAAAATGAAATTGAGGGACTCCTACCTACCCTCACACGCATGGGGGAAACATCAGAGACTACCGCAAATCCAGAGTGAAATACTTTTCACCACCCCTCACCAGGCCTGTCCCTGAAACCGACACAATGAAACTATTTCCCCATCTCATTTTCTTACTTCCATATCTAGTGTTTGGGTGAACTACTTCACAATCCCCATTTAGCCACTGCCAAATTAAACATTTTATCTTTAATTTATCCAAAATATCTATTTTGCACAGGAGAAGAATGTCTTTGTGGGTTTTTTTATGCCAGTCATGAGAACCAGCAGTTGGTTCACTTTTCAGGGCCAGTCACAAAGCTGGATGGCCCTTTATTTTCATGGATAAGTTGGTGGGTTTGGGGAAGCAGGAATGAGGGTACCTCTGAGACGAGCACAACTGTTCTACAGCAATACATAAAAGGGGGGGAAGAATTTGATGTTTGAGGAGTAATTTAGGAAGCCTAGAGCAAGGAGAAGAGAAGGGGGAGAAGATGCAGGAAACAAACTTTGTGATGTGCGGTATGATCCTTTTTCTTAACCCACAAGATTATCAACAAGATTTGTGCAACTGTAATTTTGAAACTCAGAAGAAAAAAAGCAGAGTGTCATCCTTGATCTCTATGGCACAGAACAGTGGCTACTGATGCAAAAGAAACAGAAGGATGACTAAGGAAACTTGAGGACATGAGCAACTTCAGAGATTAGTCAAACTCTTATAAGGAAAACTGGGAAATTTGGACTTCCGCAGGCCATGAAATTAAGGAACTAGAGCCACATTTGCCAATTGTGGAGGCAAAAGGTGTTCTGAGCTCCCAAATGACTCTCATATTAATAATAAAGAGAGCTTTACTGTGTGCCAGCCCTCATGGTCACAACTGTCCATCCATTAGGTCTTCTAATCATTCCAACAACCCTATCAAAGAGATATTATTTTGCAGACAATGAAAATAAGACACAAAGAGGTTACAGAATTTTCCCAGGATCAGACACTTACTAAATATTGGAAGTAGAGCTAGAAAATAGGCAGTTAACTTCCAAAAGCAGTGACTACTCTAAAATTCTATCTTGTGTCATGTTCCAGGTGGTCCAGGAAAGTAGATACTGTTATTCAGAACTTACAAGTGAGGGAACTGAAGTCAGAAACACTAAGTAGCTTATCCAAGGGAAGCTAGTTAGTGGCAGAATCAGGATCAAACTGGATGTGGCTGACTTCACATCTTTGCTTTTCCTCTAACCCCTTTTGGCTCATCTGGACATAGAACTTAGGTTCATATTCTAGCCCTATCCTTCACTGTCTATGCAACCTGAGCAAATCACTTAACTAGCTGGATTCTTAGTTTTCTCATCTGCAGTGTTCCAATTATAACTACTCTGAAGTATTTCTAATGGGATATAAAATAACACATGTGAGCTGGAATGCATTATGCAAATATATGGTATATTTGCTGCTGTATTTTGGAATGAGGACAGTACTTCCCAAGATGCTTTTCACTCTCCCCATTGCTCAGTATTCACTAAGGAAAGAAGAAAGAGATATATCTTTTGAATAATGTTAATTTCATCCCACAGCTTTTGATTATTCATTCATCTGAGTGATCCAGTCTCATTACATTCAGTCATTCACTCTAAATGCTTGGCAGGCATCCAGACAGTTATTTGTTCAACTCAATAATCTAAAGTTTATTGTGTTAAATAAATCACACCTGACAAAAACTCATGCTTTCAAAATGATCTTTAAAAGAGGGTGCTACTAATCATGAAAAATCTGAAGGAGAAATTAAGGAAACACTTCCATTTACCATTGCAACAAAAAGAATAAAATACTTAGGAATAAACCTACCTAAGGAGACAAAAGACCTGTATGCAGAAAACTATAAGACACCGATGAAAGAAATTAAAGATGATACCAACAGATGGAGAGATATACCATGTTCTTGGATTGGAAGAATCAACATTGTGAAAATGACCATACTACCCAAAGCAATCTACAGATTCAATGCAATCCCTATCAAACTACCAATGACATTTTTCACAGAACTAGAACAAAAAATTTCACAATTTGTATAGAAACACAAAAGACCCTGAATAGGCAAAGCAATCTTGAGAAATAAAAATGGAGCTGTATTAATCAGGCTCCCCAACTTCAAACTATACTACAAAGCTACAGTAATCAAGACAGTATCGTACTGGCACAAAAACAGAAATACAGATCAATGGAACAGGACAGAAAGCCCAGAGATAAACCCACACATATATGGTCACTTAATAAAGGACGCAAGAATAACATTGGAGAAAAGACGGCCTCTTCAATAAATGGTGCTGGGAAAACTGGACAGCAACATGTAAAAGAATGAAATTAGAACACTCCCTAACACCATACACAAAAATAAACTCAAAATGGATTAAAGACCTAAATGTAAGGCCAGACACTATAAAACTCTTAGAGGAAAACCAAGGCAGAAAACTCTATGACATAAATCACAGCAAGATTCTTTTTGACCCACCTCCTAGAGGAATGGAAATAAAAACAAAAACAAACAAATGGGACCTAATGAAACAAAAGCTTTTGCACAGCAAGGGAAACCATAAAAAAGACAAAAAGACAACCCTCAGAATGGGAGAAAATATTTGCAAACAAAGCAACTGACAAAGGATTAATCTCCAAAATATACAAGCAGCTCAATATCAAAAAAACAAACAGCCCAATCCAAAAATGGGCAGAAGACCTAAATAGACATTTCTCCAAAGAAGATATACAGATTGCCAACAAACACATGAAAGGATGCTCAACATCACTAATCATCGGAGAAATGCAAATCAAAACTACAATGACGTATCACCTCACACCTGTCAGAATGGCCATCATCAAAATATCTACAAACAATAAATGCTGGAGATGGTGTGGAGAAAAGGGAACCCTCTTGCACTGTTGATAGGAATGTAGGTTGATAGAGCCACTATGGAGAACAGTATGGAGGTTTCTCAGAAAACTAAAAAGAGAACTACCATACGCCCCAGCAACCCCACTACTGGGCATATACCCTGAGAAAACCATAATTCAAAAAGAGACATGTACCACAATGTTCACTGCAGCACTATTTACAATAGCCAGGACATGGAAGCAACCTAAGTGTCCATCAACAGATGAATGGATAAAGAAGATGTGGCACATATATGCAATGGAATATTACTCAGCCATAAAAAGAAACGAAATTGAGTTATTTGTAGTGAGGTGGATGGACCTAGAGACCGTCATATAGAGTGAAGTAAGTCAGAAAGAGAAAAACAAATACCATATGCTAACACATATATATGGAATCTAAAAGAAAAAAAATCGTTCTGAAGAACTTAGGGGCAGGACAGGAATAAAGACGCAGATGTCGAGAATGGACTTGAGGACACAGGGATGGGGAAGGGTAAGCTGGGATGAAGTGAGAGAGTGGGATGGACAATATACACTATCAAATGTAAAATAGATAGCTAGTGGGAAACAGATGCATATCACAGGGAGATCAGCTCGGTGTTTCGTGTCCGCCTAGAGGAGTGGGATAGGGAGGGTGGGAGGGAGACACAAGAGGGAGGAGATATGGGGATATATGTATATGTATAGCTGGTTCACTTTGTTATACAGCAGAAACTAACACACCATTGTAAAACAATTATACTCCAATAAAGATGTTAAAAGAAAAAAAGTGGGTGCTAAAGTGACATTGTCAATTCCAAAACATCACAGATGATTTTAAGGCTTTTAACAAAACAACATAAAAGCTTGACAATTTAATTTAATGCTGTACTGCTTCCTGTAACTGTACTTTGATTGGTTTTCACTACTTACTAGGCAGTAATTTTTTTCATGTGAAATATAATTTATACTTTTAGAAGATATGAGCTGTCAGTGGTGTAGGCATGAGCAAGGTAAAAATAAAACTCTTCTTGAGGAGCCAATGCTTTGCTTCATTTAGTTTTCACATTTTTAAAATGTTAATATCAGAGGCCACAAATGTATAAAAGCTGGATGTATTTAATTTCCATAAAAAGATATTGGACACTCATTTGTATAATTTTGGAAGAACACTGAGGAGTGTGAAAAATAAATTTCTCATTATATGTAATAAAAATGAAAGAAAAACCAATGAATAATATGAATTATCACAAATACTGGACTTCAGAAGCTACACTAGGAACAGATAAAGTAATGAAATAATGTGTAACCAATATGAATGTAAGATTAAAATCAATTAATAAGTAGTCAGGAGATGTTTATCATTTCAATAAGTCAAAATTATATCTTCATGGAGGAAAGTATTGGCATGAATAACCCAGAAGAGTATATCATCAAAACAATTTATATTAAATATATGAGTACTTTGCTCCTTATTTGGATGTAAGTTCTGGGAGCAACTCAATTTTGCATGATATTACAACTAAATAATGGATATTTGCTGGAAATATCCAATTAAGGAGAGTTGGTAGTACTGACAATTTCCCGTTGTTTTTCCCAGCTCACTAAGCTTCCTCTTCCATGGTAGGACAGAGAACATGATATGATTAATCCAAAGCACTAATGTAAAACTAACCTGGCTTCTCCCCCTTGACTGCTTAACCACTTCCTCACCTGGTCAGAAGTCAATATAAAACGAGGTAGCTTAGTTTAAATGATTCTCCCTTTGGTCTGTCCTCAAATAATCATCATCCTTATGTCCAAAAAAGACAGAAAGAAAGCAGATTAAGTACCAGTGTAAATACACTGGAATCAAGATATGCTGCAGTCCATGTGCCAACAGATAACTGGGAACAGAATGCTTTGTGATTAAATATAACACATCTCATATAAACACAGTGTTATGTTTCAGTAACCATAATTTTGGAATACAGTAACTAGATACAAAAATAGAGCCTTAAATTACTTAGACAGAAACCTGTTGACTGTGTTGAATCTGTCAGATTCAGATTGTGATAAATTGATTTATAATTTATATTATTAGTTAAAAATAAAATATTAACAAGTTTTCAAATGTATTACTCATCAACATTTGCCTCTAATAATTAAAGTACCAGACTGTTAAGTGCTTATATCATAAAAAAAACAATTCATTGTTATTTTGAATACCATGTAATGACTGCTTAACTTGTTTTCATATTCAGTCACCTACAGGGATGCCTACATTTCTTTAGAAGGAATAAATGCATTTCTTCCATATAGGAATATTTCAGGTCATCCTAAAGAAGTCAAACTCTAGCAGATGACACAGTTACCTGGTACTTTAGGGACTATCCACCCAGAAAACCCAGGTAATTTAGACAAAGATATGGGTTTCTTCTTTTTTTTTTAACTTGAAATTATAGGGTCAGCTGAGTAGAAGGTCCTAAAGGCATCAGCTAATTAAGCAATGCTCTGCTGCCCTGGGGCTGTTTAGAGACTGCATTTTAAAAGTAACCCATGGATCAAATAGTATAAGAAGTACACACACACACACACACATACATACATGCGCATGTGCACAGGCATACATGCGCACACACAGGTAAATGAGTGCATGTAAAGACTGAGGAAAATGAATAGGATCTGGAATCTAGTTAATAGCGTATTAATATCAATTACCTCATTTTGATACTGTACTGCAGTTATATAAGATGTCATCATTTAAGAAAATTTAATTGAAGGGTACGGTGACTCTATGTACTATTTTTGTAACTTTCTGTGAATAGACAATTATTTCAGAATAAGTTTTTTTTTTTAAGTATCCCCATGGATAATTATGCCTCAGTGACCTGACACATTACTATATTTTGAATGCTAGATCAGTATCACAGAAAAAGATATAAAAGGAAATTACTAAGACAATGAGGTATTAATTTGCTGTCATTGCCACCACTTTTTGATCCAAAGCTTTAAAAGAAAACAACTGAATTTAGGTTAAGATTAGGGTCATAATTAGTGGTGTGCTGGTAAATGTTTACCAACCAGTTTTTGAGTAGGGAACCCTGAATTTGCAGCATTTGTTCTTTTCCATAGTGTAAATATTCCACCATGGCCAATTTCAAACTACAAGTGTAATAAATGGCTCACAAATTCCTGAAAACTTAGCAATCAGTTCTCATATGAAACCTGCTTCATCAAGAAAGAGAATGGGCTCTGAGTGGATATATATCCTCAGTTTCTTTGACTCCTTGTCTGTCCCACAGGCAGAGTCACAGCAGGACAAGGGCCAGAATTGGGCCTTTATGACTCAGGTTCCCTCTTGCCTAGATCTAAATCGTCATCCCACATAACACCCAATCCTCTTCTGCTCATTTACTTTATATCCGAACAAGAATTCAGCCAAGATCAGAAATAGTTGATAAGAGATAGAGAGGACATGCTCATCGTGTATTACATAGTGGGATAATTCCTATTTCAATGGTTTTCCCGCCATATAACATATCAGAAACATGCCATGGGCTGTAACCAATTTGCTTATCACTGATTTTAGAGAACCAAAGCACCTTTTTATATTAGTACACAGTACATTCCAGTAATCACTCTTACAAAAGAATGATGAGAGCTTCTTTGGAGGTATTGTGCTCTTGAATGAAAATTCATTTCTCTTCTATCAGAAGGGATCATGCTTTATGATAAATCAGATGTCTTTGTGGGATAGGACAGCAACTGAGGAGTGGGAGAGTAAAAGGATACTTAGCTAGGCAACCAGATTCTTATTAGCATTGATAGGTGGTGACTGGTGCCAGCCATCAACCTAATCATAGCTGGCTGGTCCTGTATAAAAAAGTTCAGTTCACATACAGAAGGCCAATAGGCACATGAAAAGATGCTCAACATCGCTAATTATTAGAGAAATGCAAGTCAAAACTACAATGAGGTATCACCTTATACCAGTCAGAATGGCCATCATTAAAAAGTCTACAAATAACAAATGCTAGAGAGGGTGTGGAAAAAGGGAACCCTCCTACACTGTTGGTGGGAATGTAAATTGGTGCAGTCACTATGCAGAACAGCATGGAGGTTCCTCAAAAAAACTAACCATAGAGTTGCCATATGATCCAGCAATCCCACTCCTGGGCATATATCTGGACAAAGGTATAATTCAAAAACATGCATGTACCCCTATGATCATAGCAGCATTATTTACAACAGCCAAGACATGGAAGCAACCTAAATGTCCATCGACAGATGAATGGATAAAGAAGATGTGGTACATATATACAATGGAATATTACTCAGCCATAAACAAGAATGAAATAATGCCATTTGCAGCTACATGGATGGACCTAGAGATTATCATACTAAGTGAAGTAAGTCAGAAAGAGAAAGACATATAACATATGATATCACTTATATGTGGAAGCTAAAATATGACACAAATGAACTTATTTACAAAACAGAAACAAACTCACAGACATAGAGAACGACTTGTGGTTGCCAAGGGGGGGGGGGAGCGGGGGATGGACGGATTGGGAGTCTGGGACTAGCAGATGCAAACTATTATATAGAGAATGGATAAACAACAAGGTCCTATTATATAGCACAGGGAACTATATTCAATATCCTGAAACCATAATGGAAAAGAAAAAAAAAATTCACAAAATAGAAAAACAGCTTAAAATACAGTTCACAAAGAATGATTTGATACCACATTTTAAACAATGACTCTGAATGTTAAGATGGTAAAATTCCAGGTTAACTAAGAAAAACAAAATTAATTTAAAATTATTTAGAGGCCTGATTTGGTTTTAGTCTTTCTAGACAACATTAGTTAGACACCTTGTTTCAGAAATCAGTGCCTACTTAAAGTCACAAGGGTAACTTATATTTTCTTACAAAATTTTTATTTTTTGCCTTTCCATTTTAGGTCAATGGTATATTTCAATTAATTTTGTATACAGTGTGAGATAAGGGTCAAAGTACATTTTTCAGTTCTGTCTTACTTTAAGTGACTGTATATGTACGCATCTATTTCTGGACACTTTATTCTGTTCCATTGGTATACTTTTATGTCCCTGTATGAACACCATACTGTCTTAAACACCGTAGCTTTATAGTGATTCTTTAACATAATACTCTTTAGTAAAAAAAAAAGAATGAACTATTAATATATGCAATAACTTGGATGGATATCAAGGAAATTATGCTGAATGAAAAAAAGTCAGCCCCCAAAAGTTACATACTGTATGATTCCATTTATATAACATTCTTGAAATGACAAAATTATAGAGATGGAAAAGAGATTAGTGATTGTCAGAGTTAGAGATAAGAGGAGGATGAGCAGGAGGTAGGTGTTATCATAAAAAGGCAGCACAAGCACAAGAAATCCTTGTGGGAATGGAACTATTCTATGTCTTTTTTTTTTTTAACTACTTTACTGGAGTATAATTGCTTTACAATTTTGTGTTAGTTTCTGCTGTATAACAAAGTGAATCAGCTATACATATACATACAGCCCCATATCCCCTCCCTCTTGCGTCTCACTCCCACCCTCCCTACACCACCCTTTCTAGATAGTCACAAAGCACTGAGTTGATCTCCCTGTGTGATGCAGCTGCTTCCCACTAGCTATCTATTTTACATTTGGTAGTGTATATATGTCCATGCCACTTTCTCACTTCGTCCCAGCTTACCATTCCCCCTCCCCATGTCCTCAAGTCCATTCTCTACGTCTGCATCTTTATTCCTGTCCTGCCCCTAGGTTCATCAGAACCATTTTTTCATTTTTTTTTTAGATTCCATATATATGTGTTAGCATACAGTATTTGTTTTTCTCTTTCTGACTTACTTCACTCTGTATGACAGACTCTAGGTCCACCCACCTCACTACAAATAACCCAATTTCCTTTCTTTTTATGGCTGAGTAATATTCCATTGTATATATGGGCCACATCTTCTTTATCCATTCATCTGTCAATGGACATTTAGGTTTTGCTTCCATGTCCTGGCTATTGTAAATAGAGCTGCAATGAACATTGTGGTACATGACTCGTTTTCAATTATGTTTTTCTCAGGGTATATGCCCAGTAGTGGGATTGCTGGGTCATATGGTATTTCCATTTTTGTTTTTTAAGGAACCTCCATACTGTTCTCCATAGTGACTGTATCAATTGACATTCCCAGCAACAGTGCAAGAGAGTTCCCTTTTCTCCACACCCTCTCCAGCATTTCCTGTTTCTAGATTTTTTGATGATGGACATTGTGACTGGTGTGAGGTGATATCTCATTGTAGTTTTGATTTGCATTTCTCTAATGATTAGTGATGTTGACCATCCTTTCATCTGTTTGTTGGCAATCTATATATCTCCTTTGGAGAAATGTCTGTTTAGGTCTTCTGCCCATTTTTGGATTGGGTTTGTTCTTTATGTTTTGGTTTTTTTTCTTTTATTAAAATGGTAGCCAATTCTTTTCTTTCCTTTCTTTATTTCTTTATTGGCTGCATTGGGTCTTCGTTGTGGTGAGCGGGGGCTACTCTTCATTGCAGTGCACGGGCTTCTCATTACGGTGGCTTCTCTAGTTGAGGAGCATGGGCTGAAGGCATGCAGGGTTCAGTAGTTGTGGCACACGGGCTCAGTAGTTGTGGTTCGCGGGTTCTAGAGCGCAGGCTCAGCAGTTGTGGCGCACAGGCTTATTGCTCCATGGCATGTGGGATCTTCCTGGACCAGGGCTCGAACCTGTGTCCCCTGCATTGGCAGGCGGATTCTTAACCACTTCGCCACCAGAGAAGCCCTGGTTGTTACCTCAGGTTGTTTTTTTCATATTGAGCTGCATGAGCTGCTTGTATATTTTGGAGATTAATCCTTTGTCAGTTGCTTCCTTTGCAAATATTTTTTCCCATTCTGATGGCTGTCTTTTCATCTTGTTTATGGTTTGCTTTGCTGTGCAAAAGCTTTTAAGTTTCATTAGGTCCCATTTGTTTATTCTTGTTTTTATTTCCATTTCTCTAGGAGGTGGGTCAAAAAGGATCTTGCTGTGATTTATGTCATAGAATGTCCTGCCTACGTTTTCCTCTAAGAGTCTTATAGTGTCTGGCCTTACATTTAGTCTTTAATCCATTTTGAGTTTGTTTTTGTGTATGGTGTTAGAGAGTGTCCTAATTTCATTCTTTTACATGTAGCTGTCCAGTTTTCCCAGAACCACTTATTGAAGAGGCTGTCTTTTCTCCATTGTTATTCTTGCCTCCTTTATCAAAGATAAGGTGACCATATGTGTGTGGGTTTATCTCTGGGCTTTCTATCCTGTTCCATTGATCTATCTTTCTGTTTTTGTGCCAGTACCATACTGTCTTGATTACTGTAGCTTTGTAGTATAGCCTGAAGTCAGGGAACCTGATTCCTCCAGATCCATTTTTCTTTCCCAAGACTGCTTTGCCTATTCAGGGTCTTTTGTGTTTCCATATAAATTGTGAATTCTTTTGTTCTAGTTCTGTTCTACCAATTCCATTGGTAGTTTGATAGGGATTGCGTTGAAACTATAGATTGCTTTGGGCAGTATAGTCATTTTCACAATGTTGATTCTTCCAATCCAAGAGCATGGTATATCTCTCCATCTGTTTTTATCATCGTTAATTTCTTTCATCAGTGTCTTAAAGTTTTCTGCATACAGGTCTTTTGTCTCCTTAGGTAGGTTTATTCCTAGGTATTTTATTCTTTTTATTGCAGTGGTTAATTGGAGTGTTTCCTTAATTATTCTTTCAGATTTTTCATCATTAGTGTATAGGAATGCAAGAGATTTCTGTGCATTAATTTTGTATCCTGCTACTTTACCAAATTCATTGTTTAGCTCTACTAGTTTTCTGGTAGCATCTTTATGATTTTCTATGTATAGTATCATGTCATCTGCAAACAGTGACAGTTTTATTTCTTCTTTTCCGATTTCGATTTCTTTTATTTCTTTTTCTTCTCTGACTGCTGTGGCTGAAACTTCCAAACTATGTTGAATAATAGTGGTGACAGTGGGCATCCTTGTCTTGTTCCTGATTTTATAAGAAATGGTTTCAGTTTTTCACCACTGAGAATGATGTTAGCTGTGGCTTTTTTATATACGGCCTTTATTATGTTGAGGTAAGCTCCTTCTATGTCTACTTTCTGGAGATTTTTTGTCATAAATGGGTGTTGAATTTTATCAAAAGCTTTTTCTGCATCTATGGAGATTATCATATGGATTTTATCCTTCAGTTTGTTAATATGGTGTATCACATTGATTGATTTGGATATATTGAAAAATTTTTGCATTCCTGGGATAAACCCCACTTGATCATAGTATATGATCCTTTTAATGTGCTCTTGGATTCTGTTTGCTAGTATTTTGTTGAGAATTTTTGCTTCTATGTTCATCAGTGATATAGGTCTGCAGTTTTCTTTATTTGTAACATCTTTGCCTGGTTTTGGGATCAGGGTGATGGTGGCCTCATAGAATGGGTTTGGGAGTGTTCCTCCCTCTGCTATATTGTGGAAGAATTTGAGAAGGATAGGTGTTAGCTCTTCTTTAAATGTTTGATAGAATTCTCCTGTGAAGCCATCTGGTTCTGGACTTTTGTTTGTTGGAAGATTTTTAATCACAGTTTCAATTCAAGTGCTTTGCTTAGTCTGTTTATAGTTTTGTAATTCTTCCTGGTTCAGTCTTGGAAGCTTGTGCTTTTCTAAGAATTTGTCCATTTCTTCCAGCTTGTCATATTTATTGGCATATACTTGCTTATAGTAATCCCTCATGATTCTTTGTATTTCTGCAGTGCAACTTGTTACTTCGTTTTCTTCATTTCTGATTCTGTTGTTTTGAGTCTTGTCCCTTTTTTTCTTGATGAGCCAGGCTAGTGGTTTATTTAGTTTATCTTCTCAAAGAACCAGTTTTTAGTTTTATTGATCTTTGCTACTGTTCCCTTCATTTCTTTTTAATTTACTTCTGATCTGATCTTTATGACTTCTTTCCTTCTACTAACTTTGGGGTTTTTTTGTTCTTCTTTCTCTAATTGCTTTAGATGTAAGGTTAGGTTGTTTATTTGAGATGTTTCTTGTTTCTTGAGGTAGGATTGTATTGCTGTAAACTTCCATCTTGGAACTGCTTTTGCTGCATCCCACAGGCTTTGGCTCATCGTGTTTTCATTGTCATTTGTTTCTAGGTACTTTTTTATTTCCTCTTTGAGTTGTTCAGTGATATCTTGGTTATTTAGTAGGATATTGTTTACCCTTCATGTGTTTGCATTTTTTACATTTTTTTCCTGTAATTGATATCTAGTCTCATAGCATTTTTGTCAGAAAAGATACTTGATACAATTTCAATTTTCTTAAATTTTCCAAGGCTTACTTTGTGACCCAGGATATGATCTATCCTGAAGAATGTTCCATGAGCACTTGAGAAGAAAGTGTATTCTGCTGTTTTTGGATGAAACGTCCTATAAATATCAATTAAGTCCATCTTGTCTAATGTGTCATTTAAAGCTTGTGTTTCCTTATTTATTTTCACTTTCGATAACCTGTCCATTGGTGAAAATGGGGTGTTAAAGTCCCCTACTATGATTGTGTTACTGTTGATTTCCCCTTTTATGGCTGTTAGCATTTGCCTTATGTATTAAGGTACTTCTATGTTGGGTGCATAAACATTTACAATTGTGATATCTTTTTCTTGGATTGATGCCTTGATCATTATGTAGTATCCTTCTTTGTCTCTTGTAATAGTCTATACTTTAGCCTATTTTGTCTCATATGAGAATTGATACTCCAGCTTTCTTTTGATTTCCATTTGCATGGAATATCTTTTTCCACCCACTCACTTTCAGTCTGTATGTGTCCCTAGGTCTGAAGTGGGTATCTGGTAGACAGCATATATACAGGTCGTGTTTTTGTATCCATTCAGCCAGTCTATGTCTTTTGTTTGGAGCATTTTATCCATTTACATTTAAGGTAATTATTGATATGTATGTTCGTATTACCATTTTCTTAATTGTTCTGAGTTTGTTATTGTAGTTCTTTTCCTTCTCTTGTGTCTCCTGCATAGAGAAGTTCCTTTAGCATTTGCTGTAGAGGTGGTTTGGTGGTGCTGAATTCTTTTAGCTTTTGCTTGTGTGTGAAAGTTTTAATTTCTCTGTCAAATCTGAATGAGAGCCTTGCTGGGTAGAGTAATCTTGTTGTAGGTTTTTCCCTTTCATCACTTTAAATATGTCCTGCCACTCCCTTCTGTCATGAAGAGTTTCTGCTGAAAGATCAGCTGTTAACCTTTTGGGGATTCCCTTGTATGTTATTGGTTGCTTTTCCCTTGTTGCTCTTAATATTTTTTCTTTCTATTTAATTGATAGTTTGATAAATGTGTGTCTTGGGGTGTTTCTACCTAGATTTATCCTGTATCGGAATCTCTGTGCTTCCTGGACTTGACTATTTCCTTTCCTATATTAGGGAAGTTTTCAACTATAATCTCTTCAAATATTTTCACAGTTCTTTTCTTTTTCTCTTCTTCTTCTGGGACCGCTATAATTCGAATGTTGGTGCATTTAATGTTGTCCCAGAGGTCTCTGAGACTGTCCTCAATTCTTTTCATTATTTTTTCTTTACTTTTTTTTAAAAGTAAAGTAAAAAGTATTTTTTCTTTACTTTTTCTTTTACTTTTTTCTTTTGCCCTACCCAGTTATGTGGAGATTTTCTTCCCTTTGGGGAAGTCTGAAGTCTTCTGCCAGTGTTCAGTAGGTGTTCTATAGGAGTTGTTCCACATGTAGATGTATTTTTGATGTATTTGTGGGGAGGAAGGTGATCTCCATGTCTTACCCCTCCACCATCTTGAAGGTCTCTATTCTGTGTGTTGACTATGATGTGGTAACATAAATCTCCTGTGTGTTAAAATTGTGTAAAAGTAAATATACAAATACACACACAAATGAGTGCACATAAAACTGAGGAAATGTGAATAATGTGGTGCATTGTATTAATGTCAATTTCCTGGTTGTGATATTTTACTACAGTCATGCAAGATGTTACCATTGGGGAAAACTGGGTGAAAATTATGTGGGGTATCTATATTATTTCTTACAATTGCAACTGAATCAACAGTTATCTCAAAACAAAGAGTTTAATGAAAAAAATGAGATTTCCAATGAACATAAAACAGTAATCTATTTATTGGGATCTTTTAAATTTTGTCTCAGACATGTTTTGTAATTTCCAGTGCAAATGCATTGCACATTTTTGTTAGATATCTAGGTATTTGAGATTTTTATAATACTATTGTAAATGACACCATTTAAAACATTTACTTTCCAGAGTTAGAGCTTCAAGATGGCAGAGGAATACGACCTGGAGATCACCTTCCTCCCCACAAATACATCAAAAATATATCTACATGTGGAACTACTCCTACAGAACACCTACTGAACACTAGCAGAAGACCTGAGACTTCCCAAAAGGCAAGAAACTCCCCAAGTACCTGGGTAGGGTAAAAGAAAGAAGGAAAAACAGAGACAAAAGAATAGGGATGGGACCTGCACCTCTGGGAGAGAGCTGTGAAGGAGGAAAAGTTTCCACACACTAGGAAGCCCCTTCACTGATGGAGACAGGGAGTGGGCAAGGGGTAACCTTCGGCGCCACAGAGGAGAGCGCAGCAACAGCGGTGCAGAGGGCAAAGCAGAGAGATTCCCACACAGAGGATCACTGCCAACCAGCACTCACCAGCCTGAGAGACTTGTCACCCGCCGGGATGGGTGGGGGCTGGGAGCTCAGGCTCAGGCTTCAGAGGCCAGATCCCAGGGAGAGGACTGTGGTTGGCTGCGTGAACACAGCCTGAAGGGGGCTAGTGTGCCACAGCTAGCTGAGAGGGAGTCTGGGAAAAAGTCTGGAACTGCCTAAGAGGCAAGAAACCATTATTTCAGGGTGTGCGAGGAGAGGGGATTCAGACCACCACCTAAACAAGCTCCAGAGTCGGGCATGAGCTGCGGCTATCAGTGTGGACACCAGAGACCTGCATGAAACACTAAGGCTGCTACTACAGCCACCAAGAAGCCTGTGTGCAAGCACACATCATTATCCACACCTCCTCTCCCGGGAGCCTGTGCAGCCCACCACTGCCACGTCCAGTGATCCAGGGACAACATCCCCGGGCGTACACACGGCACGCCTCAGACTGCTGCAAGGTCACGCCAGCTTCTGCCACCACAGGCTCGCCCCACATTCCGTACCCCTCCCTCCCCCGGCCTGAGTGAGCCAGAGCCCCCTAATCAGCTGCTACTTTAACCCCGTCCTGTCTGGGCCGAGAACAGATGTCCTCAGGCGACCTACACACAGTGGAGGGGCCAATCCAAAGCTGAACCCCAGGAGCTGTGAAAACATAAAAGAGAAAGGGAAATTTCTCCCAGCAGCCTTAGGGGCAGCAGATTGAATCTCCACAATCAACTTGATGTACCCTATACTTGTGTAATACCTGAAAAGACAACAAATCATCCCAAAATTGAGGCGGTGGACTTAGGGAGCAACTGTAGACTTGGTGTTTCCTTTCTGCATCTAATTTGTTTCTGGTTTTATGTTTATCTTAGTTTAATATTTAGAGCTTATTATCATTGGTAGATTTGTTTATTGATTTGGTTGCTCTCTTCCTTTTTTTTTAATATATATCTATTTTTTCACTTTTTGTGAGTGTGTATGGGCATCCTTTTTTGTGTGATTTTGTCTATATAGCTTTGCTTTTACCACTTGTCCTAGGGTTCTGTCTCTCCATTTTATTTTTTTCTAGTATAGTTTTTACTGCTTGTTATCATTGGTGGATTTCTTTACTGGTTTGGCTGCTCTCTTTCTTTCTTTCTAATTTTATTTTTTTCTTACTTTTGTATTTTTAGTAATTTTTTTCTTTTTTTATTTTAATAACTTTATTTACTATTTTTCTCTTTCTTTCTTTTTATCCCTTTTTGTCCAAGCCATGTGGCTGACAGGGTCTTAGTGCTCCAGTCAGGTGTCAGGCCTGAGCCTCTTGGGTGGGAGAGCCGAGAACAGGACACTGGACCACCAGAGAACTCCTTGGCCCACGTAATATCAAATGGTGAAAGCTCTCCCAGAGATCTCCATCTCAACGCTAAGACCCAGTTCCACTCAACGACCAGCAAGATACAGTGCTGGACAACCCATACCAAACAACTAGCAAGACAGGAACACGACCCCACCCATTAGCAGAGAGGCTGCCTAAAATCATAATAAGTTCCCAGAAACTCCAAAACACACGACCAGACGCGGTCCTGCCCACCAGAAAAAGAAGATCCAGCCTCAGCCACCAGAACACAGGAACCAGTCCCCTCCACCAGGAAGCCTACACAATGCATTGAAACAACCTTACCAAGTGGAGGCAGAAGCCAAAAACAATGAGAACTATGAACATGCAGCCTGCGAAAAAGAGACTCCAACAAAGAAAGTTAAGCAAAATGAGAAGACAGAGAAATACACAGCAGATAAAGGAACAAGGAAAAAACCCATCACACCAAACAAATGAGGAGGAAATAGGCAGTCTACCTGAAAAAGAATTCAGAGTAATGATAGTAAAGATGATCCAAAATCTTGGAAATAGAAAGGAAAAAATACAGGAAATGTTTAATAAGGACCTAGAAGAACTAAAGAGCAAACAAACAGTGATGAACAACACAATAAATGAAATTAAATATTCCCTAGAAAGAATCAATAGCAGATTAATGGAGGCACAAAAGCGGATAAGTGATTTGGAAGATAAAATAGTGGAAATAACTACCACAGGGCAGAATAAAGAAAGAAGAATAAAAAAAATTGAGGACAGTCTCTGAGACCTCTGGGAAAACATTAAATGCACCAACATTCGAATTATAGCGGTCCCAGAAGAAGAAGAGAAAAAGAAAAGAACTGTGAAATATTTGAAGAGATTATAGTTGAAATCTTCCCTAATATGGGAAAGGAAAGAGTCAGTCAAGTTCAGGAAGCGCAGAGAGTCCCATACAGGATAAATCCAATGTAAAACACACCAAGACACACATTAATCAAACTATCAAAATACAAAGAAAAAATATTAAAAACAGCAAGGCAAAAGAAACATATAACATACAAGGGAATCCCCATAACGTTAACAGCTGATTTCTCAGCAGAAACTCTGCAAACCAGAAGGGATTGGCAGGACATATTTAAAGGGATGAAAGGGGAAAACCTACAGCAAGATTACTCTACCCAGCAAGGATTTCATTCAGATTCGACAGAGAAATTAAAACTATCACACACAAGCAAAAGCTGAAAGAATTCAGCACCACCAAACCAGCTCTACAGAAAATGCTAAAGGAACTTCTCTATGCAGGAAACACAAGGGAAGGAAAAGACCGACAAAAACAAACCCAAAACAATTAAGAAAATGGTAATAGGAACATACATATCGATAATTACCTTAAATGTAATTGGATTAAATGCTCCAACCCAAAGACATAGACTGGCTGAATGGATACAAAAAGAAGACCCATATATATGATGTCTACAAGAGGCCCACTTCAGACCTAGGGACACATACAGACTGAAAGTGAGGGGATGGAAAAAGATATTCCATGCAAATGGAAATCTAAAGAAAGCTGGAGTAGCAATTCTCATATCAGACAAAATAGACTTTAAAATAAAGACTATTACAAGAGACAAAGAAGGACACTACAAAATGATCAAGGCATCAATCCAAGAAGATATCACAATTTCAAATATTTATGCCCCCAACAGAGGAGCACCTCAATACATAAGGCAAATGCTAACAGCCATAAAAGGGGAAATTGATGGTAATACAATCATAGTAAGGGACTTTAACACCCCACTTTCACCAATGGACAGATCACCCAAAATGAAAATAAATAATGAAACACAAGCTTTAAATGAGACATTAAACTTAATTGATATTTATAGGACATTCCATCCAAAAACAACAGAATACACTTTCTTCTCAAGTGCTCATGGAACATTCTCCAGGATAGATCATATCTTGGGTCACAAATTAAGTCTTGGTAAATTTAAGAAAACTGAAATTGTATCAAGTATCTTTTCCAACAACAATGCTATGAGACTAGATATCAATTACAGGAAAAAAAGTGTAAAAAATGCACACACATGGAGGGTAAAGAATACGCTACTAAATAACCAAGATTTCACAGAGGAAATCAAAAAATACCTAGAAACAAATAACAATGAAAACACAACAACCCAAAACCTATGAGATGCAGCAATAGCATTTCTAAGAAGGAAGTTTATAGCAATACAATCCTACCTCAAGAAACAAGAAACATCTCAAATAAACAACCTAACCTTACACCTAAAGCAATTAAAGAAAGAACAAGAAAACCCCAATGTTAGCAGAAGGAAAGAAGTCATAAAGATCAGATCAGAAATAAATGAAAAATATATGAAGGAAATGATAGCAAAGACCAATAAAACTAAAAGCTGGCTTTTTGAGAAGATAAACAAAATTGATAAACCATTAGCCACACTCACCCAGAAAAAAACGGATAAGACTCAAATCAATAGAATTAGAAATGAAAAAGGAGAAGTAACAACTGACACTGCAGAAATACAAAGGATCATGAGAGATTACTACAAGCAACTATATGCCAAGAAAATGGACAACCTGGAAGAAATGGACAAACTCTTAGAAAAGCACAACCTTCCGAGACTGAATCAGGTATAAACAGAAAATATAAACAGACCAGTCACAAGCACTGAAATTGAGACTGTGATTAAAAATCTTCCAACAAACAGAAGTCCAGGACCAGATGGCTTCACAGGAGAATTCTGTCAAACATTTACAAAAGAGCTAACACCTATCCTTCTCAAACTCTTCCAAAATATAGCAGAGGGAGGAACACTCCCAATCTCATTCTACGAGGCCACCATCACCCTGATACCAAAACCAGACAATGATAGCACATAAAAAGAAAACTACAGGCCAATATCACTAACGAACATAGATGCAAAACTCCTCAACAAAATACTAGCAAACAGAATCCAACAGCACATTAAAAGATCATACACCATGATCAAGCGGGGTTTATCCCAGGAATGAAAGGATTCTTCAATATATGCAAATTAATCAATGCTGTACACCATATTAACAAACTGAAGGAGAAAAAACATATGATCATCTCAATCGATGCAGAAAAAGCTTTCAAAAAATTCAACACCCATTTATGATAAAAACCCTCCAGAAGGTAGGCATAGAGGGAACTTACCTCAACATAATAAAGGCATATGTGACAAACCCACAGCCAAAACCATTCTCAGTGGTGAAAAACTGAAACCATTTCCTCTAAGATCGGGAATAAGACAAGGTTGCCCACTCTCACTGTATTATTCAACATAGTTTTGGAAGCTTTAGCCACAGCAATTACAGAAGAAAAAGAAAGAAAAGTAATCCAAATCAGAAAAGAAGTAAAACTGTCACTGTTTGCAGATGACATGATACTATACATAGACAACCCTAAAGATGCTACCAGAAAACTACTAGAGCTAATCAATAAACTTGGTAAAGTAGCAGGATACAAAATTAATGCACAGAAATCTCTTGCATTCCTATACACTAATGATGAAAAATCTGAAAGAGAAATTAAGGAAACACTCCCATTTACCACTGCAACAAAAAGAATGAAATACCTAGGAATAAACCTACCTAAGGTGACAAAAGACCTGTATGCAAAAAACTATAAGACACTGATGAAAGAAATTAAAGATGATACAAACAGATGGAGAGATATACCATGTTCTTGGATTGGAAAAATCAATGATGTGAAAATGACCATACTACCCAAAGCAATCTACAGATTCAATGCAATTCCTATCAAAGAAGCAAGTGTATGTTTCGCAGAACCAGAACAAAACATTTCGTAATTTGTATGGAAACACAAAAGACTCTGAATAGCCAAAGCAATCTTGAGAAAGAAAAACGGAGCTGGAGCAATCAGGCTCCCTGAATTGAGACTATACTACATATCTATAGTAATCAAGACAGTATGGTACTGGCACTAAAACAGAAATATAGATCAATGGAACAGGATAGAAAGCCCAGATAAACCCACTCACATATGGTCACCTTATTTTTGATAAAGGAGGCAAGAATATACAATGGAGAAAAGACAGCATCTTCAATAAGTTGTGCTGGGGAAACTGGACAGCTACATGTAAAAGAATGAAATTAGAACACTCCCTAACACCATACACAAAAATAAACTCAAAATGGATTAAATATGTAAATGTAAGACTGGACACTATAAAACTCTTAGAGGAAAGCATAGGCAGAACACTCTATGACATAAATCACAGCAAGATCCTTTTTGACCCACCTCCTAGAGAAATGGAAATAAAAACAAAAACAAACAAGTGAGACCTAATGAAACTTAAAAGCTTTTGCACAGCAATGGAAACCATAAACCAGACGATAAGACAACCCTCAGAATGGGAAAAAATATTTGCAAATGAAGCAACTGACAAAGGATTAATCTCCAAAATATACAAGCAGCTCATGCAGCTCAATATCAAAAAATCAAAGAACCCAATCCAAAAATGGGCAGAAGACCTAAATAGACATTTCTCCAAAGAAGATATACAGATTACCAACAAACACATGAAAGGATGCTCAACATCACTAATCATTAGAGAAATGCAAATCAAAACCACAATGAGGTATCACCTCACACCAGTCACAATCACCATCATCAAATATCTACAAACAGTAAATGCTGGAAAGGGTGTTGAGAAGAGGCAACCCTATTGCACTGTTGGTGGGAATGTAAATTGGTACAGCCACTGTTGAGAACAGTATGGAGTTTCCTTAAAAAACTAAAAATGTAACTACCATACGACCCAGCAAACCCACTACTGGGCATATACCCTGAGAAAACCATAATTCAAAAAGAGTCATGTACCCGATGTTCACTGCAGCTCTATTTACAATAGCCAGGACATGGAAGCAACCTAAGAGTCCATCGACAGATGAATGGATGAAGAAGATGGGGCATATATATATACAATGGAATATTACTCCGCCATACAAGGAAACAAAATTGAGTTATTTGTAGTGAGGTGGATGGACCTAGAGACTGTCATACAGGGTGAAGTAAGTCAGAAAGAGAAAAACAAATACCATATGCTGACACATATATATGGAATCTAAAACAAACAAACAAACAAAATAAAAAACCGTTCTGAAGAACCTAGGGACAGGACAGGAATAAAGACGTAGACGTAGAGAATGGACTTGAGGGCACAGGGAAGGGGACGGGTAAGCTGGGCAAAGTGAGAGAGTGGCATAAACATATATACACTACCAAATGTAAAACAGATAGCTAGTGTGAAGCAGCCGCATGGCACAGAGAGATCAGCTCGGTGCTTTGTGACCACCTAGAGCGGAGGGATAGGGTGGGTGGGAGGGAGACGCAAGAGGGTGTAGTTATGGGATATATGTATATGTATAGCTGATTCACTTTGTTATACAGTAGAAACTAACACAACATTGTAAAGCAATTATACTTCAATAAAGATGTTAAAAAAACAATAAAATAAATTTTAAAAATTCTTTTGAAGAATAAATATTATTTTGCAATCTTTTACTGCTAGTATATACAACGGATTTTATATATTTATTTGCATATTCAGTAGTCTTGCTAAATTCATTTAACTATAATGATTTATTTTTACATTATTTGAACTCTTCAAAAAGCATAATTATATCTATATATCTGTGAATAATAATTCTGTTTTTTCCTTTAAACGTCACGCGGGCCTCTCACTGTTGTGGCCTCTCCCGTTGTGGAGCACAGGCTCCGGACACGCAGGCTCAGCGGCCATGGCTCACGGGCCCAGCCGCTCCGCGGCATGTGGGATCTTCCCGGACCGGGGCACGAACCCGTGTCCCCTGCATCGGCAGGCGGACTCTCAACCACTGCGCCACCAGGGAAGCCCTATTTTCCTTTTTTAAATTGTATTATTTTTTCAGTTTTATTGAGATATAATTGACATGCATCACTCTATGTTTAAGGTGTGCAGTATAATGGTTTGACTAACATTTATTCTGAAATGATTACCATAATAGATTTAGTTAGCATCTATCACATGCTAACTCATACAGATACAAGAATAAGAAAAAGATAAAAAAGAAAAAAAATTTTCCTCATGTGAGAACTCTTAGGATTTAGGATTTACACCAACCTTTTTCATATATATCATACAGTAGTGTTAACTACAGTCATCATATTATACATTACATCGCTAGTACTTGTTCATCTTATAACTGTTTTTTTTTTTCTTGTAGCTTTTGACCTCCTTCCTCCAATTCCACCTCCCCGACCCCATCCCCCTGGGAACCACAAATCTGATATCTTTTTCTATGAGCTTGGTGTGTGTTTGTTTTAGATTCCACATATAAGTGAGATCATACAGTATTTTTCACTATCTGACTTATTACATTTACCATAATGCCCTCAGGGCCCATCCATGTTGTCACAAAAGGCAAGATTTCCTTGTTTTCTATAGCTGAGTAATATTGCATTTTATGTAGATGTATACCATAACTTTTTTATTCCTTTTCTTGATTTATTGCACTAGCTAAGATCTCCAGGAAAATATTGATTAGAAGTGGTGTTAGTAGATATTCTTGCCTTGTTCATAAACTCATAAGAACATGTTTAATATTTCACCACTGCACATGATGTTAGCTCTAAGTTTTATCAAACATTTTTGTCCACCTTTTTAGATTAGAATATGATTTTTCTCATTATTTTGCTAGTGTGAGCATTTCACAAGTGTCATATTTCTTCTATTCTTTCCATTTTTTTTTCTCAATGTAGTTCAGTTTGGATAGTTCCTGATGATTAATTTTTGAATTTACTAATCCTCTCTTCTGCCCTATCCAATCTCCTCTTAAACCTATGCAATAAGTTCTTAGTTTCACAAATTATGTTTTTCAGTTTTTAATATACAGTTGGTTCTTTTCCTTTAGATTTAAAGTCTCTTTCAAAATTCTCCAAATTTTCATCCATTTTGTTTATTTTCCTCTGTTTTCTTTAACACACAGTTAATAGTTGCTTTAAAATACTTGAGTGATAACTCCAAGATTTCAATCATCTTCCATTTCTTGTTTTTTCTTTTATCAGTCACATTTTTCTCCCTTTTTTACACCTGGTAATTTTTTTATTGTATGTAAGAAATTGTGAATAAAGGAATCATGGAGACTAAAGTTGATGCTGTTTTTCCCCAGAGAGGATTCACTCTTTCCTCTGTTAGGCAGATGAAGTGAGGAGCTGCTTATCTTAATTCAGTGAGGAGCTGAGCTGAATAAGGACAGATTGAAGCAACAGATAGACTCTGTCCACTTCTGGTCTCAACTATCTTGGGCATGAGATCAGTCTTAGTTGCAGGTCTCTCTATCTAGTGGACTAGGAGACTGTGGGATATTTAACTCAGACTATCTATCTAGCCTTGCATCCAACACCCCATCACACCTTAGAACTAAGCAAATTTTACACAGAGAAAATCAGCCAAATACTTGGGGATCCTTTAGATTCTAGTTTGTAATGCCAGTCCATATAAAAATATTTGCTGGTTTCTCTTTCTTCCACTAGAGCGTCTATGCCTATGGCAAGCTCAGTCCTCAACCTGTCCCCCAGACCTGGCAAATGTCCCTAGGCACGCACATCTAAGCTCATCAAAAAAGTGTTCTTCAGGGACTTCTCTGGTGGTGCAGTGGTTAAGAATCCACCTGCCAATGTAGGTGACACGGGTTCGAGCCCTGGTCTGGGAAGATCCCACATGCGCCACAACTACTGAGCCTGTGCTCTAGAGTGCGCAATTCACAACTACTGAGCCTGCATGCTGCAACTGCTGAAGCCCACATGCCTAGAGCCCACGCTCCGCAACAAGAGAAGCCACCGCAATGAGAAGACTGTGCACCACAACGAAGAGTAGCCCCCGCTCACCGCAACTAGAGAAAGCCCATGTGCAGCAACAAAGACCCAACACAGCCAAAAATTAAAAATTAAACAGAAGTGCTCTTCAAACAACCAACTTAAAAAATGGGCAAAAGACTTGAACAGACATTTCTCAAAAAAATATATATATATATATACACACACACACAAATGGCCAATAAGCACATGAAAAGATTCTCAATATCATTAGTCATTAGAAAAATACAAATCTAAACCACAAGAAGATATCACCTCACACCTGTTAGGGTGTCTATTATCAAAAACACAAGAGAGGGACTTCACTGGCGGTCCAGTTGTTAAGACTTCACCTTCCAATGCAGGGGTGTGGGTTCAATCCCCGGTCGGGGAGCTAAGATCCCACATGCCTCATGGCCAAAAAGCAAAACATAAAACAGAAGCAACATTGTAACAAATTCAATAAAGACTTCAAAAAAGGTCCACATCAAAAAAATAAAATACAGGAGATAACAAATGTTGATGAGGATGTGGAGAAATTGCAGCCCTCTTACATGGCTGATAGGACTGTAAAATGGTTTAGCCATAGAAAACAGTTTGATGGTTCCTCGAAAACTTAACATACGATTACCAGCATTTTCACTCCTGGGTATACAACCAAAGGAATTGAAAACAGGTGCTCAAACAAATACACGTACATGTGTATTCATAGCAGCACCATTCACAACAACCAAAATATGGAAACAGCCCAAATGTCCATCAACTAATGAATGTATAAACAAATTGTAGTATATGTATGGAATATTATTCAGCCTCAACCAAGTATGAAATACTGGTACATACTATAATAGAGGTGAACTGTGAATTATGCTAAGCAAAAGAAGGAGGATGCAAAAAGACAAATACTGTATAATTCCATTTATATGATATACCCAGAAGTAAATCCATAGAGACAGAACACAGATTGGTTGCTTTCAGGAGCTGGGGTGAATAGAAGAATGAGGAACAACATGTTAATGGACATGGGATTTTCTCTGGGGATGATGGAAACGTTCCAGAACTACGTAGAGGTGGCACAACATTGCAAATGTACTAAATGCCACTGAATTGTTCATTTTTAAATGTTTAATTTTATGTTTTGTGAATTGCACCTAAAAAAAAAAGAGTTCTTTCCCCAAGGGAAGTTTAATTCAAATACCTCTCTATGCTTCATTAATTCTACAGTGTCTTTTTAAAATGATTTGAAAATTTCTCCACATCTTTCTAGTTGGTACAGTGAAAAGAATAGCCTATCCAGAAGTAAACCTCTATACATTACATTTAAAATATTTTTAATCACTTATGATTTTCTTGAATTATTTTATCATGTACTTATTTCCTTCTTTGTTTTCTGTCTGCAATGATCCTTTGCTGCCACGCCCAGATCCCCCTTCAGACTCTCTTAGAGCAGGGACCTCACCTATTTTCTTCACTGCTCTCTCCGTACATCTAGTGCAAGGCCTAATTCATGGTAGGCGCTCAACAAATAATTCCTGAATACATAGAATGTTTTCAGGAGAAAGAGTGCCGTTCTCTTTTAATATTAATTCATGTAAAACTCCCATTTATCTTTGTCCCTCAGATAAGTCTGTGGTTGCTGAGGGTTTATATTTCTATTGTCTCTAGAGCAAAAATCATTGGGGAAAAATAGAGAATAATTTTTTCAAGTCTAAGACACAAAATGAGTCATAAAGGAAGAGTCATTGACACCAAAGATTCACACACAAAGCAAGTAAGCTGAACAACCATCAAATGCAGCTGAAGTGAAGGCAAGTTGCTATTGTTATCCTAGAGCATCATAAGATCCTTGCAACCTGGGAGGCTTCATATAAAAGATTGCTCTGTTGACGAGACCCCAACATGAAGTGGCATAAATTAAAGCGGTCAGATCAGGTGCCATCTTGTCAAGCAGTTCTTGAGATCAGAGGGTGACAGAAAATATTTGCTTACCTGACCTCAACTAACTGACCAAGTTCTGAAGTACCAAAAACAGATCTTCCCAATCAATGAACCTGCTCTGAGCAGTGACTTTCAAGGGCTTCTCAGCTGTCCTTTAGCTCAAACTGCAACATGAAAACAGCTCCGATGATATTCACCCAGCCTTGCTTCATTAAACGCTCTCGCCAAATTTAGATCTCACTTCAAGCATGTGGGCTCTTAGGCTTTCAACCAACCTTGACCATTTTGGAATTTATGTAACAAGTTCCACTGACTTGGTGGGAAATCGGACTTAATATTTCTAAATAAATAGGACTTGGCAGGCAAGAAAATGGCTCATGAGTCTTCTCAGAAATCAAATAGTTGTTTTGGAAAATGGAAGTAGCTTGCATGGATTACAATCACCCTTGAAAAAGTACACAGTAAAAAAAATTAAAATTCAAGTTCCTGGTGTTTACTTATTCCTCTGTCTTGTACATCCAATGAAACTTTAACCAGTAAGCTAAGAATCCGAAATGTGTCATTATATCTTCCAAGATTGGATTTCTATGTAGCTGGCACTAAATAAATCTTTCTTTATTTTCGTATGCTTTTAGGTATATATCCTACCATTCCCCATGCCAAACTCACTCACTTCAGGTTTATTATACCACAAACATCTAGCAACACCTTCAGAACAGTCTGTAAATAGATTTCATGTGATTACTCCAATCAGTAGCTATTCGTTTAGAATGTGTGTGTGTGTGTACTGCCTTATATGTAGTATTATATATGTGAAGTACCTATAGGAGATCAAATACAAATGTATACTAAAGCGTGATAATAACATGCTTACCTTACCACCTTAATATCATTCATTTCTTTGGAGAGTCTTTCTTAATTCTTGCTAAAGCTGGGATTTTGACACATTGGTAACATACATGACAATTTTATAAGTTCAACTCAGTGAGACTAAGTTTAATTTCTGCATAAGCTATAGACCTGACATTCAATAAGCACTTGGAATCTGAAAAACTAATAATAATAATAAATGATTTAGCTTGGTTTTTTTCCCTTTTCTTACGAAGGCCATGTTTAATTACTTCCCAAAATGACCCCAAAGTCTTAGTATCAACAAATATGATGTATAGGTCATCTCAAAACATTCTTCAAAACAAAAGAGTACCTTCCTAACACTGGTGTGGTATTTTCCCTTTTACTCCCATTTTTGCCTGGTAATCTTCACTGTGTTAGAAAAAGAGGTACTGATTTTATCTACAGCTTCAACCCTCCTTGGCATACATTCCTCATTTTATTTATGAATGGCCTCTACATGTATATGCATTTGGTAGAAACTGATCACAAACTTTGAATATTCCTGGTGGCCGTTGATAGAAATAGATAACAAGACTATCCTTTTCCTCCTTTGTAGGATGAGGATTTCCCTAACATCCAGGGATTGGAGAAACGCTCAGGACAGGCATTTCTACTTCAGGTTGTTCCTGGGTGAGCAGGTGCTGCAGGGCAGGAGTGGTGAGTACACCCTCCACCCATAGGGCCACAAAGAGGCCACTGGGACAGAAAGAACAACCATTTCTGCAAACGAACGTGGCGTGGATGGGGTCTCGCTGCCCCAGTACAGCAATTTTCTAACTTGAACCTTTTAGTTTGTAAACGCCAACGTGTCCTGTTCTGTAAAAAGCAAACTCACTTCTTAGGTGCTGGGGGCAATGGGTGCTGAAAACTATACAGTCCCTGAGCTCTCTAGTCAGGGCCTTTAGCTGGTGTAGCTGCTGAAAATTACCCCCCTTTAAACACATTCTGATGCTGTTTGTGCTTTTAGTTCATCTCTGCAGACTGTTTCCTCCTCAGTTCACTTTTTATAAAAATGAGATTGATCCACGGGGCTTCCCTGGTGGCGCAGTGGTTGAGAGTCCGCCTGCCGATGCAGGGGACACAGGTTCGTGCCCTGGTCCGGGAAGATCCCACATGCCGCAGAGCGGCTGGGCCCGTGAGCCATGGCCGCTGAGCCTGCGCGTCCGGAGCCTGTGCTCCGCAACGGGAGAGGCCACAACAGTGAGAGGCCCGCGTACCGCAAAAAAAAAAAAAAAAAAAAGAGATTGATCCAGAAACAACTCCTGTTCCCCCTCCAAAGTTTAAACTTTTTATTGTAATTTCACTTCCATAAGCTCTTTTCCTCCTTTCTGATAAATCTAGTTTTTGTGACTCTACCTTTCCATGCAAATAGCAGAATGTTCGATAATCAGGTGCTTCCCCAGATTTCCCTGGGAGTGTTGGTAATGTAGCTTGTATTATCTGTCAAATATTGGAAAAATTATGAGTACCAAGAGTTTAGGATTAGCAGAGGCTTCTGCTGGCCTATTTTAGCAATGAAGCCTGAGCAGTAAGTAAACCTTTACTGTGTTCACTGGAACTTGGGAGCTGCCTACTATCTATCCCATCCTGGCAAATATGGTTCCCAAATCCAAAAGTCTTAATCTGTCAAAAAGGTGCCCTTTTTCATACATTATTAATTCATATAAATTAAATTGTATCTATACATCTGTAAGTTATTCTTACTAAATGTGTATTAAATAAACCTTAAAATGAGTTATTTGAGATATCCAGATCCAAAATACTTTTAATTAAGACAATATGTGATTTTCTGTTAATTTCAAGGAGGATTCCCCAGATTGCATATTACTGGGAAAGGGACTTTAAAGGTGAGCCCATAGTCCCATCAGTTCCTTGCAACCCTGTTTTCTACGATGCTGATCTTTGAAGAATGCCAGGGCAGAGGCTGCCCTTGGCTTTTACAATGGCCTCTAACCTAAGAGGGGTATAACAGAAGGCAAGCCCTGGAGCTCAACCATCAGTTTGGTTGAATCCTGATAATTTTCCCTTCAGTAATCTGCCAATGCGGTACAGTAATTCTGAAGAAAATTACTACATGCCTCTGCTTACAGTGCATAGGAAATGTTTAGTAGTAGAAGAATTCAAAGAAGGCTCTCTGCGTAAAATTTTCATTGCCAGTACAAGATCTGTTTATTAGGAAACATTATCATTGTTCAAGTTTAACTACTTTCTTTTAAAAGCTACTACCTTGAATTAGGGTTCCAGCCTCAAAATGCTTGATCAGGGAGACAAGGTATGTGGGAAGCAAGGTTCTTTGTATAAACAAAGTGAAGAACTGTGAGATCAGAGAGGGGTGGGTTTCGAGGCTCAAAAGTATTGGCCCATCAGCTTCCTTTCCCCTGAAATCCCCACTGCCAGAATTAAGTCAAGTTCTCATGTATTACATCAGCTCCTACTACTTGCCCAGCCCTAAGGTAGTTGTCACGGGGATTGCCAAAAAAATATTTAGAAGGCAAATTTTAATTAGGTATCAAAAGTCAGAAATATTCAGAACTGCACAATTTCACTGCTAGAAATTTATTCAAATGAAACCATCGCAGATGCGCAAAAAGATTTTTCTATCAGGATGTTAATCACAGTTTTTTCTTTTTAATAAAACCAGTGGAAAAGTGGGTATAACCTAAATGTACAAGAATAGGAAATTGTTTAAGTTAATTTCCATATAAAACAAACAGTCCACAAGCTGAGAGCAAGGCTTTGCAGCCACGTGTAGTAGGATTGGAATGATAGCTTCACTCTTGACTCGTTCAATCTTGGGCAAGATGCTTAATTTCTCTAACAACTACTTTCTCATCTGTAAAATAGGGATAATGCTTACCTTATAAAAAAGCAATCAGGGGGAATCAAATTACATAATTGAGGTATACTGTGTAACACAGAGCCTAGCATATGGTAAGTATATGCTATAATTAATAGTTATCATTGTTGTAACAATAAAACTGAATTCAAGTTATGTTGTAGAAGAATATTTTGGTATAAGAAAATGCTCACAATTTATTGTTAAATCAGAAAACTAGTAATGAAATAGAATATAGTGAATGACATTAATTTTTTAAAAATCTAAACAGTTATCACTGTGGGCATAAAATATCAGAAAAGACACAACATACTTTAATAGTATTTACTCCTCATGATAGAGTTATGGATGACTTTTTTTTTTAGTGTTTTGCTTCAGTGATTAGTTTATGTATTGCAAACTGAATAAACATGTTTTTGCAAACACGTGAAAAAGTGACTGCTGTGACAAAAAATAATAATAATTTTCTTTAAGAAGAGGGAGAGATTGCTTCCAGCTAGAGGGATTAGGGAAATGTAAGGGAGGGTATCACACATTAAATGATCCCGAGTATATGCTGGATTTGGTCAGGCATGGACTAGGAGGGCACTTCTGAGGGAAAAGAAGAGAAAGAAGGGAAATGCAAAAGGTATAGACGTTTGAGCCTTGTTTAGGGAAGAACTCATGAAGTTCGGTTTGCATGAAGTACAGGAAAGGTTTTCCCACATCCAGACCAAAAAGAATTTGAAGGCCAAGACTAAGAATTTGGGCTTTATTCTAAATCAAGCAAAAGGTTAACAAAGCTCCTGAAAAAGTAAAAAAAGAACCGTAGTCAAATAAGTTAAGGAAGAGCTTCACATTTTACCCCCTTCAGATATTCCCAGTGTGATTTTAGTGTACTAAAAGCTTTGCCAAATTACACCATTAAAAGACAGAGAAACAAACCATATTTAACTTTGTTTAATCCAGTATTTGTATACGGATAAAAACACTTTTTCTCTGTGCTACCTGAAGAATGACCTGAAGTGCAGATGAACTTTGATAAGGAGAAGGGAAGGAGAAAAGGTTCAGAGTATGGGAGTCCTGTCCCTGTGAGGAAATCATCAATGAAATGTTTCAGGGAGGCTTTTAGGACCCCGAGAAGCAGAATGTTGGAAAGGAGCACACCAAGGGATGGAAGAGAGAATGCAGAAGACAAACTTTATCTTCTTCCCAGTCCGGCCTGAGCTGACCTCGTCTGCAATATAATGACCCAAAGGCTCTGTTGTGAGGGATCAGGTAGGAAGTCTTCATGGCACAAGATGCAATGGGAATAAGTTCATTTGTACCATTTTTTTTAGATCCACATATGAGCAATATCATACGATATTTGTCTTTCTCTGACTTACTTCACTCAGTATGACAATCTCTAAGTCCATCCATGTTGCTGCAAATGGCATTATTTCATTCTTTTTTATGGCTGAGTAATATTCCACTGTATATATGTACCACATATTCTTTATCCATTGCTCTGTTGATGGACATTTAGGCTGCTTCCATGTCCTGGCTATTGTAAATAGTGCTACAGTGAACATTGGGGTGCATGTATCTTTTCGAATTATGGTTTTCCCCAGCTATATGCCCAGGAGTGTGATTGCTGGATCATATGATAGATCTATCTTTAGCTTTTTAAGGAACCCCCATACTGTTCTCCATAGTGGCTGTATCAATTTACATTCCCACCAACAGTGCAAGAGGGTTCCCTTTTCTCCACACCCTCTTCAGCATTTATTGTTTCTAGATTTTTTTGATGATGGCCATTCTGACCAGTGTGAGGTGGTACAAATGAACTTATTTACAAAACAGGAATAGAGTCACAGATGTAGAAGACAAACTTATGCTACCAAGGGGGAAGGGCTGGTTAAATTGGGAGACTGGAATTGATATATACACACTACTATATATAAAATAAATAACTAATAATGACCTACTGTATAGCACAGGGAACTCTACTCAGTACTCTGTAATGACCTGTATGGGAAAAGAATCTAAAAAAGAGTGGATATCTGTGTATATATAACTGATTCACTTTGCTGTACAGCAGAAACTAACACAACATTGTAAATCAACTATACTCCAATAAAAATTAATTTAAAAAAACATGCAGTGGGACATGTCAAGATGGTCAGTCTTGGAAGAAGCAAACACTTAGTTCCCAGCCTAACCCATCCTTTACGATTCCTCATTAGACATAGTGAAGAAAAGGAAGGTCAACAGCTCTCTGGCTGCTGACCAAGTCAAAAAGAGTAGCTGTGAAGTCCCACATAGCTCTCCATGCCCCTTTCCAATCTGCCCTCTTCATGTCATTACCTTTATCTGCAAGGCACTTTTCACACATGTCATTTCATTAATAAACTCCAATAACAACTCCATTGAAGCAGGTGGAGTGGATCGCCCCAGTTCAAAAGTGAAGTTTATTAAAATTAAGACTATAATGAATATACTCCTAAGGAGACCTCTATCACATAGCCACAAGGCAACAATTTAATCACAAAGTTCTGGAAGCATTTACTAATTCTGATTAATAAACACTAGCAATTATAAACATACAACAAACATACAAATGGATATGCTAGCAAATATAAATATTACTTAAGCAAGTAGTAACTGTAAGATGAAAAATGCCAGTGTTATATGTGTAAAATGTTCAAAAACAGTGTAAAAAATACGGAAGATTTTGGCACACAATGGGAGTAATCAGAGAAAATGTGTGCGTCCATCACATCAAAATCAATTGATTTCTAAAATGTGCTTAGTTACATCTTAAATAACAAAAGGCACAGTGAAAAGGACTGCTCTGGAGTTATCCCAAATTGTTGAAACACTTTATACATTTCAGTTTTTTTAATTACAACATGTACCACTGTTCTAACAAATCCATCTGGTTTCTTTCTCATTGCATGACTCAATAGGGTCAAAATCTATTTTAGCGACAAAGGAGCAGTAGGGGGAGAAGTGATCTGAAAAATAACAGAGCAGACTCTTCTACCCCATGCAATTTCATTTTCTAGAGACAAACATCAAGTTATCAGCCTAGTTCATAAACTAGAGGAACAGCACAGGTCCTCAAAGATTCCTTGTTGAACTTTTTTGTGGAATGATGTTGAGGCAATATTTTGACTAAGTCATGGGGGAAAAGAGAGCTTAGAGTTTGGATTTGTTAAATTATTATGTAATTGCTTACTGTCCCACAGATATTATGAAGTAAGTTGAACTGGAGCCAATTATTGATACAAATTAAATTTTGCCAAATGCACTCCCCAAACTCTATACAAATAGGTCCAGGGCAAGTGACTAGAAACTAGAAACACTTTAGTAATGCTTAAAGATAGGAAAACCAAATTGATTAGGCCTCATCATAAGCACATCAAGCACACTTTGCAATAATTTTTATAAGAACCCACTACAGTTTAATGGATACTTCAGGGTGTGAATAATTATCTTAACTTCAGGTAACTGAGACAGACAGTGGAAAGTTCTCTGCAGCAAAAATGAGATTCAGATGTCTAGATTTTTATCTAACCTCTAGGCTTTGTGTGTGTGCGCACACTCACGCGTGCAACATACACATATGTACAAAGAGATGGAGAGGGGTGGGGAGAGAAAACTGTAAGTTGAAAAATAGGTGGGCACAAAGAGATGAAAATTATATTTATTTTCCTTCAAGATATTAACAAAAATCAGTTCAGAAATATATTAAACTGATCACTCATTATTCTAAATTTACTCCATCAATACTTGAAAACAGTTTCTTAGCTGGAGTATTATAGTATCCATCTTTGCCTGAGTTCATAGACCCTCATGAGGTTTTAAAAACTCATTAGCTAATAGAATTGCTCTAGATCTGGAGGTTCACTAATAAAATAAAATTCTCCAGTGTTTAACTAGCAAATTGTACTTGATAATTGGTTCTTTGTGAGTTGCACTTTGATGGACCTTGTCTACAGCATATTTGATGGAGGGGAAAATACATATAAATCAATTAAAAATTCAGTGTCTATATATTTATACCATGAAGTAGCTAAAACACTGTTTCCTGGACACATTAACTGTTTAAACACAACAGGGCTACATAGCACTCGAATTTACATCTTATATAAAAGTTTCTCCTTTAAATATTTGGATGTCATGTATTTCTTTTCTTGATTTATATTTGAGTAATTTATATCTTCAATACTTGGTAAAGAGCCAAGTCCAATGGACTGGATCACCTTGAATGAAGTGAACCTGAAAAGATTCTCTCCAGGATAAATCCAATTCTCACATGAAATCTAGAGATGACTCCGAAGGATTTAACAAATTTTGCTGACCTGGAAGGAATAAAGCTACAATTTTGCTATTACAGAAATGTCAGTGTGCTGAAAACATGATTCCCACCAAACTGGAAAATTTTTCTCTTTGACCTCAACTATTTAAGAAATAAAGTCATTTTTGTTTTTTACTTTCTTACAATGCATTCTTTTTTAATTTGACTGATTTATACAGACATACCACCAAGTATTCTTCTTAATCTGCTTATTAAGAATACAATCTTCTAATCAACATTGTGAAAATGACTATAACACCTAAAGCAATCTACAGATTCAATGCAATCCCTATCAAACTACCAAAGGCATTTTTCACAGACCTAGAACAAAAAATGTCACAATTTGTATGGAAACACCAAAGACCCCAAATAGCCAAAGCAATCTTGAGAAAGAAAAACAGAGCTGGAGGAATCAGGCTCCCTGAATTCACACTATACTACAAAGCGACAGCAATCAAGACAGTATGGTACTGGCACAAAAAGAGAAATACAGATCAATGGAACAGGATAGAAAGCCCAGAGATAAACCCACGCACATATGGTCACCTTATTTTTGATACAGGAGGCAAGAATATACAATGGAGGAAAGAGAGCTTCTTCAATAAGTGGTTCTGGGAAAACTGGACAGCTACATGTAAAAGAATAAAATTAGAACACTCCCTAACACCATACACAAAAGTAAACTCAAAATGGATTAAAGACCTAAATGTAGGGCCAGACACTATAAAACTCTTAGAGGAAAACATAGGCAGAACACTCTATGACATAAATCACAGCAAGATCCTTTTTGACCCACCTCCTAGACAAATGAAATAAAAACAAAAATAAGCAAATGAGACCTAATGAAACTTCAAAGCTTTTGCACAGCCAAGGAAACCATAAACAAGACAAAAAGACAACCCTCAGAATGGGAGAAAATATTTGCCAATGAAGCAACTGGCAAAGGATTAATCTCCAAAATTTACAAGTAGCTCATTCAGCTCAATATCAAAATAACAAACAACCCAATCGAAAAATGGGCAGAAGACCTAAATAGACATTTCTCCAAAGATATACAGATTACCAACAAACCCATGAAAGAATGCTCAACATCATTAATCATTAGAGAAATGCAAAGCAAAACTACAATGACATATCATCTCAAACCAGTCAGAATGGCCATCATCAAAAAATCTACAAACAATAAATGCTGGAGACGGTGTGGAGAAAAGGGAACCTTCTTGCACTTTTGGTGGGAATGTCAATTGATACAGCCACTATGTGTATCAAAAACTAAAAATAGAACTACCAAACGACACAGCAATCCCACTACTGGGCATATACCCTGAGAAAACCATAATTCAAAAAGAGTCATGTACCACAATGTTCATTGCAGCTCTATATAAAATAGCCAGGACATGGAAGCAACCTAAGTCTCCATCGACAGATGAATGGATTAAGAAGATGTGGCACATATATACAATGGAATATTACTCAGCCATAAAAAGAAACGAAATTGAGTTATTTGTAGTGAGGTGGATGGACCTAGAGTCTGTCATACAGAGCGAAGTAAGTCAGAAAGAGAAAAACAAATACCATATGCTAACACATATATATGGAATTTTAAAAAATGGTCATAAAGAAACTAGGGGCAAGAGGGGAATAAAGACACAGACCTACTAGAGAATGAACTTGAGGACACGGGGAGGGGGAAGGGTAAGCTGGGAAAAAGTGAGAGAGTGGCAAGGACATATATACACTACCAAATGTAAAACAGACAGCTATTGGGAAGCAGCCGCATAGCAAAGGAGATCAGCTTGGTGCTTTGTGACCATGTAGAGGGGTGGGATAGGGAGGGTGGGAGGGAGGAAGACACAAGAGGGGAGAGATGTAGGGATATATGTATATGTATAAGTGATTCACTTTGTTATAAAGCAGAAACTAACACACTATTGTAAAGCAGTTATACTCCAATAAAGATGTTAAAAATAAATAAATTTTTAAAAAGAGAAAAACAGATACCGTATGCTAACACATATATATGGAATCTAAAAAAGCAAAAAAAAAAAAAAAGGTCATGAAGAACCTAGGGGCAGGACGGGAATAAAGACGCAGACTTACTAGAGAGTGGACTTGAGGACACGGGGAGGGGGAAGGGCAAGCTGGGACAAAGTGAGAGTGGCATGGACATATATACACTACCAAATGTAAAACTGATACCTAGTGGGAAGCAGTCACATAGCACAGGGAGATCAGCTCAGTGCTTTGTGACCCCCTAGAGGGGTGGGATAGGGAGGGTGGGAGGGAGGGAGATGCAAGAGGGAAGAGATATGGGGATATGTGTATATGCATAGCTGATTCATTTTGTTATAAAGCAGAAATTAACACACCATTGTAAAGCAATTATACTCCAATAAAAATGTTAAAAAAAAAAAAGAATACAACCTTCTGATCATGAAAATGAAGGGAGTATTCCTCCAGAACATGGACATTTAGCAAAATTCATTTTCCTGATTTCCAAGTGATTTAAGGAAATCCATTTGGAGAGAGCAATACAACTTATGAAAAAGTCCTATACTTAGGAAAATCTAACAAGATTCTCTTCTCTCATTTATTAATATATGTAAATATTTATATTTAATAGTTACCTATATACATGTATACATACATGAACATAAATGTATTTATAATAATCAAATGTATTTGCACTAATTTGTTAGCAATAAAATATTAGTTTATTTTAAAAACTTTGGCAATTGCAAAGCTTTGCCAGAGAAAGTGACCAGGCAACTGCGACATTTGTTTTATGTTTCTTGCTTTTATTTCCTGTGTGCAGGTGATAGTACTAGGTACAGTTTGGGAAAGGAAGGATGATGAGATGGAGGCATTTGATATGTATACTGAATTCAATTCAACAATTTATTTATCAAACGTCATCCACAATCAATGTAGCAATAAGCTTCACTGTGGTGGAATATATGAAGGAGATAACATAAAGATTGACTGAAAAAATACTTAGGGAAATAAATCATTTTTGACATTTAGGATGGCTATAGTTTTACCTATTTAAACTCACAATTACCCTTTGCATTTCCTACATACAATGATATCTCATATATACAGATGAGTGGGTTTAGATCATGTAGTCTGCTCTTATTTCTATATCCTTACACCAACACCATGTTACATAATTTACTACAGTTTTATGATAATGCTGGATGTTTGATATGCCAGGTCCCTGGCAGTTTCAAAATGATCTCACAGGGGGCACCTTCATGATGGTGGAGGAGTAAGACATGGAGATCACCCTCCTCCCCAAAAATACATCAGAAATACATCTACATGTATTACATCTACATCTATGTATCTCCTACAGAACACTTACTGAACGCTGGCAGAAGACCTGAGACTTCCCCAAAAATGACCTCAGGTGACCTACACACAGAGGCAGGGCCAAATACAAAGCTGAACCCCAGGAGTTGTGCGAACAAAAAAGAGAAAGGGAAATTTCAGCCTCAGAAACAGCTGATTAAATCTCCACAACCAACTCGATGTACCCTACATCTGTGGAATACCTGAATAGACAAGGAATCATCCCAAAATTGAGGCAGTGGACTTTGGGAGCAACTGTAGACTTGGCATTTTCCTCCTGCATCTAATTTGTTTCTGGTCTTATGTTTACCTTAGTTTAGTATTTAGATCTTATTATCATTGTTAGATTTGTTTATTGATTTGGCTGTTCTCTTCCTCTATCTCCAGGATAGATCCTATCTGGGGTCACAAATAAAGCCTTGGTAAATTTAAGAAAACTGAAATCTTATCAAGTATCTTTTCCAACCACAATGCTATGAGACTAGATATCAATTACAGGAAAAAATCTGTAAAAAAAAAAAAAAACAAACACATGGAGGCTAAACAATACACTACTATATAACCAAGAGATCACTGAAGAAATCAAAGAGGAAATAAAAAAATACCTAGAAACAAATGACAATGAAAACACGATGACCCATAACCTATGGGATGAAGCAAAAGCAGTTCTAAGAGGGAAGTTCATAGCAATACAATCCTACCTCAAGAAACAAGAAAAATCTCAAATAAACAACCTAACCTTACATCTAAAGCAATTAGAGAAAGAAGAACAAAAAAACCCACAAAGTTAGTAGAAGGAAAGAAATCATAAAGATCAGATCAGAAATAAATGAAAAAGAAATGAAGGAAACAATAGCAAAGATCAATAAAATTAAAAGCTGGTTCTTTGAAAAGGTAAACAAAATTGATAAACCACTAGCCTGACTCATCAAGAGGGAGAAGACTCAAATCAACAGAATTAGAAATGAAAAAGGAGAAGTAACAACTTACACTGCAGAAATATAAAGCATCATGAGAGATTACTACAAGCAAATACATGCCAATAAAATGGACAACCTGGAAGAAATGGACAAATTCTTAGAAAAGCACAACCTTCCAAGACTGAACCAGGAAGAAATAGAATATATAAACAGACCAATCACAAGCACTGAAATTGAAACTGTAATTAAAAATCGTCCAACAAATGAAAGCCCAGGACCAGATGGCTTCACAGCCAAATTCTATCAAAACATTTAGAGAAAAGGTAAAACCTATGCTTCTCAAACTCTTCCAAAATATAGCAGAAGGAGGAACACTCCCAAACTCACTCTATGAGGCCACCGTCACCCTGATACCAAAACCAGACAAAGATGCCACAAAAAATGAAAACTACAGGCCAATATCACTGATGACCATAGATTAAAAAATCGTCAACAAAATATTAGCAAACAGAATCTAACAGCACATTAAAAGGTCATACACCATGATCAAGTGAGGTTTATCCCAGGAATGCAAGGATTCTTCAACATACGCAAATCAATCAGTGTGATAAACCATATTAACAAATTGAGGAATAAAAACCATATGAGCATCTCAATAGATGGAGAAAAAGCTTTCAACAAAATTCAACACCTATTTATGATAAATATCCTCCAGAAAGTAGGCACAGAGGGAACTTACCTCAATACAATAAAGGTCATATATGACAAACCCACAGCCAACATCATTCACAATGGTGAAAAACTGAAACCATTTCCTCTGAGATCAGGAATAAGACAAGGTTGCCCACTCTCACCACTATTATTCAACATAGTTTTGGAGGTTTTAGCCACAGCAATCAGAGAAGAAAAAGAAATAAGAAACTCAGAAAAGAAGTAAAACTGTCACTGTTTGCAGATGACATGATACTATACATAGAGAATCCTAAAGATGCTACCAGAATACTACTAGAGCTAATCAATGAATTTGGTAAAGTAGCAATACAAAATTAATGCACAGAAATCTCTTGCATTCCTATACACTAATGATGAACAATCTGAAAGATAAATTAAGGAAACACTCCCATTTACCAATGCAACAAAAACAATAAAATACTAGGAATAAACCTACCTAAAGGGCTTCCCTGGTGGCGCAGTGGTTGAGAGTCTGTCTGCCGATGCAGGGGACGTGGGTTCATGCCCCAGTCCGGGAAGATCTCACCGCAGAGCGGCTGGGCCTGTGAGCCATGACTGCTGAGCCCGTGCGTCTGGAGCCTGTGTGTCCAGAGCCTGTGTTCCGCAATGGAGGGGGCTGCAGCAGTGAGAGGCCCGCATACCACATACACACACACACAAAAACCTACCTAAGGAGACAAAAGACCTGTATGCAGAAAACTATAAGACACTGATGAAAGAAATTAAAGATGATATAAACAGATGGAGAGATATACCATGTTCTTGGATTGGAAGAATCAACACTGTGAAAATGACTCTACTATCCAAAGCATTCTACAGAGTCAATGCAATCCCTATCAAACTACCAATGGCATTTTTCACAGAACTAGAACAAAGGATTTCACAATTTGTATGGAAACACAAAAGACTCCGAATAGCCAAGCAATCTTGAGAAAGAAAAACGGAGTTGGAGGATTCAGACTCCCTGACTTCAAACTATACTACAAAGCTACAGTAATCAAGACAGTATGTTACTGGCACAAAAACAGAAAGATAGATCAATGGAACAGGATAGAAAGCCCAGAGATAAACCCACGCACATATGGTCACCTTATCTTTGATAAAGGAGGCAAGAATGTACAGTGGAGAAAGGACAGCCTCTTCAATAAGTGGTGCTGGGAAAACTGGACAGGTACATGTAAAAGTATGAGATTAGATCACTCCCTATCACCATACACAAAAATAAGCTCAAAATGGATTAAAGACCTAAATGTAAGGCCAGAAACTATTAAACTCTTAGAGGAAAACAAAGGACACTTCATGACATATATCACAGCAAGATCCTTTTTGACCCACCTCCTATAGAAAAGGAAATAAAAACAAAAATAAACAAATGGGACCTAATGAAACTTAAAAGCTTTTGCACAACAAAGGAAACCATAAACAAGACGAAAAGACAACCCTCAGAATGGGAGAAAATATTTGCAAACGAAGCAACTGACAAAGGATTAATCTCCAAAATATACAAGCAGCTCATGCAGCTCAATATCATAAAAATAAACCCAATCCAAAATTGGGCAGAAGACCTAAATAGACATTTCTCCAAAGAAGATATACAGATTGCCAACAAACACATGAAAGGATGCTCAACATCACTAATCATCAGAGAAATGCAAATCAAAACTACAATGAGGTATCACCTCACACTGGTCAGAAGGGCCATCATCAAAAATCTAGAAACAATAAATGCTGGAGAGGGTGTGGAGAAAAGGGAACCCTCTTGCACTGTTGGTGGGAATGTGAATTGATACAGCCTCTATGGAGAACAGTATGGAGGTTCCTTAAAAAACTACAAATAGAACTACCATATGGCCCAGCAATCCCTCTACTGGGCATACTCTCTGAGAAAACCACAATTCAAAAAGAGTCATGTACCCCAATATTCATTGCAGCTCTATTTACAATAGCCAGGACATGGAAGCAACCTAAATGTCCATTGACAGATGAATGGATAAAGAAGATGTGGCACATATATACAATGGAATATTACTCAGCCATAAAAAGAAACATAATTGAGTTATTTGTAGTGAAGCGGTTAGACCTAGAGTCTGTCATACAGATTAAAGTAAGGCAGAAAGAGAAAAACAAATACCATATGCTAACACATATATATGGAATCAAAAAAAATGGTTCTGAAGTACTTAGGGGCAGGACAGGAATAAAGACACAGACATAGAGAATGGACTTGAGGACATGGGGAGGCGGAAGGGTAAGCTGGGCGAAGTGAGAATGTGGCATGGACATATATACACTATCAAATGTAAAATAGATAGCTAGTAAGAAGCAGCCTCATTGCACAGAGATATCAGCTCGGTGCTTTGTGACCACCTAGAGGAGTGGGATAGGGAGCGTGTGAGGGAGACACAAGAGGGAGGAGATATGGGGATATATGTATATGTATAGCTGATTCACTTTGTTATAAAGCAGAAACTAACACACCATTGTAAAGCAATTATACTCCAATAAAGATGTTAGAAAAATTATATATATATATGTAGAACAATCGCTTTGCTATACAACAGAAATTAACACAACATTATAAATCAACTATACCTCAGTTACAAAGAAAATTGTTAAATAAAAAAGAAGAAGAAGAAGAAGATGGAAGTGGTCCAAGGAAGAAAAAACTAAAACTAGCTCCCCTGGCACTGCTGAGGAGCCTGGACTGGACAGTGAGCCAGGCAGAGTGCAGACCTTGATCTGTCCTGCTCCAAATGACTACTTTGCTTCAAATTCTTACCCCTGGGGACCAGGGCTGGGAAGGGAGTTTCTCTTTCTTACTCTATTCCTAAAAGTGAGTGGGATACCAGGTATAGAGCCGGGGTTTGATAAATGTGCAGACTGAATCAATATGACAACCATTCAACACCCTTGTGAAATGGTATGTAGTGGGATCATATCCCCAACATTTAATCTTGGTGTTCCCTTGGGTTTCATGCCCCTCTTTGACCTAAAACTTATACCCTGAGGGCCTGGCTTTCTCCAGGATCCCTCATGAATTGGCAGAAGTTACCCATTGTGTGAGCTGCAGTAGACTGTAAGACTGTAGTTTGAATTTCAGGAGATACTATCAAATTACTTGCCGAAAAAGTCTATGGCTATTCACATTTCAGAAGTTAATGAATATAGACTTTTCCATACATTCCTACCTAAAATTATTATTATCCTCATACATTTTAGTTTTTGACAATCAGCTAGGTATAAAGGGTAAGTTAATGGCTGCTTTAATTTATATTTTACTCACTACTAGTGAACATGAGCATATTCTTATATGTTTATTGGCCATTTGTATTTGTTCATCTGTAAATTACTTATTCACTTTTAATCTATTTTTCTATTACATTGTCTTTTGTTTGTTTTTACCAATTTGTAAAAGTCCATTAAACATGATAGATATTAGCTCTGTTAAACATTTTAAATTTGTTTCCGTTTAAAATTTCTCTGTTAATTTTGCTTTATGTTATCTTTGTGTGTCCACTGTTCATTTTCCCGGGTCATAATATTTTAATACCTGGAGAAATGTGGTCTATTTTTTTATGTGGTAGCTCTGGCCCCACTTCTTGCTTTTCTTTTACAGAGGTTTTGGTTATTCTGAGATGAAATAGACCAATTCCTTGAAAGACACAATCTACAAAAACTCACAGGAGGTGAAATAGATTTTCTGACTAGGCCTGTATCTTCTAAATAAGTTGAATCAATAATTAATTACTTTCCAAGACAGAAAGTGCCAGGTCCAGATGGTTTCACAGGTGAATTCTACCAAACATTTAAGGAAAAAAATTATATCAATTCTCTACAATCTTTTCCAGCAAATAGAAGCAGAGGTGACAGTCCTATGAGGCCAGCATTATCCTAATACCAAAATCAGATAAAGACACTACAAGAAAACTACAGACCATGGCTCTCATAAGCATAGATGTAAAAAGCCTCAACAAAATATTAGCAAATTGAATCCAACAAAATATGTACACCATAACCAAGTGGGATTTATTCCAAATATCTAAGGCTGGTTCAGCATTCAGAAACCAGTTCAAACCAATCCATCACATCAACAGAAGAAAAAGTGTTTGACAAAATTCCTCATGCATTTCCAGCAGACTAGGACTAGGCTTCCCACCCGGTGTCCACTATTGCTGGATGGAGGTAAAAGTCCTGACTCTCCTCCAGGCTTCCTCTGATACCACCCAGCAGGGAGGTGGGGAATGCCTCCTGGAAGGCTAAAGCCCCAGCTCCCTATCTGGCCTTCTCTTACACCTCCCCCAGCCAGGAGAAGGTGGACAGTTTGGGGTGTTCATTTCAGCCTGGTGAGTTTAGAAATCTAGGGCCTCCTCTCTGCCTTTGCCAGCATTGCAGGGGTGGGAAGTGGACACAGATTTTCTCTATGATAGTTGGCTGGAGTAGAGAGGTTATTGTCTAAAAGTTTTCTGTCTTGTTAGGTTGCACCTTTCTTCATCCTTTGGCAAGAGAGAGTAGGCTTCTGTGGGGCCTTGTTTCACCTGGCATTTGGGGGTTACCAGGTTCTTAGCTCCAAGTTGGACGAAAAAAAGAAAACCCAGAGCCCTTACCACTAGGCTGTTCCCTGGTTCTGAGATCTTTAGCCAGACAGCCTTTTCACTCCATCTTTCAGAACCTTCTGGGGTTTCATATGTAATTTCCAGAGTGTTTCCTTAGACTCAATGAAAGGAATAGGGGAAAGCACATCTACTACATCTTCCAAGAAACAGAAATCTTCCTAGGTATTTGAAAATCTTTTTGTTGCAAATACAAAAGGTAATACTTTATAATAACATCTAACAATGTTTTGTGTGTATATAAAAGCTGTTGATGTGTACATATTAATTTTTAACTCACCTACTCACTGAATTTTTTTAGTTGTTTATCTAGCCTTTTCTGGATATACAAACATACAGTCATGGTTTTTTCTTTTTTTCAATTTTTATATCTTTTTTCTCTCTTTTGTTACATGAGAAAGTACCATATTACAGCGCTAATTAATGGTGGTGACATTCTATCTTTGTCTTCTTCCTCACTTAGAGATAACACTTTGTCACTACTTAAGCATGATGCTGGATTTGGGCTGGGATATTATCATGATACTGAGTGCTTTTAATAAGAATGCTTTTGATGTCAAATGACTTTATAGACCTAAAGATTTGATGATATATTTTCTTTTTATAGTATTTATATAATAAACTGTATTCATAGAATTCCTAATATTGAATCATCCTTGCATTTGAACTCAATGTATTTTTTAACATGCTGCTAGATTCTATTTGCTAATATTTTATTTAGCATTTTATATCAATATTTATGACTGAGGTTGTTCTTTAGTTTTCTTTTTTTTTTTTTTCTTGTAGCGCGCGGGCCTCTCACTGCTGTGGCTTCTCCTGTTGCGGAGCACAGGCTCCAGATGCGCAGGCTCAGCGGCCATGGCTCACGCGCCCAGCCGCTCGGCGGCATGTGGGATCTTCCCGGACCGGGGCACGAACCCGTGTCCCCTGCATCGGCAGGCAGACTCCCAACCACTGCGCCACCAGGGAAGCCCCTAGCTTTCATTTTTAAACATTCTTTGTCTAATGTTGGTATTGACATGATTCTTCATTAAAAGAATTCAGGAGTTTTCTTCAAACTTTCAGTTTTATTTTCTGGAACAATTTTTTAAAAATTGGAATCTCTGCTTATTAATGGCTTTGATAAATTTCACCTGTGGAACAATCAGGTACAGTAATTTGGGAAAGGAACCATTTGCCAAGCTCCCTTATGCTCTCCTATGAAATTCAGTTTGTTTAGATTTTACAGTCTCATCTAGGTGTGTTTTGATAAATTATACTTCACTTGAAAATTACCTATTTTGTCTATGTTTTAAAATTTGTTTTCTTAGAGTCAAATTAATTCATTTCCTGTGATCCCTTTAATTGTCAAGGGATCTGGGTTATTTACACCTGTATTTTCTGCCCTTTATTTTCTTTTCAAATAAAAAATGGTAGGTTCAATTTTTTTCAAACAATCAGCTTTTAGTTTTGTCTATTATATATTTTTTCTATTTTCTAGAGGTTTTTTTTTTTGCTGTTATCTTCATTTTTTAATTTTTTCTTTCTTTTTTCCTTTGGTTCATTTTGTTGTTTCTTTGCTGATTTTTAAATCAAACACTTCATACTTTATTTTCATTAATACTAGTTTTATTGATATTAATGTTTAAGTCAGTATATTCTTTGTTTTTTTATTTTTCTCTTTCTGACTTACTTCACTTTATTATGGTTGATCTACAACATTAGTTTCAGGTGTACAGCAAAGAGAATCAGTTATACATATATCTACTTTTTTTAAGATTCTTTTCCCATATAGCTCATTACAGAGTACTGAATAGAGTTCCCTGTGCTATATAATAGGTCCTTATTAGTTATCTATTTAATATATAGTAGTGTGTATATGTCAATCCCAATCTCCCAATTTATCCCTCCCCCACTCCCCTGGATGTCATAAGTTTGTTTTCTACATCTGTGTAAGTCAGTATATTCTTCTTGGGAACATTGAGCTGTATCCCATGGGGTTTGGGGGGTGTTTTTTCAAAAGCAATTTATTTTTATTTTTTTAAGTTTTTTAAACATCTTTATTGGAGTATAATTGCTTTGATTCACTTTGTTATAAAGCAGAAACTAACACACCATTGTAAAGCAATTATACTCCCATGGAGTTTTTATTATCATTATTTTATAGCTGTTCCACAAATTTTGGTTTGTACTTCCTCCTTAAATGAAAAGTTGTTTAAGGTTTGTGGGGTTTTTTTTAATTTTCTAAAGGTAGGGCTGCTATCTTCTCTCTTTTTATTATTTTCCCACTTTAGTATGTTACAATCACAGTGTCTATACTATTTCTACTTTTATAGTAAATCATAAAAATTACTTTGTGGCCAAAAATATGGGACCAACCCCATATTCTTTTATGCCAATCCCTGGGGCATTTGGGGAAAAAAATCATGCAGTCTCTAATTTTAAAGTGTTAAGTATATGTATTATTCCACTCAGGCTGTCATAACAAAATACCATAGACTGGGTGGCTTAAACTACAGAAATTAATTTTCTCACAGTTCTGGAGCCTGGAAGGTGTGTTCTCTCTCTCATCTCCATCTCTATCTCCATCTATCTCTATCTCCAACATCTCTCTCCCTTGCTTCTCTTGATCATGCCCAATGTCTCTTGCAGGAAACTAAACTGATTTTGGTACCTTTTACAAATTATTTCACATTCCCTTTTATAGTTTCTCAGACAATGGAGTCTGCGTTTTTGTTTTTACTTCTCTTTGTTGCTTGCTTTTGTTTGGTTTCCTGGAAAAGATGGAGATTGCCATCTATGTAGTGTCGCCATCTATACCTATGTAGTGTTCATCCTAGAAATCTTCCACTAGAAATTATGCCATCTATAGTTAGGAGAGACCACGTAGATTACATAAACCAGTCACTCAATTGATGCCTGAAGGCAGCCCTGCTTTATTCACTTCTGTAACTCTGGCACTATAGAAATGTGACAGCCTAGGGTACAATTGGGTTTCGTGAAGCTGAAAGAGCCCCAGATCAGGAATATATATAAGACAGTTGGTGTTTAATCTTTCCTCTGCCACTGTCCAAGGTAAAGCGAGACACTTTTCTGCGTGGTCCTCCAATTCTCCACCTGAACTGTGTGAAACGATCACATTTAACCCTCCTCTTTTGAAAGGTCAGCAATTTCTATAAATATTTGGACAAATTTTTGACTACATCAGATTTCAGGATTTAATATTCTATACTACAAAGATTCAATTATATACTTTATAACGTATAAAGTATACATTATAAATTACATTATAAAGTATATATAAATATATTATAAAGTATATATTAAATTATATAATTTATGATTTTGATTAAATCATCAAAAATAAATGATTTGTACTGAGTCAAAGTTCTGAAAGAGTCCTCAGCCACAACACCTCCCTCCCTTCATCATATCTCTTATTAGGCCCAAACTTTTTAATTTGGCTTTTCCAGCAAACATAATTGACAGTGTGGGAGATGTTTTCCCTTTTCCTGACACTTGGCATTTTAATTATTAAATGCTCTTCCAAGTTAAATTTTGAGTGCACAAAGTGCATTAAGCCATGCCTAATAACTTAATTTGGAAAACAAATTATATGTAATTTCCCTGACAATCTGAAATCCGTAAACCACTAAAAGAGGGCTGAGTCGGGCTTCCCTGGTGGCACAGTGGTTGGTGGGAGTCCGCCTGCCGATGCAGGGGACACGGGTTCGTGCCCCGGTCTGGGAGGATCCCACATGCCGCGGAGCGGCTGGGCCCATGGGCCATGGCCGCTGAGCCTGCGCGTCCGGAGCCTGTGCTCCGCAACGGGAGAGGCCACGACAGTGAGAGGCCCGCGTACCGCAAAAAAAAAAAAAAAAAAAAAGGGCCGGGAGAGTTTCTGCAGCAATG